>NC_132913.1:20923578-21233578 GCF_047675955.1 Chlorocebus sabaeus
TCTCCAGCCAGCTGGGTAATCACATTATGCTGAACAGTTAAACTAACAGCATGCAAAGTGGACTCCACAGTCCCCAGTGGCTTCTATAGAGAAGTCTCAGAGACTGTCAGTTGGGTCAGGGGCATCAGAGGTTACCATGTTGACAATTTCAAGGTATCTAGGGAAAATCAGTGTGTGTGTTTTACACATACATGTTTTAAAAAATACAAAAGATAACAAAATTTTCTATAATTTCCTTTTCTTTCAACACTATATCTTAGAAATAAGTTGCATCAAGATTACACAGTATTCCATTGTATGGATGTACAATAATTTACAGTAAGTTCTCTATAACTAGTTGTTATCCAATCATGTATTATTTATTAAACATGCAATTTAAATTTTGCATATGTGCATATGTGTGTATGTGTATATCTATATGTTGTATATTTAATAAATATGTGAACACACATGTATAAGAACATACATGAACAATTACATATAATAGTATATATGAACAAGTATAGGATAAACTTAAATTTTAATTGCTAGGTTAAGTGTATGGGCTTTTCAATGTTTGGTAGCTATAGTGAAATTTCTATTAATAGATGGTATAGGTCAGGCAGGGTGGCTCATGACTGTAATTCCAGCACTTAAGTGTGCTGAGGTGGGAGGATCACTCGAGCTCAGAGTTCCAGACAAGCCTGGGCAATGCAGTGAGACCCCGTCTCTACAAAAAATTTTTAAAAACTGCCAGGTGTGGTGGCTCACGCCTGTAATCCCAGCACTTTGGGAGGCCAAAGCGGGCAGATCACCTGAGGTCAGGAGTTTGAGACCAGCTTCACCAATGTGGTGAAACCCATCTCTACTAAAAATACAAAAATTAGCTGGGTGTGGTGGCACATGCCTGTAATCCCGACTACTTGGGAGGCTGAGGCAGGAGAATCGCTTGAACCCGGGAGGCAGAGGTTGCAGTGAGCCAAGATCATGCCACTGCACTCCAGCCTGGGTGACAGAGCAAGACTCTGTCTCAGAAACAACAACAACAACAACAACAACAAAACACACACATACAAAGAATTAGCTAGACATGGTGGATCCCTGTAGCCCCAGCTACTAGGGAGGCTGAGGTGGATCACTTGAGCCAAGTCAGCTGAGGCTGCAGTGAGCCATGACTGTGCCACTGCACTCCAACCTGAGTGACAAAGCAAGACCCTGTCTCAAAAAAAACCCCAAATAGATGGTATAGCCCTTACATTCCTTTCAACAATGTAAGACAGTTCCTTTTTCTTCATATGCTCATTGATATACTGTTTTGTTAAACTTTATAATTTTTATAACTATAATAGTTAAAAATTTGTCTTACTATAGTTTCAATTTACATTTCTTTTATCAATTAGATTTATGCAGTCAAAACCTATTTGTATTTCCTTTTCTATCAATTATTTGTTTACATTTTTTGCACATTTTTCTCAGTCATTGAAATTAGCCTTCTCTTTAATTTGCAACACATAAATAATTTTTCCTTAATTAGAAATTTCTTTTTACTTTATATATATTTTCCAGAAGGGTGACACCTTTGAAATTCTTACACAATCAAATATATTCCTTTTTATGACTTCCCTACAACAAAGTTATAAAAGAAGTCCTCTGTTTTATTTAGGGTTTTATTTAATAATGTTTAAATATTTCACTCATCTGGAATTTATTTATCCTTAAGAAGGATACAAAAGAAAGCGCCAACACTGGTTACATGTGAAGGGAAATGGTTGGCTGAGAGACAAGAGTGGAAGAAACATTTACTTTTTACTTTTGTATAATGTACATGTAAATCTAGCCAATAAAAATAAACAATTTCAAAAGAAGAGGGGAAAGAATCCCTTTCCCTTTTTTTCTTTAAGACAGTCTTGCTCTTGTCACCCAGGCTGGAGGGCAACAGTGCAATTTTGGCTCACTACAACCTCCGCCTCCTGGGTTCTAGCGATTCTCCTGCCTCAGCCTCCTGAGTAGCTGGGATTACAGGTGCCCACCACCACACCCAGTTAATTTTTGTATTTTTATTAGAGACGGGGTTTCACCATGTTGGCCAAACTGGTCTTGAACTCCTGACCTCAGGTGATCCACCCGACTCGGCCTCTCAAAGTGCTGGCTCACAGGCATGAGCCACTGTGTTGGGCCCCCTTTTTTTAATACTCTAGTTTTTCATAACTTTCTTGACAATTGTTGCTTATTTATTTTTTCAAATAATATTCGGAATCAATTTTCTAGATCTACAAGGAGAATATTCTTATTTGAATATATTATATCTACAAATAAATTCAGAAAAAAGTAAAATCTTGGCTGGGTGTGGTGGCTCACGCCTATAATCCCAGCACTTTGGGAGGCCGAAGTGGGCAGATCACGAGGTCAGGAGTTCAAGACCAGCCTGGCCAACATGGTGAAACCCCCATCTCTACTAAAAATACAAAAATTAGCCAGGTGTGGTGGCACGTGCCTGATTTTAGTGTTTCATGTGGTAGTTGTTTTGGAATTGAAAGACACCCATAAACATATACACACATATATATGTAAAGACACACTTATACATATATACCCTAAATTTATTAAAAACTGTAATCAAGGGTAAATGTTGGCTGGGCGTGGTAGCTCACGCCTGTAATCCCAGCACTTTGGGAGGTTGTGGCAGGTGGATCACCTGAGGTCAGGAATTCGAGACCAGCCTGGCCAATATGTGAAACCCTGTCTCTACTAAACATACAAAACAAAACAAAACAAACAAAAAAAAATTAGCGCACGGCTGTAGTCCCAGCTACTCGGAGGCTGAAGCAGGAGAATTGCTTGAACCTAGGAGGCGGAGGTTGCAGTGAGCCATGATCGTGCCACTGCACTCCAGCCTGGGCGACAGAGTGAGACTCCGTCTCAAAAAAAAAAAAACAACAAAAAAAAAACCCCAAAAATACAGGGAGGGTAAATGCTATATTTTACCTAAGGACTTCCCAGCACATATAGAGATGATGAGGTTTCTCTTTGTCATTATTAATATAGCGAATTATATTGATATGTTTCTTAATATTCAACTTTCCTTGAATTCCTAATGTGAAAGTCATTTGCATATAATCAATATATTAGGTTTTTAATGAGTTTCTGGATTTCATTAATCTATTAATATTGAGGATTTCTGCATTTGTAGACTCGTTTTCATTTTTGTGCTATCTTGTCTGATTTTGGTATTAAGTGTTTGACTTCATAGAAACAATTTAGAAGAATTTTATCTTTGTACTTTGGAGCTCTTTAAAAAGCATCAGAAAACCATGACCATGTGGTGTTATTTAAAGGAATTATATAAAAAAAAATGCATTGGGAAAAAACCATGAGAGACTCGTATCACATACAAAGAGATTATTTTTGTAATATATAAAGATATTCAGCATATCAAGAAAAAAGCCAATACATTTAGAAGACAGGGCAAGCAGCACACACAGACAACTGACAGAAAAAAAGTACAAGTAACACGTATGTGTGAAAAAAAATGCTCAAATGCATTTAATGACATAATGGACAAATGTGTATTAAAGCTACTATCAGTTCACATTGGCCAAGAATAAAATAATTTATATTTCACTATGTTTGAAAGGTTTGGAAAAAGAAACAATCTGGCATAGGGCTGGTGGAAATATAAAAAGCTGTATCTTCCATGGAGCATGATTTGGAAAAATCTAATAATATAAAAATGCACATGTCCTTTAAACTAGCAATTTCACTTCTATAACTTTATCTTAAGATTTTTTCCCCTATGTATATGGCATGAAATATGAAAATAGCTAACAACTATCGAGTATTCCCTACGTATGGTCACTGTTTAAGCACTTTATAAATATTAGGTAATATAAGTCTCATAATAACTCTCCAAGGCAGGCATAATACTTTGCCATTTTTTTTGAGCTGAAGAAACTGAGGTATGAGGAGATAAAGTTACTTTTCTAAAATGAAGCATTCCACAATAGTAGATGTGAAAATAAAACACCAGTGGTCTGGCTCTAAATTTCCATGTTCTTCAGAACTATAAAATACTACCTCTCAACATGTGCAAAGATATTCACTGCTGCATTGTATGCATAGCTATATACTATAAACGTCCACTAAGAGTAGACTGCATAAATAAATTCTAAATGGTATAATAGATGCAGCATTTAAAATGAATATCAGGCTGGGAGTGGTGGCTCACACCTGTAATCCCAGCACTTCAGGAGGCCAAGGCAGGCGAATCACCTGAGGTCAGGAGTTCAAGACCAGCCTGGCCAACATGGTGAAACCCCATCTCTAGTAAAAATAACAAAAATTAGCCGGGCATGGTGGCGCATGCCTGTAATCTCAGCTACTCAGGAGGCTGAGGCAGGAGAACTGCTTGAACATCGGAAGCAGAGGTTGTAGTGAGCCGAGATTATACCACTGCACTCCATCCAGCCTGCGCAACAGAGAGAGACTCCGTTTGAAAAAAATACTATAAAATAAAATAAAATGAATATCAAAGCTCTTTGAGTAACTGATATGGAAAGATCTACAATACATACTAGATGAAGAAAGCGAACTGCAGAATAATACACAAATTGTGCTATATATGTTGAAATACAATGAAGTAATATTATACACATATAATCATGTTTTGTATTATACATGCTTGCTCACCCAAAGAGTATCTTCAGAAGGATACAAAAGAAAGTGCCAACAATGGTTACACACGAAGGGAAATGGTTGGCTGAGAGACAGGAGTGGAAGAAACACTTACTTTTTACTTTTGTATAATGTACATGTAAATGTAGCCAATAAAAATAAACAATTTCAAAAATAAAAAGTAGAAAGTAAAAAATAAAAATACAGGAAGACTTTGCCATTATCTATTACTTTTATTTATTTTACATATAGTTCATCCACCTATACATAATAATCCACCAATTGCCGGGCGTGGTGGCTCAAGCCTGTAATCCCAGCACTTTGGGAGGCCGAGACAGGTGGATCACGAGGTCAGGAGATCGAGACCATCCTGGCTAACACGGTGAAACCCCATCTCTACTAAAAAAACACAAAAAAAAACCAGCCAGGCAAGGTGGCGGGCGCCTGTAGTCCCAGCTACTCCGGAGGCTGAGGCAGGAGAATGGCGTAAACCCAGGAGCTGGAGCTTGCAGTGAGCTGAGATCCGGCCACTGCACTCCAGCCTGGGCAACAGAGCGAGACTCTGTCTCAAAAAAAAAAAAAAAAAAAAAATTCCACCAATTATTTCATAGCTACCACAAATTTGTAAAACACTGGAATAAAGAATGATTAATAAAGCAATGTTCACAGTAAATATGTAAGGAAAAAGTTTATGGAAAATAGTTTGTCTTACCTGATGCGTGCATTACAGTATCTTTTTGCATAGTCGGTCCATCTTCCAAATTTTTGTGGAAAGAGAGCTTCAATCTGCATGAAAAGCTATAACAATACAAGTGTTCATAATATGTTGTAATATTTTCAAGTAAATTATTATTACAATGATAAAACCATTTAACAAAATAGTAGGAAGTATAAAAGAAAATCCAACTCTTTCTTTCTCAAGTCCTCTCCCTTTTATTCATCAGGGGTAATCGTTATGTGTTGTATAAATACACATTTTTCTATGTTGATATAAGCATGCATTTATTCACATAAAGAGGATCATATCATATATATTGTTACACAACTAGAATTTTGTCCCATAAAACATGTCTCAGACACTTTTAAAGTACACGTGTCTATTTTTATTTAGTTTTAAAGCCTTATATAAACAATATAATAATAATGCACTATTTAAAAACTGAATGGCATTCTCAGCAAACTATCGCAAGAACAGAAAACCAAATACCGCATTTTCTCACTCATAGGTGGGAACTGAACAATGAGATCATTTGGACACAGGAAGGGGAACATCACACACCGGGGCCTGTTGTGGTGTGGGGGGAGGGGGGAGGGGGGAGGGATAGCATTAGGAGATATGCCTAATGTAAATGACGAGTTAATGGGTGCAGCACACCAACATGGCACATGTGTACATATGTAACAAACTTGCATCTTGTGCACATGTACCCTAGCACAAAAAGTATAATAAAAAAAACAAAAAACAAAAAAACAGAAACAAAACTGAATAGCAACCCATTATGATGTAGATGTACTGTAAAGTATTTAAACAGACTCCTGATATTAGACATATAGGCTATTTCCAGCATTTTATTTATTTATTTTTGAGACAGAGTCTCGCTCTGTCGCTCAGGCTGGAGTGCAGCGGCGCAATCTCGGCTCACTGCAAGCTCCGCCTCCAGGGTTCACGCCATTCTCTCACCTCAGTCTCCCGAGTAGCTGGGACTACAGGTGACCACTACCACGCCCGGCTAATTTTGTTTATGCATTTTTAGTAGAGACGGGGTTTCACCTTATTAGCCAGGATGATCTCGATCTCCTGACCTCGTGATCCACCCGCCTCAGCCTCCCAAAGTGCTGGGATTACAGGTATGAGCCACCACGCCCGGCCTATTTCTAGCTTTTATGAAGTTACTAATACTAACAACTTCATATAACTGTTTGTGTGTGTGTGTGTGTGTGTGTGTATATATATATGAATATATAGGTGTAGTATATCTATTAATCATCTATCCATTCATCCATCCATTCACTCATCCATCCATTTGCATTTCTATTAGAGGTGATGTAGGATTATATTTAGAAATGGAATAGCTGATTCTAAGGTATATACTGTTTTAAAGTTTGATAATGTTACCATGTTGCCCAGTAAGATTATCCCAATTTACACTCCCATCAATAGTATCATGAAACATTTTCATTTTTACAACTCTGATAGGCTGCACAGAGTACTGTCTCATTATTTTAATATATTTTTTAAAACCAACAGCTTTATTGTGACATGTAATTCATATACTATTCAAACTTTTAAAGAACATAATTCAGTGACTTTCAATAGATTCACACAGTTGTGCACCAATCATGACTAATTCTATAATATTTTTATCATCCCCCAAAAAACCTCTATACCCATTAGTAGTCACTGCCTATTTCTCCTCTCTTCTAATTCTGCCACCTACCAACCCACTTTCGGTCTCTATGACTTGGCCTATTCTGGGCATTTCATATAAATAGAATCATACAATATGCAGCCTTTTGTATCTGGCTTATTTCACCCAGCATAGTGCTTTCAAAGTTAATTCATGTTATAGCATATATAGTATTTCATTCCTCTTTAAGTCCAAATAATTCCATTGTATGGCTATATCACATTTGTTTATACATTCATCAATTGATGAGTATTTTACTTGTTCCCACTTTTTGAATATCATGAATAATGCTACTATGTAACTATACACATGAGTATATAATTTCTGGTGAGAACTTGTTTTCAGTTCTCTTGGGTATACACCTAAGAATAAAATTATTGGGTGATACAGTAACGTTTTAAGTAACTCCTAAATTTTTCTAAAGTGACTTCAGTGCTTTATGTCCGTTTAATATGACAACATATTCAGAAATAACCAATGGGCCAAAGAAGAAATAACAAAGGAAATTAGAAAACACTTTGAGATAAGGGAAATTGAGAACACAACATACCAAAACATGAGTTGCAGCAAAAATAGTGCTAAGAGGGAAATTAATAGTTGCATATGCCTATGTTAAACAAGAAGAACTCAAATCAGTAAGGAGTTTGAAAGCAGACTGGCCAACATGGTAAAATCCAGTCTCTACTAAAAATACAAAAATGTGCCAGGCGTGGTGGCACGCGCCTGTAATCCTAGCTACTCGGGAGGCTGAGGTGGAAGAACTGCTTGAACCTGGGAGGTGGAGGTTGCTGTGAGCTGAGATCATGCCACTGCATTCCAGCCTGGGCAACAGAGTGAGACTCCGTCTTAAAAAAAAAAAAAAAAAGAAAAAGAAAAACAAAATGAGAGAACTCACACTTCCTAATTTCAAAACTCCTAACTTAGAATTTCAAATTTTATATTATTTTTCTTAAAAAAAATCCCAAACACAAATTGTACAATCATTAGGACCCACAAAATTGGTATTTACCCTTGGTTTGAATAGTGGCTATCATAGGTGAAGAGTGAAAAATAATGACATGTGATAAGAGTAGGATGTAAGAGCCACTGTTGTATTGTCAATGTTCTATTTCTTATGCTCGATAATAAGTAGATGAGTATTTATTTTGTTATCATCATTTAAAATGTATGTTTTTTTTTTTTTTTTTTTGAGACAAAGTCTCACTCTGTCGCTCAGGCTGGAGTGCAATGGTCAGATCTCAGCTCACCACAACCTTGGCCTCCTAGGTTCAAGTGATTCTCCTGCCTCAGCTTCCCGGGTAGCTGGAACTACAGGCCAGGCCACCATGCCCAGCTAATTTTGTATTTTTAGTAAAGATGGGGTTTCACCAATGCTGGCCAGGCTGGTCTTGAACTTCTGGCCTCAAGTGATCCACTCGCCTCAGCTTCCCAAAGTGCTGGGATTACAGGCATGAGTTACTGAGTCCAGCCTACTCACTGGACTCAGCAGGACTGAGTATCTTGAAGGATACGTTTCATGATTTTTTTATGAAGGATATAATCACCCCTATTATCCAATGACATAATTGGGGGACATATGTCAATTACTTGGAGCTACAGCACTGTCAGTGGGTATCCAAGAGAAAAAACTGTAAAAGGTAAAATTAAACATTTTATCATCACTATCTATGTACTTTTATATGTATCTCACAAGATTTCCAGGATAGAATTGAAAGTAGAGCTTAGGTAATACTGTTACACAGGCAATGATAATAGCTGTCACCCAGGCTTGGCTCAAAAATTAACATAATATTGGCTACCATATGTTGAGTGACTATGTGACAAGGCACAGGGTGAGGTACTTTCAAAGCAGTATTACCTTTAATTCTCCCAGCAACCCTACAAGACAGCCCATGTTTTTCCATGATTCAGTGTTCATTAGTAAACAGAATTTCCTTAAGGAACACTAAAACTTACAGACATTTCTTCCATCATGTCTTCTTCCTAACTCTTTAACCACTCCATGTACTACCCATCTCTTAGAGTAGCAAAAACTAAATGCGATATCAAATGCATGCCTTATTCTTTCATTCTAGGCAGATACCTTATCTGGTCTGCACAGAAGCTTTAGTTTCTCTTTACTTTCCCAAATGTGAATCTTAAAGTGAAAGAACAGAAAGAAGTTCTGCAATGCAATGTAAAAGAAATAAGGTAGATTCAATCCCAATCCTAAGAAGCTTATAATGTAAAATAGATAGGATAAATGAAGATTAAGACCATAGAAGAACCTCAGGAACACATTGTGAAGAATATTATACAGTTGTACTATGTATGGAAGCCTTATCATAAAGATAAAAACTGTTTTTTATACACACCTAAAAGCCTGGCTAAAGTTTAAATGTAAATAGATTAAAATAGCCATGATAAAACATACGTACTATCTAGAAATTCCCAATGTACTCCTCTAGCATTTGAGGCATCTAATTTGAAATCAAAAATTGCAAAACAGGTGGTTAATTCAATATCCCTCCTACCTCCCTTCTCTTAAGTTCAGAGAATAAGGATTGTAATACCTCTTCAGGCCTTCCTAAAGCTGGTGTTCCTGTAAGAAGAATGGCTCGTCTGGCTTTCTGTACTACTGGCAATAAAATCCTGCTGCGAGTTGCATTTCTGGATTTCATGTAGTGTGATTCATCCACTATAACTACTTTGAAGTTCTGGTTATTCAGTGCATCTATCAAAGTCTCTGCATCTGCGGTTAAGAGACCATAACCCAGAACTGTCACTTTACTGGTCGATATTCTCCTAGAAAAGAAAATCCATATACTTAAAAAATATCTCAGTAATGACGTTATCATAAAAAATACAACTCTATTGCGAAAAAACACACAGGAGAAGAAAGCAGAATAGAGGAAAAATAAAAGGAGATGGTACTATTACTGAAACTCTTAAGATTTCACAATCCTCAAATCTAATAAAACAGGATCCAAAATTTACAGTCTTGCATAACCAAAACCAAAGTTTTAGTCAAATGATCTTTGAAAGATTTTGACATCCAGCAAGTCACATTACGTTCTGACAATATTTGCTTCTGTGTACCTAGGATCATGCATAAAATGGATACTTAAATATTAGTTGACTCTTAATGAAACCTTCACACAAATAAGATAGCAGTTTTTCAATCCAGATGCTACTGGTATTTTGAGCAGGACTAAGTGAAGCTCTGCGGTGCACTGAACAGCCCCTCCTGCTCAAAATACCAGTAGCAGAACAGATGTACAGGGCTGTTGAGTGCATTGCAGAGCTTCACTTCCTGGTCCTATCCATTAAAGGACAGTGGACAAGTCACTGTGACAACAAAAAAGTTCCTGGACCTGAGGTGATGAAGTGTGAAGTGTGGTTAGAAGAGGCAGGTACCACCTCACATCAAGAACCATTGAGCTAAAATGATCCCTGATCTTCAGATTTCTATAATCCACACATCTGTAATATTCTTTATCTTGCTGTCAATAAATTATTCATTTACATATTTATGTCTGTTAGCATATCATGAGATTGGTAAGGGCAGGGAATGTGTCTTACTCATCTTTTAGTAGTATTCATACACAGTGCTATGATCCCAAATAAAGTTTGTAGAATGAAATAGACAAATAAATTCATTAATACTAAGACATATCACTTGCATTTTCTATATCACCAGAAAAAAATACAGGACAGAGCCAGTCTTCTGCAATTCTCTGTCCTCTAACAGAAAAGGTAGAGGTCCTAAGCAGCCAGAACCACTAGGGCAACTGCATTTTAAGCCCTGGATTAATCTACTTAATACAGAGACCTATAATTTTCTTGTTTTTTTTGAGACAGAGTCTCGCTCTGTCGCCCAGGCTGGAGTGCAGTGGTGCTATCTCGGCTCACCGCAAGCTCTCTCTCGGCTCATGGCAAGCTCCGCCTCCTGGGGTCACGCCATTCTCCTGCCTCAGCCTCCCGAGTAGCTGGGATTACAGGCGTCCGCCACCATACCTGGCTAATTTTTTGTATTTTTAGTAGAGACCGGGTTTCATTGTGTTAGCCGGGATGGTCTAGATTTCTGACCTTGTGATCCACCCACCTTGGCCTCCCAAAATGCTGGGATTACAGGCGTAAGCCACTGCGCCTGGCCGAGACCTATAATTTTCTCACTGTATTCAAACACCAGGAAGAGCCTGAAGAAGAAAAGTACTGGATTAATTACTATTACTATCTAACTTAGGTATACTGAGCGCAACACATAGGAGACAATGGCTTCAAAGGCCACTGCAGCAGTCTGTAGCTTCTGTCCTACCATGTCTTGACTAGTAAACACTCCAAGCATAACTGATATAAGCCAGAAGGAAAGTATAGGTATTTGTGGTGGACATATTGGTATACACCTAAACCTGTTTCTTTAAGTACCTGGAAGACCCTGAGTAGTTTTCTGTCCTTGACTAACATCCTCCAGGAAACTTCTACTCTGGAGTTGTAGATATATTTAACATATCCCAAATACAATTCAAATAAAAATATTATCCACCATTTAACTGCAAGAGTATATTTCCAAAATAATATAAAAACTAGCCCTAGTAGCTATAAAAGATGACAGAAGAGTCATTTTAAGAAAATTTAAATATGAACATTTAAATAAGGTGTATCAGCCAGGTGCAGTGGCTCACGCCTGTAATCCCAGCACTTTGGGAGGCCAAGGTGGGCGGATCACATGATGTCAGGAGTTTGAGACCAGCCTGACCAACATGGTGAAACCCCGTCTCTACTAAAAATTTAAAAAGTCAGCCAGGCGTGGTTGGTGGTGCCTGTAATCCCAGCTGCTTAGGAGGCTGAGGTAGGAGAATCCCTTGAACCCAGGAGGCGGAGGTTGTAGTGAGTCAACATGGTGCCACTGTATTCCAGCCTGGGCGACAGAGTGAGATGTCGCCTCCAAAAAAAAAAAAAAAAAAAATTAATTAATTAATTACATTAAATAAATAAGGTATAACTAACACGATGGTTTTGGAGGTCTTCAAAAATTCTACAATCTCTAAATTTGTAAGTCTTTTCAATTTCATGTGGTTTTATTGGAGAGATTTATTTATCATGATTAGAATAAGATAGCAGTTTTTTCATTTTAACCATGTAAATAGAGTTCAGATTTTCTTGGGCCCATAAAGATATATTCCACTGAATTAGCACTGCAAAGTTGAAAGTGAAAAGGCCCTCCATACATTTTGTGCTTCCTCCTTCCACATTCATAAGACAACTTTATTTTTACATATACCTTTTATGTTAACAGTCTTAGAGAATAAAATACAGTACAATAATACCAAAATTAAAAAATCTAAGTATTAACAGATATTTATTTCAGTAGATGTACTGCTTTTTATTTAAGGTTCAGAAATAGATAACTTTGAACCTCCAGAGAAATAATTTGTATGAATCACCTACACATTCCATGTAACAACTCATCAATATTCAAACTGGTTGTCTTATTCTAATGGCTAGAAAGCAAAATGAGGGAAAAAATACTAACAACGCTATAACAGATTTTAGAGTGAGAGCCTCCAATAAACACAAAGCAAATATTTTCAAGATATAAAATATTAAAATTATAAATAAGGAAAATCAAACTTACTAATGAGTCATACACAAAACTTGCACATTAATTAACAAATGGGAAAGCAAAATCTACTAAAGTTGCTGACAATAAAACATCACAAAGCTTCAAGTCAATCAATGAAAAGTTGTGAGATTTATTTTTGAACCTTAAGATAGTTTCAAATATGTTTAAGGTACATATAAAGTATATATATATATATCTTTAAAAGTATACATATTTTACTTTTACTTTAAAAATGTACCATAAAGGAACTTAGAAATAAAATATACTGTTGGGTTTTAGATAAATAATTCATATTTTAAAATGTAAAATAAAATTATCCATACTACTTACTCCACTTCTAAATTATGATCTATAGGTGATATTGCATTCTAAAACATGAATACATACCAGGTACACACAAGGAAGACTTTTTTTCTTAAAGATTAAAAAGTAGTTCTTACCTAACATCAGTTTTATTCTGAATAACATTGATTTCTTCTGGACTTAGCTCTGGGATCCATTTTTCAATTTCTTCTGTCCAAGGGTACCTCAGAGACGAAGGGACCACTATTAACAGAGGCCATTCCTCTTTATAGAAGTAAGCAATTCCAATTGCCTGGATTGTCTTTCCTAGACCCATCTAAATTAAAAAAATAAATAAATGCTAATTAATAATAAAGCCTAAAATATTTTAAAAGAAAATATTTATCAAACGTTTTATTTAAGAGTATTATTAGCTGGATGTGATGGCTCATGGCTGTAATCCCAGCACTTTGGGAGGCTGACATAGGTGGATCGCTTGAGCCCAGGAGTTCAAGACCAGCCTGGCCAACATGGTGAAACCCTGTCTCTATTTTTTAAAAGTACAAAAAATTAGCTGGGCGTGGCAGCACGCACCTGTAGTTCCAGCTACTTGGAGGCTGAGGCAGAAGGATTGCTTGAACCCAGGAGGTTGAGGCTACAGTGAGCCTAGACTAAACCACTACACACCAGCCTGGGTGACAGAGCAAGACTGTCTTAAAAAAAAAGTATTATCAAAATAATTTTTCAATGTAAAATTAGTTGGATTATACAGTTAATAAAAAGTTTGATATTATAAGGACCTGTAAAATTCATTAAGCAAATCATATTATGTTCAAACTATTCATGATTGAACTTAAAGAGACAAAATTACTCCTAAGGTTAAATATTAGTTATGTTGATTTTATATAATTAGTTTTATAAAATGTATGTAACCATTTATAGTCTCTCCTCTTAGACAATAGTAAATGTCTTAACAGCACAAAACCATGTTATTTCAAAACTAGAGTAAGTCCTGAATGAGGCACATTTTATAAAACAAGCAGACACAGAGAAGTTAAATTATTTAAATCACAGCTGGCTGATGCAAAACTAGTATGAGATCCCAGGTCTCAGGTGTCTTCCCACTTGATTTGTATCCACACTGTCACACTGTCTGACTTCTAAGCTGTTCCAATTTAAAAAGTAGTCACTTAGTGAATATTTATAGTGTTTTTGTTCAAAATAGCCAGAAACTGGATACAACTCAAATGTACTTCACCTGTGCATGAATAATCAAATGATGTCATATTCATACAATGGAGTACTATTCAGTAATAAGAAAAGAATGAACTCACACTCTACACAACATGAATAGATCTAAAATGCATTTTGGTAAGGGAAAGAAGCCAGATTCAAAATCTACATACTAAATGATTCCATTTATATGTCTCATTCTGGAAAAGGTTTAAAAAAAGGGAGCCATAGCAGATCAGTGGTTGCCAGCGGCTGGAGGTAGGGGAGGGGAATAGCATGAGGGAACTTTTGGGAATGGAGTCAGTCTATACCTTGATGTTAGCGGCTGTTACATAACCATATGCATTTTTTAGAACTCACAGAATTGTACACTAAAAATGGGTAAATTTACTTAAAAGTGCGAATTATACCTCAATAATCCTTACCTTTTTAGTAGTTACTATGGCAAACAATGGGAAAGAGAGACTAAATGACAAGCCCTGTTTACCAGACTATACAAACAGAAAAAAGAAAAACACAGAAACTGAAAACAAAGAGTTTAAAATGAATTTTAAGTGCTGAGCAAAACTAAAGAAATGAGAAAAGAGCAGGTATTAGACTTTTAAGTTTCCACTGAGAAAACTTTATTTTGTTCATGTATTTTTCTTTCAACTGCTCCCGTTAACAACAAAAAAGCAACCTTAGAATAATTCATGCAAAGTTATATTTATACATTCATGGGATAATAACTAGTATGTTTCGTGTCTTCAAAGCCCTCCAATTTTCATACCTGAAGCCACTCAAACATCACTGGATTCTGGGACCAACTTGGTTCCAATACAGCAGAACTTTAACAATTACAGATCTTTTTTTCTTTTTTTGGACGGAGTTTTGCTCTTGTTGCCCAGGCTGGAGTGCAATAGCACGATCTCAGCTCATAGCAACCTCCACCTCCTGGGTTCAAGTCATTCTCCTACCTCAGCCTCTGGAGTAGCTGAAGTGGCATGAGCCACCATGCTCAGCTAATTTTGTATTTTTAGTAGAGATGGGGTTTCTCCATGTTGGTCAGGCTGGTCTCAAACTCCTGACCTCAGGTGATCCACCCACTTCAGCCTCCCAAAGTGCTGGGATTGCAGGTGTGAGCCACCACGCCCAGCCAACAATTACAGCTCTTTACCTGGCTAGAGTTCTTCAGTGTGTTACTTCCCCCCCTCAACAACTCTGCCAAAAATAGACTTCCAGGAATTGAGGCTTGGCCCTATTTTTTTGTGTGTGGACAATACCACTAACTTTGTGCTATGGTTAGGGGTCTCTGGTTTCTTTTCCTGCCATGGTTTCATAACACATTTTCTTAATTTCAATTTATCTGCAAATAGGATCTGTTTTGCTTCCCCGATTATCTGGAAAGTAGAATTCTCTCTCTGCAACCCAGATTCTATCACTAGAACCTCAGCTGCTTGCTGCTAAATTTACTTGGTGTCAGTCACCTGTCTATCTATACATTTTGCACTTCATGTATGACTAACAGTGTTCTGTGTTGGCTTGCCAGGCAACTCTCTCCCAAAGACCGCCACTCCTCAAAATTTCCTAATCTTGTCTACTGAGATCGGGTGTGTAAGCCTTCAATAGGATAAGTAGAATTGGGACTTGAAACAATAGGTAGAATTTAAAAAACAATGAAATTTCAGTTAGATAGAAGGAATAAGGTGAAGAGATACATCGTACAACAGGGTAACTATAGTTAATAACAACATACTACATTCTTAAAAATTGCAAAGAGAGTAGATTTTAAGCCATTCCCATCACAAAAAAGCACGTGAAGTAATGCATATGTTAATTAACTCAATGTAGCCATTCTACAATGTATACATATTTCAAAACAACATATTATACACCATAAATATATAATTTTTATTTGTCAAATATTTTTAAAGAAAAAAATAAGAAAAATAAGTTTTAGGTTGAGGACAGGCGAAGAAAAGGGAAACTAACCTGAGTATGGGTAAGAATAATCCTGATATGTTGGGAAGCTAATTTGATTAGAAGTTTGAATATTTTTGTCTTCTAGTTCTCTAATTTTGTATTCTTGTATCTAATTATTAAATCTACTAGAATTAACTCCAGATGTTATTTTTCAGTTCTAAAATGTCCACTAGAATCTGTTTTTGTTATTGTTATTGTTCTAACATGTTAAAAATTCTTGATTTTTGTTTGTTTTGTTTGTTTGTTTTTTGAGATAGGGTCTTGCTGTGGCTGGAGGGCAGTGGCGTAATCGTAGCTCACTGCAGCCTCGATCTGGGCTCAAGCAATCCTGCTAGCTCAGCCTCCTGGGTACCCGGGACTCCAGGCATGTGCCACCATAACCAGCTTTTTTTTTTTTTTTTTGGTACTTTTTGGCCAGGCTGGTCTTGAACTCCTGAGCTCAAGCAATTCACCTGCCTTAGCCTTCCAAAGTGCTGGGATTACAGGCAAGAGCCACCATGCCTGTCACCAAGGGTGGAGTACAGTGGCATGATCTTGGCTCACTGCAACCACCTCTACCTCCTGGGTTCAAGCGATTCTCATGCCTTAGTCACCTGAGTACCTGGGGACTACAGGCGAGTGCCATCACACCTGGCTAGTTTTTGTTATTTTTAGTAGAGACAGGGTTTTTTTGTTTGTTTGTTTGTTTTGTTTTCTTGAGACGGAGTCTTGCTCTGTCGCCTAGGCTGGAGTGCAATGGCACGATCTCGGTTCACTGCAACCTCTGCCTCCTGGGTTCAAGTGATTCTCCTGCCTCAGCCTCCTCCTGAGTAGCTGGGATTATAGGTGCATGACACCACTCCCCGCTAACTTTCATATTTTTAGTAGAGACGGGGTTTCGCCATGTTGGCCAGACTGGTCTCGAACTCCTGACCTCAGGTGATCCACCCACCTCAGCCTCCCAAAGTGTTGGGATTACAGGCATGAGCCACTGCGCCTGGCCAGGACAGGGTTTTGCCATGTTGACCCGGTTGGTCTCGAATTCTTGACTTCAAGTGATCTGCTTTCCTCGGCCTCCCAAAGTGCTAGGATTGCAGGTGTGTGCCACCATGCCCAACCAAAAAAATAAGTTATTTTAAAGTCTCTCTCTGATAACAACATCTGATCTCGTGTGGGCTCTATTTCCTTTTCTTTTTGGTATCGGTTTTCCAGGATCCCTCATATTTTCTGATTTCACACCAGATATCATGAGTAAAAAATTCACAGAAGCTCTGGGTAGTATTATCCTCTCCCAAGAGGTGTTAGGTTTTTGTTAGGGCAGGCAAATTGAGTAACAGCAAATACCTCATTCCTTTTAAGACTTGGTTTTAGGCTTTTAAAGGGCAAGTTTATTCAGTGTTGCCCTTATTCCCAGCGCTTGGTATTTATTATAAAAGATGGCCCTTCGGGGGGTCAACAGAAGCCAAGGCAAGATACTTGTAAACAATCTCTCACCTCAACAAGGCTCAACCCCATCTGTGTCTACTTAGTATCACAATACTGCTAAAATCTTGGCTTAGTTTTTATCCTTCCTCACTCTGTATTTCTTCTGGGTTTCTTGGGATCTCATTCTGTGCATATATAGTTTAGGAAATAGCCAAAGACTTAAGGCTAATGTGTATGCACATTTTCTTTATAATTATCTCAAGTTTCCTTCTCTCTGAGATTTTTATCTTCATATCTACGTGGCACACTGCCTAGTTTGGGAAGTAGACAGAATAGTCTCTGACAGAAACAAGTAGAAGCAGCCTGTTTTACTTATGTTGTTTAAGGCTTAAGGAAGATAAATAACTGAATATTCAGTGACGAATTTAGGCAGCTGAAAAGGAAAAAACAAATTTTGGGTGCAAAGAATGTATTATTTTTGTTAGGTTTTCAAAATTCTAAATATTTTCTTCATGTTCCCAGCTATCATATCATCCTCTTTCCTAATAAACTAAAAGAAAAAAAAAAAAGACTGCCATTTAAGAACTATTAAACATAAAACATTAAGTACCAATTAAGAAATAGGAAGTCATTTTAAAAAGAAAAAATTTCTCAAGTCAAGCAGTCTTCAGTATAACTCATGGAAGGATTGGTCTTACAAAGATGATGTGTTGAATGTAAGAATAAGCAATGGAAGCAAACAGGATAAAAGGATAAAATAGTCTCACTCAATTTTTGATGTTTACATGCAAGCCCTCTTACCCTTCTTCTCCAATTGTGTACAAGCAGATACGAAAGTGTGGGTGATATTTTCTTTGGCACTGGTGGAAAATACAAACTATTCAAGTCCCGGCCCACATGGTAAGACCCCTCACCTTAACCCTACCCCATAAGCTCAATAACAGACTATGCTTGTCTCTTCTCCTTGTTTTTTTTTCAAGTCATTTTTATATCTACTTGTGAGCCTGCCCACCTCGTCTCAGAAAGACTTGTTATGTCAGTAATAAACTCTTCATACCCGCTTCATGTCTGGGTAGCATCATCAGCCTAGATATCCAAATGAAATTTTGAGTGGAAAGGTTCATTGCACTTCTTCAGGGTGATCATGATAAAGGGAAAGCCATCTTTCAATATACATTAATCAACTGGCATTGTGATTTTTATAAAAGAATTTCCTTTGGCTTTGTTAGCTAGAGTAAAAAAATCTCAGGATTTGATCAACTTGCCATCACTGAAAATAATAAATTTCTTGGTTGGGTACAGTAGCTCACATCTGTAATCCCAACATTTTGGGAGGCTGAGGCAGGAGGACTGCTTGAGGCCAGGAGTTCAAGACCAGTTTGGGCAACAGAGTGAGACTCTGTCTCTATAAAAAAAATTAATAATTCCCAGGTGTGGTGGCATGTGCCTGCAGTCCAATTAATGGGAAAGCTGAGGTGAGAGGACTGCTTGAGTCCAGGAGGTTGAAGTTGCAGTGTGCCTACCATGTCACTGCACTCCAGCCTGGGCGACAGAATGAGACCCTGAAAAAACGAAAGGGAAAGGGAAGGGAAATTTCTTAATCTACCCATTTCCTAATCTACTTGAAGATCATACCCTATGGTATTAGGACTGACACCGATACTCAGTTTTTGTCCAGCTATCTTTCCTGGTAACAACTGCCAACTTCTTATTCAGCATCTCTTTAGTTTAAAGATTATGTAGTGAAATGACTAAAAGTGATTCTCAGAAATCAGAAACATATTTATCAACACAAAGTGAAACATTTGGGTACTATCTTTCTTAGGTATTTGTTTTTGGTTGTTCATTTTTGGGCATGGTGAAGTAGGAAATAAAGTTTGATGGAACAAACTAGAAAAAGACATCGTTCTAAATTAGAAAACAAAAGTATATTGGCATAATCTCATATTCCCATTAAAGAAAGGAATAATACATAGAATAACTCAGTTCTAAATAAAATTTGTAAAAGGACCACCTTTTAAAATAAACTTTTAAGGCCAGGCGCGGTGGCTCACGCCTGTAATCCCAGCACTTTGGGAAGCTGAGGTGGGTAGATCACCTGAGGTCAGGAGTTCGAGACTAACCTGGCCAAAATGATGAAACCCCATCTCTACAAAAAATACAAAAAAATTAGCCCGGCATAGTGGCACACACCTGTAGTCCCAGCTACTCAGGAGGCTGCGGCAGAAGAATTGCTTGAACAGGGGATGGGGAGGATGCAGTGAGCTGAGATCATGCGTTTGTACTCCAGCCTGGGCGACAAGAGCGAAACTCCGTCTCAAAAATAAAGAAATGAATACATAGATAAAATAAAATAAACACTGGCCGGGTGCAGCTCACGCCTGTATCCCAGCACTTTGGGAGGCCGAGGTGGACAGATCACGAGGTCAGGAGATTGAGACCATCCTGGCTAACATGGTGAAACCCCGTTTCTATTAAAAAATAGAAAAAATTAGCCAGGTGTGGTGATGGGCGCCTGTAGTCCTAGCTACTTGGGAGGCTGAGGCAGGAGAATGGCGTGAATCCAGGAGGCAGAGCTTGCAGTGAGCTGAGATCGCGCCACTGCACTCCTGCCTGGGTGACACAGCGAGACTCCGTCTCAAAAATAAAATAAAAAATAAATAAACTTTTAAAACATGTACTTAGATTTTCGGTTTTTGTTTTTGTTTTGAGATAGGCTCTCACTGTCACCCAGGTTGGAGTGCAGTGGCCTGATCACAGCTCACTGTAATCTCAAACTCCTGGGCTCAAGTGATTCTCCCACCTCAGCCTCCTGAGTAGCTGAGACTACAGGTGCACACCACCATGCCTGGGTTTTTTCTTTTTGTTTGTTTGTTTGTTTGTTTGCTTTTATGTAGAGATGGCAGGGGGAGTCTCACTTTGTTGTCCAGGCTTCTCTTGAACTCCTGGCTCAACCAATCCTCCTGCCTTGGCCTCCCAAAGTGCTGAGATTACAGGCGTGAGCCACAGCACTTGGCCAGATTTCAGTATTTTGAAAAGAACTGAAAACAGCATAGCATTCAATTATAAAAGCAGTAACACACTTGAAGTAATTTAGACACACAGGAATAACTACACTCAACATGTGGTTCAAAGCCCTGGCTCTAACAACAATAGAATTTGTTAATGTGGAACTCTTCAGTGTTTCATCACCATTAAGGCTAAATCAATGATTAAGAATCAAAGTCTTGACTAAACAATAGTACAAATGTCCAGGTGCTACATAAGAATTACATCGAATACATTAACCTCAAGAACACATTTTGTCAATGTGTTCAAAATTGTAAATCACCGTTAGGAGAATAATTTTAGGTTTCCTGAATGTTTTATTCTATGAAATTATTGAGAGCAATTAAATAACAATGATCCTGATACATAAAATTTCAGTTTCACTTTTTTATACTGTGATTACTTTTATAAAGCAATTTTCATTCCTATGCATTAAAAAATGCCCATTGATTGACAATTTCTCAAAACTAAAAACTTTTCCAGTTTTAAAGTTATAAGTGGCTTGTTCCTTTGAGGGCAGAGATGTAGATTTGTCTTTAAAATAGGTGTCCTGTTTGTTCTAAAAGAGTTGCCTTGGAGGACACCTTTAGGTATGTTTTTAAAATCTTAGTGAGGATTTCAATTAAGAAAGAAAACTCACATAGAGAAATAGCAGACTGAAATACTATGTTTTGTTATTTATTATTAAGGGGGTATATATTGTAGCTGAACCACTTTCTTGCTCTTGTAGATTGTTAGTGCAGTGCTATTTCCAATAGAGAATTTTAGATGGTACACGTGAAGATTATTTGTTCTTAGAATAGTGTGTGCACGGCTGGGTGCAGTGGCTCACACCTGTAATCCCAGCACTTTGGGAGGCCGAGGCAAGTGGATCATGAGGTCAGAAGATCTAGACCATCCTGGTCAACACAGTGAAACCCCATCTCTACTAAAAATACAAAAAATTAGCCGGGCATGGTGGCGGGCACCTGTAGTCCCAGCTACTCGGGAGGCTGAGGCAGGAGAATGGAGTGAACCCCGGAGGTGGAGCTTGCAGTGAGCTGAGATTGTGCTACTGCACTCCAGCCTGGGCGGCATAGCAAGACTCCGTCTCAAAAAAAAAAAAAAGAATAGTGGGTGTACATTTTAATCCTGTCTTCTTTTCTCAAAAAGGACTAGGAAAAGAGAACAGACCATATGGGTATGCACATAGCCCTGATCTTCTCCTTACTCAAGACAGAAGAGTCCACGCTTTGGGAACTGTGCTGTCATTTTCCTGATGGTTGGCTGGTCCTTGTGTGCAGGAGCAGGCTTTCTCTGGAAGGGAATGCACTGGGATCAGGGGAAGGTAGAAAGGAGATGGGCCTTAGAGAGCAGTAGGATGAGAGAAAAAAACTTATTTATCTAAAGGCAAGGCATTGAGTTGGGGATGGTGGCAGAACTTAAGTAAAGTTGTAGTCCAAAGCATGGCTTAGAGATGCCCATACCAGGACTAGAAAAAGAGAATCAGGGAGAAGGCTCTGGAATGATCTGAGAGGCTGGATATAAGCAAATATATTCCCCTTTTTATTTTTCTTCCTAGACATGGGTCTTTCTATGTTACTCAGGCTGGCCTCAAATTCCTGGGCTCAAGCAATCCTCTGGCCTCAGCCTCCAGAGTACCTAGGATTACAGGTGCACACCACTGTGCTCCACCTAAGCAAATGTGTTTTAAGAATAGCCATTTCTAGTAGCAGTTAAATATTATGCTTTTAATGTGGTATTTTTATCCTCCTCCAGTCTCTAGTAAAGTTTTATTCAAAGTCACAGCTTTACAAATGGAATAAAATGTCATCAACTGATAAATATGAGTAAAGGGCATATGGATGCTCTTTGTATTATTTATGTTCTTGAAACCCTTATGCAAGTATGAAATAACTTCCAAGTAAAAAGATTTTAAAAAAAAGTTACAGCTCTACAACCTAGTATTAGTTGTGCTTGGTGGAAGGAAAAGAGGGCTGTTCTACACTTCAAAAGTAGTAGACAAAAAGAAGTGATACTAATCTATACCAGACAGTGCCAAGAGAAGCAAAATTTCGAAATTCTTATTCATTTATTTGAGACAGGATCTCGCACTGTTGCCCAGGCTGGAATGCAGTGGCATGATCATAGCTCACTGTAATCTCAAACTCCTGGCTCAAGTGATCTTCCTGCTTTGGCCTCCCAAGTAGCTGGGACTACAGGCATACATCACCTCACCCAGCTCATATTTAATCTTAAAGAGTCACAAGACAGTAAAAAATGAGATACTTAACTATAATGGGAACTGCTCAGATGCATATGTATTATTCATTCAACAGTACCATTCCTCAGGTAAAATCTGAAGTTCAGAAATAAATTTTCTATAATTTTTGTACCTTTTAAATCTGTTTTGTAAAATTAAAACCAATTTAACAAACTTAATTAAGATTCTAGTCATTTTCTCCACTTGCACAGGAGCCTCAGCAATTAAAGTTGAGAGCCCAACACAGCACAAGAACATAACTGTAAGTGCTTGGGCGGGGGGTTGAAAGAAAAGGAAAGGACAAAAAGAAATGGGAGAAAAAGTCCAATCTCCCAGTTATGCTCTAAGTTTTTACAATCTATTATACCCAGGCATCATTTAGATACTAGTTAAAAATTCAGACTTCAGGGAAACACCTCAAATTCTGATTCAACAGAAATGGACTTTTAAAATAAAAATCCCTTTGGGAGGCTGATATGTGAGGATTGTCTGAGGCCAGGAGTTTTGAGATCAGTCTGGCAATATAGTGAGACCCCATCTCTACAAAAAAGACAACAATTTGCTGATGTGCTGGCGTGTGCCTGTAGTCCTAACTACTGGGGAGGCTGAGCTAGGAGGATTGCTTGAGGCCAGGACACTGCACTTCAGCCTGAGTGAAAGAGCAAGACCTCCTCTCTAAAAATAACAAAGAAACAAAGAAACCAAGAAACCAAGGAAGGAGGGAAGGAGGGAAGGAGGGAAGGAGGGAAGGAGGGAGGGAAGGAGGGAAGGAGGGAGGGAAGGAGGGAAGGAGGGAGGGAAGGAGGGAAGGAGGGAGGGAAGGAAGGAAGGAGAGAGGGAGGGAGGGAAGGAAGAAGGAAGGGGGGAGGGAGGGAGGGAGGGAGGGGCAAGCAAAAAGCATTCTTATGTGGATGACTCTCAAGCTGCATTTTGAGAATAACTACTATAATGATGAAACTTTGGGAAAAAAATCTTAGAGAGTTTTGCCTAATTTTTGGTCATTTTCTCATCAGGAGAAAAAAAAGATAAAACCACGAAAAACACTTCCATGATTTTATTCTAGAAGTTTTAAATCATTTCTGGGGTATCTGGTTTCTTGACTGACTTTTAATTACAATTCCAAGGCAGTATAAACATAGTGCTTTCTACCCTGCTATATAGTATGTAGAATAAATTTATCTAAAACAGAATTTGGGGCTGAGCACAGTGGCTCACGCCTGTAATCCCAGCACTTTGGGAGGCCGAGGTGGGCGGATAACTTGAGGTCACGAGTTTAAGACCAGCCTGGACAACATGGTGAAACCCCACCTTTACTAATAATACAAAAATTAGGCCAGGTGTGATGGCTCATGCCTGTAATCCTAGCTACTCGGGAGGCTGAGGCAGGAGAAATCGCTTCGGCCTGGGAGGCGAAGGTTGCAGTGAGCTGAGACTGCACCACTGCACTCCAGCCTAGGCTGTGACAGAGCAAGACCCTGTCTCAAAAAAATAAGTAAGGTCAGGCACGGTGGCTCACGCCTGTAATCCCACCACTTTGGGAGGCCAAGGTGGGCGGATCACAAGGTCAGGAGTTTGAGACTAGCCTGGCCAATATGGTGAAATCCAGTCACTACTAAAAATATAAAAATTAGCCAGGCGTGGTGGCACACACCTGTAGTCCCAGCTACCTGGGAGGCTGAGGCAGAAGAATCGCTTGAATCTGGGAGGTGGAGGTTGCAGTGAGCCGAGATTGTGCCACTGTACTCCAGCCTGGGTGACAGAGACTCTGTCTCAAAAATAACATAACATAACATAATATAACATAAAAATAAATAATAAATAAATGAAAAATAAAAATACAAATACGAAAGTTACCCAGGTGTGGTGGCAGGCACCTATAATTCCCAGCTACTCAGGAGGCTGAGGCAGGGGAATTGCTTTAACCCAAGGGGAAGCAGTTACAGTAAGCCAGGATTGCAACACTACACTCCAGCCTGGGTGACAGACCAAGACTCTGTCTCAAAAGACAAAACAAAAACGAAATTTGGCTTCTCACTTCAAAATCTACTTGAATTAGCTAGCAATTTTATAGAAAAAGACTAATTTCAGAAGTTTAATAAAGGCACTGAAAGGGTATCTAATTTGCAACTTGCTTCGATTATATATCTCAGATGATCAATTAAAGTGCTATATATAAGCCTCAACAATCAATCTTAACTGTTTAACAAATTGGAAGAACAATAACTTACATCACTAAAATTTCTATATGTAATGAACACAGTGAAACAAAACATAACATATTCTTCAAAAAAGAGTGTATGAAAAATACTAAATTTTCTATGTTGTTTACTAACACTGAATTTGTTGATCACAAATGTAAACAAAAGGGTGCTTCAAAGCATATGAAAATAAGGATTAGGAAACAAAGAGCAGATAAGAAGCATTTGCACTTGGCAAACTTGATTACTGCCATTAAGGACCACAGATAAGTTCAGTTGGAGATTTTATAAAAGATAAGATGAATAAATCCCTTGCTTAGTATCATAAATAATTACAGCGTGATGCTTTATATCCTTTTTAATGTGGCAGCACTATAATTAACTTGAAGACAACATAATTAGAAAATAAAGAACCTTGTATTGAAATTCAGATTAGTATATTAAAATACTATGTTCTACAGTTACACAATGACACATACAATTATGGTGGGAGTAAAGTAAATAAACAAGGCCATCACTTATTTGTAACAAAGGGAAAATTACTTCTGCTTTCAAAGTAAGGAATCAAAAGCACATCCATCAACAACTTGAGACAAAATGTTTGCAGGTTATTAGGATACTTTTGGTTGAACAAGTACTTGGATTAATCTGTCAATTCATGTGTTCACACATAGCAATTTCTTTAGAATAAACCATTAGAAAGAATTCCAAATCTCAACTAGGTAATTTTTTGAAATGTTAATTAAACAATGATGGAGATTCTCTACTCAGATTCAGAACGTACACCCTTTTAAGATGGGTCTCGTATATATTAAAAAGAAGGAGAAAGAAAGGAAGTCTTTGTGAAAGTTTTTTTTTTTTTAAGAAAAGTAAAAATTAACTTACCTAATGGTTACTAAATCGTCACATAAAATGTAAAAGGAAATAAGCAAGAGGAAAACAAAATGCTGGTTAATCACATCCTGTGCCACTTGCCAAAATGCCACAATTGACTAAAAATTGAGCCCTAATTTGAGTTGAGTAGATAGTTTTCAAAAGTTAAAACATAAAGGAAGGCCACTGAATTCTGAGATTAGGCTGGGTATTATGTGCAGAAATGAAAACAAGAATGTGAATCAACTGAGACAGCAAAATCAATTTGTTATTCTAAGAAAAAGACATGGAATGTTACCAAAAGTAAAATTTGCTATTTAAATTGAGTTAGGCAATAAAAGAAAAAAACCAGGACAACTAAGGAAAAGAAAGAGAAACCATCAATTCTTTTAAAGTATTTATTATTTAAAAATTAATTTTTAGGCTGGGCGTGGTGGCTCAGGCCTATAATCCCAGCATTCTGGGAGGCCAAGGTGGGCGGATCACGAGGTCAGGAGATCGGGGCCATCCTGGCTAACACTGTGAAACCCCGTCTCTACTAAAAATACAAAAAAAATTAGCTGGGTGTGGTGGTGGGCGCCTGTAGTCCCAGCTACTCGAGAGGCTGAGGCAGGAGAATGGCGTTAACCCAGGAGACGGAGCTTGCAGTGAGTAGAGATTATGCCATGCACTCCAGCCTGGGTGACAAAGCGAGACTCCGTCTCAAAAGAAAAAATTAATTTTTATATATTTAAAGAACATTTGCACAGATGATTTTTACTCTAAAAACCACCCCAACGCTGCCTCACAAAAATAGCCATGCAAATGTGCGCTAATTACCTTGGTATTTCCAAGCTGGAGCTCAGAACTCATACTTTAGGATGGGAGGCTCACAGTGGTGGCCCATAGTATGATCTTTTGGACCTGTATGGTAAGAACCTCAGTTTACAGTGTTTAAAAATCAGATCTGTGTAAAAATGTGATGAAAGGAGCTGGGCGCATTCCTCTAGCCCCGGGCTCAAGACTCCCTGAGCCTAGTACAAACACATTCCATCCTCCCATCCCACCACATATCGCCATATATCTCTCAAACTCCCTGAGCCCAGTATAAACACCACCTGGAAAGCCTCCGATAAGGAGACAGCCGTTCAAGGTTCCACTAAAAGCGCGGGAACCAAAAGAATTTCTTTGTTCCCCTGTAACTTTCGGGCTATAAAAAGCAAACGCTCGCATTGTTTGGGGCCCTCTCTTGTATGCTGTAGAATGGAGGGACCAGGTTCGAACTTGTAATAAAGATCCTTGCTGCTTGGCTTTGACATTGGACTCTGGTGGTCTTCTTTGGGGAACAAACGGTCTGGGCATAACAGTGACTCCTGGCTTCTCTCAACAACTCAGGACTGGTGGCAGCCATGTCTCCGAGTAGACAGTGGATTGGAGGCGGGCACTGCTCCTTAGCTGAGGTCCTCTCATCCCAGTGTGCCCATGTCCCCACGAGGACTTCACTCCCTGGAGGTCCTGTCTGTATCTGCTTTTGGGACGCCTGCCTTAAGGATTGATGTCAAGTCTTCATAAACAATCACTGTGTGTGTGCTTGTGTTTGAGAGTGCGCACATGAACAAGAGAGAGAAAACCAAAAAATCACAAATCTGGAAAAGTTAATGAAGATCTAGAACCTAAAAAAAAAAAAAGAAAAAAAACAACCATCCCATTGTCAAGGTACAGTTTCCTGGGTCTAAACCACATGGTTTTCTTCTCTAGGGTAGCATCTGCATAAATTGTTTCTGCATTAAACATAGTGATAGATAACTTTTCCTATAATGCAATGTCACCATGACCTCCAGGGTAGTAGTATGATAAGGTGAAAAATATTTAGTTTCTGACATTTTTATTGGATAGAGATGTCCCTTGTTTTTCCAATACAACTAAATATATTATCGAATAACTTCTCTGTTATTCAATAGCATGAATTAACTGAGAAGTTATTCAATAGTATGTTTAATTATTAGTTATAATAACCAATAATAACAGGTTATTATTGAATAACTTTTCTGTTCTTTTGTTTTCTAGTAGAATTAATAATAGCTCCAAATTTCTTAAATTAATCTATATGTAGAATATACTCAAAAGAGCACAGTCTGTCAATTATTACTTAAGGAATTCACTTTTAATCTATAAAAAGCAATGAGATATGTCAAACTGATAATGTCATCATCTGCTAGTCACATCCCTCATTTATTAAATATTATTCATGTCAAAACTTTAAAATGACTTTAATTTTGTAGAACCAGTTGATTAGAGAAAATGCAATACATAATGAACTTCAGAAAAGTTAATGAGAAGGTTATCTAAAAATATCTTCCTAAGAAAAAAATTTGAAATTGGGTTAAGAACCAAAATAAATGTTATTTGCTATGTACTAATAACTACAACAATAAACAATAAATGATGAAAGTTAGTTTTTATGGGAAAATGAATATGTTAAGCCCAAATCTGGGCTTGATTTTATTTTACTGAAATATTAGTGGCATTAAAAGCAGTGAAAATAGTTAAATTAAATTCATGGCTAACATCATGTCATAAACTAATAAGTTAAAATAAAATAACAAAATACTATGAAAATGTTGAAATAAAGTAGTAAATGGTAGGAATCAATATTGAAATAAAAAAGTAAGATAGCTGGGTGACTAGTTAATTAAATTGTACACTTGAAAATAACTAAGAGTATATTTGGATTGTTACAACACAAAGGATAAATGCTTGAGGAGATGGATACCCCATTTACCTTAATGTGATTTTTTTTTTTTTTTTTTTTTTGAGACAGAGTCTTGCTCTGTCGCCCAGGCTGGAGTGCAGTGGCGCGATCTCGGCTCACTGCAAGCTCCGCCTCCCGGGTTCACGCCATTCTCCTGCCTCAGCCTCCTGAGTAGCTGGGACTACAGGCACCCGCCACCGCGCCCGGCTAATTTTTTGTATTTTTAGTAGAGACGGGGTTTCACCGTGGTCTCGATCTCCTGACCTTGTGATCCGCCCGCCTCGGCCTCCCAAAGTGCTGGGATTACAGGCGTGAGCCACTGCGCCCGGCCCTTAATGTGATTATTACACACTGTATGCCTGTATGAAAATATCTTATATACCATACCCCATAAATATATACATCTATTATGTACCCACAAAAATTAAAAATTAAAAAGATAGCTAACTCAATCCATGAATTAATGATATATTATAAAATAATCTAAAATATAAATTTCAAATAAAAATGTATTGAAAAATAGCAGAAAATTTCAGCAGACAGCATTTATTCATTTGTAAATATTATTTGTAATATTTACTTTTATAATATTATTTATCAGTAATAGCCTCAGTACCAACATTAACAAAAATAGATAGAGTCATTTCATTTTGCCTGGAAATTCACTTAGGACAGAGAAGAAAAAGGCTTTGGAGGAGTGAAAATAAAAAATAAGATGCAGACACATAACTTAAAACACTCTATTAAAGTAAAGGGCCTAACTTGTCTCAGTAGTTGGTAACTTTGAGTAACAAAAAGGTTAAATTATGTTCACAGTACAATGTTTAAAGAATCAGAAATATATAGAAAGTATTTGAAAAAAAATGTTTCTTTAAAACTGTTATGGCAAAAAAAAACCAGAATGCCTGGCTATCCTAAAAACTCTGACTCTCTAGAAATATCTCATTTCCTATAGGCTTAAATATATAAAATTTCAGAACAGTAAAACATTGCCATCACTACAAATATATTCTATTAATAGTCTGACTTTCTAAATTAATGTTTAAAAAACTGAGAGCACTATGAGAATATTAGAACCTGCAGAAAATGTCAAAGATTAAATCATTCTACTGAAAACTTTTCAATCACTGATGAGTAAAATTAGATAAAGGTTAAGATAAACAGACACACTTTGCCTCACTATAATATATAAGAAGAATACACAAAGAAGCTAAGAATCAAGAAAAGTCAATCTTAGACTTTTTTTTAAAGCAATGCAAGTTTTTTTCAAATAAAATATTACAAAGAAACTCAACATCTGTAAAGCAGAAAAAGTGAGACTACTATAACTGCAGTAAAATGGGGACCTCATAGCCCCATACCCTGTCTCAACCTCAGTTCTGTGAAAGACAGGTCTGTGAAACAGGGCTTGCAAATCATTGAGGGTTGCTCAGTCAATAAACTACTCAATTTTCGTTTTTTCTTTTCTTCTTCTTTTTTTTTTTTTTCTTTTTTGAGAGTTTCGCTCTGTCACCCAGGCTGGAGTGCAGTGGCGCGATCTCGGCTTACTGCAAGGTCCACCTCCCAGGTTCATGACATTCTCCTGCCTCAGTCTCCCAGGTAGCTGGGACTACAGGCGCCTGCCACCACGTCTGGCTAATTTTTTGCATTTTTAGTAGAGACAGAGTTTCACGGTGTTAGCCAGAATGGTCTTGATCTCCTGACCTCGTGATCCACCCGCCTTGGCCTCCCAAAGTGCTGGGATTACAGGAGTAAGTCACCACACCCAATTTTCATTTTTTCAATGCTGGTTTTCCACGTGCTTCTTTTACAAGACCCACTTCCAATCGACCTCCTCCACAAACCCTTCCAACTTAATCAATATGAAATTAATGGTTCCTCCCACAACAGTATCATAGAATTTATGATTGTAAACTTCACTTCCAATATTTCTAGTACCCTACATTTTACAGATACCACACAGAGATATATACCCCTCACTCATCCTTACTTGATTAGAGGGAGGGCATGTGTCTTTTTCTAAAAAAAATATACTTGAAGGTCTTTATACACATACAGATAAATAGCTATAATTTTGTGTGTTTTGAGGGACGTGGCTTAAACAAAAACAAGCTCATTTTATGCCTATTGTTCTATAATCTTTTAAAAAATTTTTTTATTTCCATAGTTTACAACAGGTAGTGTTTGGTCACAAGAGTAAGTTCTTTAGTGGTGATTTGTGAGATTTTGGTGCACCCATCGCCCAGGCAGTATACACTGCACTCAATTTTACTCTTTTATCCCTCATCTGCTTCCCACCCTTTCCCCACGTCCCCAAAGTTCATTGTGTCATTCGTTTGCCCTTTGCATCCTCATAGCTTAGCTCTCACTTAAGAGTGAGAACGTATGATGTTTGGTTTTCCATTCTTGAGTTACTTCACTTAGAATAATAGTCTCCAATATCACCAGGTTGCTGCAAATGAAGGCATGTTTCTTAATCCATATTTCTAAGAACTTATCAAATAGAAGACTCAATAATATTTATTTGTTGAATACAGGAGTAAAATGGATACAGGAAAAAATGGCTTTAAAATGTTTTAGTACAAAGAGTTAAGACATGTATTGATAACCATCCCTAGCTACTCTATATGAAAAGTTGGGAGCCTTTATGTACATTCACAGTTGTCCAGTTCCCAATACAGGTGTGGGAAGAGGCCAATTGGTGTGATTTGGCTCTGTGTCCCCACCCAAATCTCACCTTGAATTGTAATAATCAGAATGTGTCAAGGGTGGGACCAGGTGGAGTTAACTGGATCATGATGGGGGTTTCCCTCATGCTGTTTGCATGATAATGAGTGAGTCTCATGAGATCTGATGGTTTTAGAAGCATCTGGCATTATTTCCCCTGCTTGCACTCGTTCTCTCTCTCCTGCCACCCTATGAAGAGGTGCCTTCTGCCATAACTTTAAGCTTCTTGAGGCCTCTCTCAGCCATGTGGAATTGTGAGTCAATTAAACCTCTTTTCTTTATAAATTACCCAGTCTCAGGTATCTCTTTATAGCAGCATGAGAACGAACTAACACACCAATAAAGTTGTGGCTTCTTTGGACTTTTAAGTTTTATCAAAATTTAAGCTCATTACTCAAAAAGAAAAAGGAGGATACAGGGTGACATTTAATTTTAACCATTCTTTCCATTTTTAAACAATTGCTAGTCATAAAGAACATTTCATTTAATAAAAACTGGTATGGTAGGAATATTTGCAACATCCTCTTTATGACGCACTTGGAGGTGTTAATGTATTAATGTAATAATAATACTTAGGGTGAGATGATGCTATTAGTGCTTTGTGCTTTTCAAATGCTCATGTGAACTTAAACATTAAATTCCAGGAGGATGCTTTGTGTCTGTATATATCTGGGTACGGTTTAATTCACCATCATTGCCACCTCTGCTTTTCATTTTGAATTTTGTCTAAGATTATTGAGATAACACCACAATAAACCAGTTGTGCAAAACAGCAGGAGCTCTAAACAAAATTACATCAGCTTCCAAAGAAATCAGGATAGACTTCTTTAAAATTGAAGATGCAATCAATTGCATTTGCACTTTGCTAGTGTTCAAGATAAATTTTTAGACAGAGAAATGACTTAAACTTATTTAGAAAACCAACAATACTGTACGCTAGACATTTTAATAAAGTTTTTGAAAAGATTCCTGTCAAGGGCTGAATGTTTTTTCCCCAAAAGAATTCATGTTAAAATCTCTAACCCCCAATGCATGTGGAGGTGGAGGCTTTTGGAGGTTAAGTCATAAGGGTGGGGCCCTCATGAATGGGATCAGTGTCCTTTTAAGAGACTTCAGCCCAGGAGCAGTGGCTCACGCCTGTAATTCTAACACTTTGGGAGGCCAAGGCAGGCAGAACACTTAAGGCCAGGAGTTCAAGACCAGCCATGGTAAAACCCCATCTCTACTAAAAATACAAAAATTAGCCAGGTATGGTGGCAGGTGCCTGTAATCCCAGCTACTTGGGAGGCTGAGGCACGAGAATCACCTGAACCTGGGAAGCAGAGATTGCAGTGAGCCGAGATGGTGCCACTGTGCCAGCCTGGGTGACCGAGTGAGACTCTGTCTCAAAAAAAAAAAAAAAAAAAAAAAGAGAGAGAGAGAAACTTAAGACGTCAGAGAGCAATCTCACCCGTTCTGCCATGTGACACATCAAGAAGATGGCTGTCTATAAACCATCAGATACTGAATCCATTGGTGCCTTGATCTTAGACTTTCCAGGCCCCAGAACTGTGAGAAATAAATGTTTGTTGGTTAAGCCATCTGTCTATTGTATTTTTGTTACAGGAGTCAGACGGGATCAAAACAATCCACAAACCCCAAACCCACTTAAAGGAATATCTGCTACTTTACCTCCATGCTTAGAATAACTGGGGGGTGGGTGGTAGTAGGTATGGACCTGATTTAAAGCACTGGTTAAAACGTCAGGTGCTGGCCACGTGCAGTGGCTCACGCCCGTAATCCCAGCACTTTGGGAGGCCGAGGCAGGAGGATTGCTTAAGGCTAGGAGTTTGAGACCAGCCTGGGCAACACAGTGAGACCCTGTCCCTAAAAAAAAAATTAAAAATTAGCCAGATGTGGTGACACACACCTGTAGTCCTAGCTACTTGGGAGGCTAAGGCAGGAGGATTGCTTGAGCCCAGGAGTTCAAGGCTGCAGTGAGCTATGATCATGCCACTGTACTCCAGGAGCCTAGGTGATAAAAGCGAGATTCCATCTCAAAAAAAAAAAAAAAGCACTCATTACTGATAGACAAGACCTCTGTTTGTCTAGGTGATGATATCTTTTCTTTTTTCTGACTAGTTCAAGTGATCTTAAGTCAACAAAAAGAATAAATTAATAAAAATTCATTAATTTGTTCAGGAAGCATTAACTGAAAATGTATTCCCAGGCACTGTGGTAAGTACACATGGCTCCTAGGAGTTCCAATCTGTGGAGAAAATCAGACAAGTGTGGTAGGATATGATTCAAACTGCAGCAGAAGTGAGAGCAGACAGGAGCCAAAAGGCAACCAAAGATGGCAAATAGAGGTAGTGATATCTGAAGAATGTTTTGAAGGATTACTTTTTAGATGGACTTGAGAAAAATATGAGATACAGAAGGAAAGGAGTTAATCAGAGAAAGAATTACATAGAAATAGTAAAGCATAAAAAGTCATGATGGGCTGGGTGCAGTGGCTCACACCTGTAATTGCAGCACACTGGGAGGCCAAGGCAGGCGGATCACTTGAGGCCAGGAGTTCGAGACTAGCCTGGACAACATGGCAAAATCCCGTCTCTACTCAAAATACAAAAATTAGCTGGGTGTAGCGGTGCATGCCTGTAATCCCAGCTACTCGGGAGGCTGAGGCATGAGAATCACTTCAACACAGGAGATGGAGGTTGCAGTGAACTGAGACTGCTCCACCGCACTCCAGCCTGGGTAAGACTCTGTCAAAAAAAAGGAGAGGGGAGGGGAAGGGAGGGGAGGAGAGAGGAGAGGGGTGGGGAGGGGAGAGGGAAGGGGTGGGGAGGGGAGAGGGGAGGGGGGGGGAGGGGAGAGGGGAGGGGTGGGAAGGGGAAGGGAGGAGAGGGGAGGGTCAAGGGTAGGGGTGGAGGGGGAGAGAGGAGAGAGGAGGAGAGAGGAGAGGAGAGGAGAGAGGAGAGGAGGAGAAAGAGAGAAGGTCAGGGGCGGAGCAAGATGGCCGAATAGGAACAGCTCCAGTCTCCAACTCCCAGCGCGAGCGACACAGAAGACTGGTGATTTCTGCATTTTCAACTGAGGTACTGGGTTCATCTCACTGGGGAGTGCCAGAGGATCGGTGCTGGTCAGCTGCTGCAGCCCGACCAGCGAGAGCTGAAGCAGGGCGAGGCATTGCCTCACCTGGGAAGCGCAAGGGGGAAGGGAATCCCTTTTCCTAGCCAGGGGAACTGAGACACACAATACCTGGAAAATCGGGTAACTCCCACCCCAATACTGCGCTTTAAGCAAACAGGCACACCAGGAGATCATATCCCACACCTGGCCGGGAGGGTCCCACACCCACAGAGCCTCCCTCATTGCTAGCACAGCAGTCTGTGATCTACCCGCAAGGCAGCAGCGAGGCTGGGGGAGGGGCGCCCGCCATTGCTGAGGCTTAAGTAGGTAAACAAAGCTGCTGGGAAGCTCGAACTGGGTGGAGCTCACAGCAGCTCAAGGAAACCTGCCTGTCTCTGTAGACTCCACCTCTGGGGACAGGGCACAGTAAACAATAACAAACGCAGCAGAAAGCTCTGCAGACGCAAACGACTCTGTCTGACAGCTTTGAAGAGAGCAGTGGATCTCCCAACATGGAGGTTGAGATCTGAGAAGGGACAGACTCGTGGGTCCCTGACCCCGGAGTAGCCTAACTGGGAGACATCCCCCACTAGGGGCAGTCTGACACCCCACACCTCACAAGGTGGAGTACACCCCTGAGAGGAAGCTTCCAAAGCAAGAATCAGACAGGTACACTCGCTGTTCAGAAATATTCTATCTTCTGCAGCCTCTGCTGCTGATACCCAGGCAAACAGGGTCTGGAGTGGACCTCAAGCAATCTCCAACAGACCTACAGCTGAGGGTCCTAACTGTTAGAAGGAAAACTATCAAACAGGAAGGACACCTACACCAAAACCCCATCAGTACATCACCATCATCAAAGACCAGAGGCAGATAAAACCACAAACATGGGGAAAAAGCAGGGCAGAAAAGCTGGAAATTCAAAAAATAAGAGCGCATCTCCCCCCGCAAAGGAGCGCAGCTCATCGCCAGCAACGGATCAAAGCTGGAAGGAGAATGACTTCGACGAGATGAGAGAAGAAGGCTTCAGTCCATCAAATTTCTCAGAGCTAAAGGAGGAATTACGTACCCAGCGCAAAGAAACTAAAAATCTTGAAAAAAAGTGGAAGAATTGATGCCTAGAGTAATTAATGCAGAGAAGGTCATAAACGAAATGAAAGAGACAAAAACCATGACACGAGAAATACGTGACAAATGCACAAGCTTCAGTAACCGACTCGATCAACTGGAAGAAAGAATGTCAGCGATTGAGGATCAAATGAATGAAATGAAGCGAGAAGAGAAACCAAAAGAAAAAAGAAGAAAAAGAAATGAACAAAGCCTGCAAGAAGTATGGGATTATGTAAAAAGACCAAATCTACGTCTGATTGGGGTGCCTGAAAGTGAGGGGGAAAATGGAACTAAGTTGGAAAACACTCTTCAGGATATCATCCAGGAGAACTTCCCCAACCTAGTAGGGCAGGCCAACATTCAAATCCAGGAAATACAGAGAACGCCACAAAGATACTCCTCGAGAAGAGCAACTCCAAGACACATAATTGCCAGATTCACCAAAGTTGAAATGAAGGAAAAAATCTTAAGGGCAGCCAGAGAGAAAGGTCGGGTTACCCACAAAGGGAAGCCCATCAGACTAACAGCAGATCTCTCGGCAGAAACTCTTCAAGCCAGAAGAGAGTGGGGGCCAATATTCAACATTCTTAAAGAAAAGAATTTTAAACCCAGAATTTTATATCCAGCCAAACTAAGTTTCATAAGTGAAGGAGAAATAAAATCCTTTACAGATAAGCAAATGCTTAGAGATTTTGTCACCACTAGGCCTGCCTTACAAGAGAACCTGAAGGAAGCACTAAACATGGAAAGGAACAACCGGTACCAGCCATTGCAAAAACATGCCAAAATGTAAAGACTATCAAGGCTAGGAAGAAACTGCATCAACTAACGAGCAAAATAACCAGTTAATATCATAATGGCAGGATCAAGTTCACACATAACAATCTTAACCTTAAATGTAAATGGACTAAATGCTCCAATTAAAAGACACAGACTGGCAAGCTGGATAAAGAGTCAAGACCCATCAGTCTGCTGTATTCAGGAGACCCATCTCACACGTAGAGACATACATAGGCTCAAAATAAAGGGATGGAGGAAGATTTACCAAGCAAATGAAGAACAAAAAAAAGCGGGGGTTGCAATACTAGTCTCTGATAAAACAGACTTTGAACCATCAAAGATCAAAACAGACAAAGAAGGCCATTACATAATGGTAAAGGGATCAATTCAACAGGAAGAGCTAACTATCCTAAATATATATGCACCCAATACAGGCGCACCCAGATTCATAAAGCAAGTCCTTAGAGACTTACAAAGAGACTTAGACTCCCATACAATAATAATGGGAGACTTCAACACTCCACTGTCAACATTAGACAGATCAACGAGACAGAAAGTTAATAAGGATATCCAGGAATTGAACTCATCTCTGAAGCAAGCAGACCTAATAGACATCTATAGAACTCTCCACCCCAAATCAACAGAATATACATTCTTCTCAGCACCACATCGTACTTACTCCAAAATTGACCACGTAATTGGAAGTAAAGCACTCCTCAGCAAATGTACAAGAACAGAAATTATAACAAACTGTCTCTCAGACCACAGTGCAATCAAATTAGAACTCAGGACTAAGAAACTCAATCAAAACCGCTCAACTACATGGAAACTGAACAACCTGCTCCTGAATGACTACTGGGTACATAACGAAATGAAGGCAGAAATAAAGATGTTCTTTGAAACCAATGAGAACAAAGATACAACATACCAGAATCTCTGGGACACATTTAAAGCAGTGTGTAGAGGGAAATTTATAGCACTAAATGCCCACAAGAGAAAGCAGGAAAGATCTAAAATTGACACTCTAACATTGCAATTAAAAGAACTAGAGAAGCAAGAGCAAACACATTCGAAAGCTAGCAGAAGGCAAGAAATAACTAAGATCAGAGCAGAACTGAAGGAGATAGAGACACAAAAAACCCTCCAAAAAAATCAATGAATCCAGGAGTTGGTTTTTTGAAAAGATCAACAAAATTGACAGACCACTAGCAAGACTAATAAAGAAGAAAAGAGAGAAGAATCAAATCGATGCAATTAAAAATAATAAAGGGGATATCACCACCGACCCCACAGAAATACAAACTACCATCAGAGAATACTATAAACACCTCTACGCAAATAAACTGGAAAATCTAGAAGAAATGGATAATTTCCTGGACACTTACACTCTTCCAAGACTAAACCAGGAAGAAGTTGAATCCCTGAATAGACCAATAGCAGGCTCTGAAATTGAGGCAATAATTAATAGCCTACCAACCAAAAAAAGTCCAGGACCAGATGGATTCACAGCTGAATTCTACCAGAGGTACAAGGAGGAGTTGGTACCATTCCTTCTGAAACTATTCCTATCAATAGAAAAAGAGGGAATCCTCCCTAACTCATTTTATGAGGCCAACATCATCCTGATACCAAAGCCTGGCAGAGACACAACAAAAAAAGAGAATTTTAGACCAATATCCCTGATGAACATCGATGCAAAAATCCTCAATAAAATACTGGCAAACCGGATTCAGCAACACATCAAAAAGCTTATCCACCATGATCAAGTGGGCTTCATCCCTGGGATGCAAGGCTGGTTCAACATTCGCAAATCAATAAACATAATCCAGCATATAAACAGAACCAAAGACAAGAACCACATCATTATCTCAATAGATGCAGAAAAGGCTTTTCACAAAATTCAATTCAACAGCCCTTCATGCTAAAAACGCTCAATAAATTCGGTATTGATGGAACGTACCTCAAAATCATAAGAGCTATTTATGACAAACCCACAGCCAATATCATACTGAATGGGCAAAAACTGGAAAAATTCCCTTTGAAAACTGGCACAAGACAGGGATGCCCTCTCTCACCACTTCTATTCAACACAGTGTTGGAAGTTCTGGCTAGGGCAATCAGGCAAGAGAAAGAAATCAAGGGGATTCAGTTAGGAAAAGAGGAAGTCAAATTGTCACTGTTTGCAGATGACATGATTGTTTATTTAGAAAACCCCATTGTCTCAGCCCAAAATCTCCTTAAGCTGATAAGCAACTTCAGCAAAGTCTCAGGATACAAAATTAATGTGCAAAAATCACAAGCATTCTTATACACCAGTAACAGACAAACAGAGAGCCAAATCAGGAATGAACTTCCATTCACAATTGCTTCAAAGAGAATAAAATACCTAGGAATCCAACTTACAAGGGATGTAAAGGACCTCTTCAAGGAGAACTACAAACCACTGCTCAATGAAATAAAAGAGGACACAAACAAATGGAAGAACATACCATGCTCATGGATAGGAAGAATTAATATCGTGAAAATGGCCATACTGCCCAAGGTTATTTATAGATTCAATGCCATTCCCATCAAGCTACCAATGAGCTTCTTCACAGAATTGGAAAAAACTGCTTTAAAGTTCATATGGAACCAAAAAAGAGCCCGCATCTCCAAGACAATCCTAAGTCAAAAGAACAAAGCTGGAGGCATCACGCTACCTGACTTCAAACTATACTACAAGGCTACAGTAACCAAAACAGCATGGTACTGGTACCAAAACAGAGATATAGACCAATGGAACAGAACAGAGTCCTCAGAAATAATACCACACATCTACAGCCATCTGATCTTTGACAAACCTGAGAGAAACAAGAAATGGGGAAAGGATTCCCTATTTAATAAATGGTGCTGGGATAATTGGCTAGCCATAAGTAGAAAGCTGAAACTGGATCCTTTCCTTACTCCTTATACGAAAATTAATTCAAGATGGATTAGAGACTTAAATGTTAGACCTAATACCATAAAAATCCTAGAGGAAAACCTAGGTAGTACCATTCAGGACACAGGCATGGGCAAAGACTTCATGTCTAAAACAAACAAAAGCAACAGCAGCAAAAGCAAAAATTGACAAATGGGATCTCATTAAACTAAAGAGCTTCTGCACAGCAAAAGAAACTACCATCAGAGTGAACAGGCAACCTACAGAATGGGAGAAAATTTTTGCAATCTACTCATCTGACAAAGGGCTAATATCCAGAACCTACAAAGAACTCAAACAAATTTACAAGAAAAAAACAAACAACCCCATCAAAAAGTGTGCAAAGGATATAAACAGACATTTCTCAAAAGAAGACATTCATACAGCCAACAGACACATGAAAAAATGCTCATCATCACTGGCCATCAGAGAAATGCAAATCAAAACCACAATGAGATACCATCTCACACCAGTTAGAATGGCGATCATTAGAAAGTCAGGAAACAACAGGTGCTGGAGAGGATGTGGAGAAATAGGAACACTTTTACACTGTTGGTGGGACTGTAAACTAGTTCAACCATTATGGAAAACAGTATGGCGATTCCTCAAGGACCTAGAACTAGATGTACCATATGACCCAGCCATCCCATTACTGGGTATATACCCAAAGGATTATAAATTATGCTGCTATAAAGACACATGCACACGTATGTTTATTGCAGCACTATTCACAATAGCAAAGACTTGGAATCAACCCAAATGTCCATCAGTGACAGACTGGATTAAGAAAATGTGGCACATATACACCATGGAATACTATGCAGCCATAAAAAAGGATGAGTTTGTGTCCTTTGTAGGGACATGGATGCAGCTGGAAACCATCATTCTTAGCAAACTATCACAAGAACAGAAAACCAAACACCGCATGTTCTCACTCATAGGTGGGAACTAAACAATGAGATCACTTGGACTCGGGAAGGGGAACATCACACACCGGGGCCTATCATGGGGAGGGGGGAGGGGGGAGGGATTGCATTGGGAGTTATACCTGATGTAAATGACGAGTTGATGGGTGCAGCACACCAACATGGCACAAGTATACATATGTAACAAACCTGTACGTTATGCACATGTACCCTACAACTTAAAGTATAATAATAATAAATAAATTAAAAAAAAAAAAAGAGAGAAGGTCACAGTGTTTGATAACAGAAGAAAAAGAGAAAGAAAACTAACATTTGTTGTTGTATTCCTCCTATGCTTTACATAAGCAATCCAATGGCAAAAGTATTATTACTGCCTACTTTAAACAAGAGATAGTTGAAGCTGAGAGATCAATAAACTGGTCCAGTGTGATGTAAATAGTAATTGGTAAAGATTACAATAAATAGATGGAACTGTCTCTAGAATTTCTGCCAGAGAATAGCAGAAGAAAATGGAAGAAACAGGTAGGGGCTAGCCTGTGTAGTGCTTTACTCTATAGGCCTGTAATCTCAGCACTTTGAAAGGCCAAGGTGGTCCGATCACCTGAAGTCAGGATTTTGAGACCAGACTAGCCAACATGCGAAATCCCGTTTTGACTAAAAATACAAAAATTAGCTGGGAGTGGTGGCCAGTTCCTGTGGTCCCAGCTACTCAGGAGGCAGAGACAGGAGAACTGCTTGAACCCAGGATCGGGAGGTTGCAGTGAGCTGAGATCACGCCACTACACTCCAGCCTGGGCGACAGAGTAACACTACATAAACAAAACAAAACAAAACAAAACTAAACTAAACTAAACTAAACTAAACTTCACTTCTGCTCTGTGAAAGACACTGTTAAGAGAATGAAAAGACAAGCCACAGACGGGAAGAAAATATTAAAACATATATATATATATATATTTTTGAGATAGAGTTTCGCTCTTGTCATCCAGGCTGGAGTGCAATGGCGTAATCTCAGCTCACTGCAGCCTCTGCCTCCCAGGTTCAAGCAATTCTCCTGCCTCAGGCTCCTGAGTAACTGGGATTAGAGGCGCCTGCCACCACACCTGGTTAATTTTTGTATTTTTGGTAGAGAGGGGGTTTTACCATGTTGGCCAGGCTGGTCTCAAACTCCTGACCTCGGATGATCTGGCCGCGTTGGCCTCCCAAAGTGCTGGGATTACAGGTGTGAGCCACCGTGCCCAGCCTAAAACATATCTAATAAAGACTTATACTTAAAATATACAAAGAACTCTTAAAACTCAACAACAAAAAAAGAAACAATACAATTTAAACATGGGTAAAAGATCTGAAGAGATGTCACCTAAGAAGATATGCAGATGGCAGATAAGCACATGAAAAGATCCTCAACAACATAGGTGAATAGAGAATTACAAATGAAAATGAGATACTACTACACATACTTTAGAATAGCTAAAAGAAAAATGATAATACCAACTGCTAGTGAGGGTGCAGAGCAAGCGGAACTGTCATTCACTGCTAATGGAAACGGAAAATGGTACAGCCAATACAAAAGACAGTTGGACAATTTCTGTTAAAAAATATAGTCTTGCCGTATGTTATGGGTTGAATTGGGTAATTCCCTCCCAAAAGATATATTGAAGTTCTAACCTCTAGTATTTCAGAATATGACCTTATTTATTTAAAAATAGGTTTGCTGCAGACATAATTAGCTAAAATGAGGTCATAGTAGAGTAACCTTAATTCAATCTGACTAGTGTCCTTATAAGGGAAGAGGCATAGACACTCTGGGAGAACGGCATGTGAAGACAGAGGCAGACAATGAAGTGATGCATCTGCAAACCAAGGAATGTCGAGGATTGCTGGCCTTCACTGGAAAGTAGGAGAAAGGCATGGAACAGATTATTCCTCAAAAACATCGGAAGAAATCTACCCTGCTGACACCTATTTCAGACTTCTAGTCTCCAGCTATGAGAGTAAAAATTTCAGTTATTTTAAGCCACCCAGTTTGTGGTACTATCTTATGGCACACTCTATGATCTAGCAGTTTCACACTCCTAGATTTGAAAACCTATGATGACACAAAAACCTACATGTGAGTATGTACAGCAGCTTTATTGTCAAAAATTGGAAGCAATGAAGATGTCCTTTGAACTTTGTGAATGAAAAAACAAACTGTGGTACACCCATACAATGGAATAAAAATCAGTGATGAAAAGAAACGGCCATCAAGCTACGAAAAGACACGGATGAATTTTAATGCATATTGCTAAGTTAATAAAGCTAGTCTGTAAATATTAAACAATATAGGATTCTAATTATATGACATTCTGGAAAAGGCAAAACTATAAAGTTGTTAAACATATCAGTGGTTACCAGGGGTTCAGCCCTAGGGGAAATTGAATAAATGAGGCACAAGGGATTGTGTAGGTTAGTGAAACTGTTCAGTATGATACTATAATGATGAATACAAGACATTACGCATTTGTGAAAATCCATAGAACTTTATCACATAAAGAGTAAACCTGAATGTACGCAAATATTTTAAAAATAACTGAGGAGGTCAAGGATACCAGGATGGAAAACAAAATGTGATAAAAGAATGTATATGTATTACAAATGTCTGAAATACCCTCACTGGAGGGTGTGGGGGAATAAGGTGCTGACCTGAGTAACACTGGAAATGAATGGAGTCCGTAATAATAAAGTCAAAAGGAACTGTACATTATATCATGCTCTAGCTAATAAAGTTTTTTCCCATAGAGGTACACGTTAACAACTGTGAAATCACTATTCATGTATAGTGGAAATTAGCAATTAAGTAAATAGATGGCAGACGGTGGGGTTAAAGATTAGAGATACACAATGTGTGTGCATAACAATGTGTGTGCATAGCAATGTGTGTGCATAGCAATACATGTGCACAGCATCTGCAAACCAAGGAACATCAAGGATTGCTGGCCTTCACACCCTGCTATACATGTACATATATATATACACACACACACATATATACACACATATATAAATATATATGTGTATATCTATGTATAAATACACACACAAGTTAGTATACATAATCTCCTTGCTCTACAAGCTCATAGAACCTAGAAGGAAGGACACTCCCAGAGAAATGGAACGCCCAGGTCCTCATTCTAGTATTAATCTTCAGTAAAATGAAATTAGGTTTTTTTTTTGGAGAAATGACTGATTCTAGACTGGGACAAGAAACGCACAAGATGAGCCTGAAGCATCCTGTAGTACCAGAAAGTAAGAAAATGCTAAAAAAACAAAACCAAAACAAAAAACTTCCAAAATGAAGGGGTTATGTCAAAGAGACACAGGAGTGGGTTCCCAATGGCCAAAGCTGAAACAATTTGAGCAACAAGAAAGTAGTAATGAATTATAACTCAAAGTATACAATTAATATCCCTGAGTCCACAATGATATAAATACATGATTAAGTAAATAAATGAATGAATGAATTCCAAATAATTTATGTATTTACTTCAGCTTTGTGATGGTTAATACTGAGTGTCAACTTGATTGGACTGAAGGATACAAAGTATTGACCCTGGGTGTGTATGTGAGGGTATTGCCAAAGAATATTAACATTTGAGTCAGCAGGCTGACAAAGGCAGACCTACCCTTAATCTGGGTGGGCACAATATAATCAGCTGCCATCGTGGCTAGAATATAAGCAGGCAGAAAAATGTGAGAAGAGAGACTGGCCTAGCCTTCCAGCCTACATCTTTCTGCTGTGCTAGATAGATGCTTCCTACCCTTGAACACTGGACTCCAAGTTCTTCAGTTTTGGAACTAGAACTGGCTTCCTCGTTCCTCAGAATGCTGACGGCCTCTGGTGGGACCCTGCGATTGTGTGAGTTAATACTTAATAAAACTCCCCTTTATATATGTATCTATTCTATTAGTTCTGTCCCTCTAAAGAACTCTGACTACTACAAGCTTAAGAAACTAAAACACAGCCAGGCACGGTGGCTCACACCTGTAAACCCAGCACTTTGGGAGGCTGAGGTGGGCGGATCACTTGAGGTCAGGAGTTTGAGACCAGCCTGACCAACATGGCGAAAGCCCGTCTCTACTAAAAATACAAAAATTAGCCAGGCGTAGTGGTGGGTGCCTGTAATCCCAACTACTCCGGAGGCTGAGGCAGGAGAATCACTTGAACCCGGGAGGTGGAGGTTGCAGTGAGCCGAGATTGTGCCACTGCACTCCATCCTGGGTGACAGAGTGAGACTCCATCTCAAAAAAAAAAAACAACAAAAAAAGTAAAACACAACTCTCCATTCCTTAAGTACAGGCTGTGCATGCTTACTTTCCTCCCAAAAATTCAGTATAAAAAAGGGGGAAAAAATGAGTAACTTTTCAGTAAGAAAACCTGGCAAACACTACCTTAAGCCAGGTGATCAGGATTAACATTAACAGTGATAAATCATATTGACAGTATGCATACTTTGTATGATGTGATGACAACAGTACTTCATCTCTATGGTCTTCCCCACCAAAAACATATTACCCAAGTATAACCATGAGGAAAACACCAGTTGAATCCCAAATAAGGGACATTCTACAAAGTACTTAACCATTAATTTTCAGGACTGTAAAGGTCTTCAAAAACAAAGAGAGTGTGAGAAATTGTTACAACCCAGAGAAGCCTAAAGAGACATTACTAATATATGTAGTAATGAGCTCCTGGATGAAATCGTAGTTGTTTTTTTCTTTTCTTTTTTTTTTTTTAAAAAAAAGGACATGAGAGAAAAACTGAGAAAACCTGCATAAAGTATGGTCTGCAGTTAACAATAATATATTAATATTGTGTCATTAATTGAGACAAATGTACCATACTAATCTAAGATATCAATAATAGGGGAAACTGGGTGTGGGTATACAGGAACTCTGTAATATCTTTCCAAAAATTATGTAAATCTAAAATTGTTTTAAATTAATTTTTTTTTTTTAAAAAAAGCACATTCAAAAATAATAAAGTTGGACTAAGCAGCAAGGAAGTAAGCACACAGGTGACACTGACTTAAAGGACTACCGTGTAGTCTCACCAACACAAAATCTTAACTCGATCACCTCATTCTAACATTACCGTCTTATTCCTTTGAGTCCTGTGTCTTCCAAATTCTGTCCTCAAGAATCCTATTTCAAAAATAGAAAGTTTGGTACCTGGGGACTGTAAAAGAAATTGATAGTGAGAGGTGGAGCTGAATCACTCCAATTATCTGACTTCAGGTCAAATATCAGGTCCTGGCATCTTCTAGTTATATGTCCTTGGGCAATTTACTTAACCCAGAATTTCATATCCAGTCAAACTAAGCTTCATAAGTGAAGGAGAAACAAAATTCTTCACAGACAAGAAAATGCTGAGAGATTCTGTCACCACCAGGCCTGCCTTACAAGAGAATGCTGAGAGATTCTGTCACCACCAGGCCTGCCTTACAAGAGCTCCTGAAGGAAGCACTAAACATGAAAAGAATCAACCGGTACCAGTCACTGCAAAAACACGCCAAATTGTAAAGACCATCGATGCTATGAAGAAACTGCATCAATTAACAGGCAAAATAACCAGCTAACATCATAATGACAGGATCAAATTCACATATAACAATATTAATTTTAAATGTAAATGGGCAAAATGTCCCAATTAAAAGACACAGACTGGCAAATTGGATAAAAAGTCAAGATACATCAGTGTGCTGTATTCAAGAGATCCATCTCACCTGCAAAGACATACATAGGCTCAAAATAAAGGGATGGAGGAAGATCTGCCAAGTGAATGGAAAGCAAAAAAAAAAAAAAAAAAAAAAAAAAAAAAGGCAGGGGTTGCAATCCCAGTCTCTGATAAAAAACACTTTAAACCAACAAAGATCAAAAGAGACAAAGAAGGCCATTACATAATGGTAAAGGAATCCATTCAACAAGAAGAGCTAACTATCTTAAATATACTGCACCCAATACAGGAGAACCCAGATTCATAAAGCAAGTCCTTAGAGACCTACAAAGAGACCTAGACTCCCACACAATAATAACGGGAGACTTCAACACCCCACTGTCAATATTAGAGAGATCAACAGGACAGAAGGTTAACAGGGATATCCAGACTTGAACTCATCTCTGCGCCAAGCAGACCTAACAGACATCTACAGAACTCTCCACCCCAAATCAACAGAATATATATTCTTCTCAGCACATCACACTTATTCTAAAATTGACCACATAATTGGAAGTAAAGCACTCCTCAGCAAATGTAAAAGAACAGAAATCACAACAAACTGTCTCTCAGACCTCAGTGCAAACAAATTAGAACTCAGGATTAAGACACTCACTCAAAACCGCACAACTACATGGAAACTGAACAATCTGCTCCTGAATGACTACTGGGTAAATAACGAAATGAAGGCAGAAATAAAGATGTTCTTTGAAACCAATGAGAACAAAGACACAACATACCAGAATCTCTGGGACACCTTTAAAGGAGTGTGTAGAGGGAAATTTTAAACACTAAATGCCCATAAAAGAAAGCAGGAAACTTCCGTCCAGACCGGAACCCAAGATGGCTGCGCTCTTGCTGAGACATGTTGGTCGTCATTGCCTCCGAGCCCACTTTAGCCCTCAGCTCTGTATCAGAAATGCTGTTCCTTTGGGAACCACAGCCAAAGAAGAGATGGAGTGGTTCTGGAATAAGAATATAAGTTCAAACCGTCCTTTATCTCCCCACATCACTATCTACAGTTGGTCTCTTCCCATGGTGATGTCCATCTGCCACCGTGGCACTGGTATTGCTTTGAGTGCAGGGGTCTCTCTTTTTGGCATGTCGGCCCTGTTACTCCCTGGGAACTTTGAGTCTTATTTGGAACTCGTGAAGTCCCTGTATCTGGGGCCAGCACTGATCCACACAGCTAAGTTTGCACTCATCTTCCCTCTCATGTATCATACCTGGAATGGGATCCGACACTTGATGTGGGACCTAGGAAAAGGTCTGAAGATTCCCCAGCTATACCAGTCTGGAGTGGTTGTCCTGGTTCTTACTGTGTTGTCCTCTATGGGGCTGGCAGCGATGTGAAGAACGGAGGTTCCCAGCATCATCTTTCTACACCTTATTACATTCATCCATCTTTCTGTTTTTCATTCTTATCTCCAGCCTGGGAAAAGTTCTCCTTATTTGTTTAGGTCCTTTTGTACTTTCAGATCCCGTTGGAGCAGTAGAGTACCTTGTAGACCATAATAGTGGAAAAGGGTCTAGTTTTCCCCTTGTTTCTAAAGATGGGGTGGCTGCAAAAACTCCCCTTTTTTGCCCACAGCTTGCCAACTCTAGAAGCAGTTATTCTGTCTCCATATTGGGCTTTGATTTGTGCTGAGGGTCAGCTTTTGGCTCCTTCTTCCTGAGACAGTGGAAACAATGCCAGCTCTGTGGCTTCTGCCCTGGGGACTGGGGGTGAGGCTTTGGGTGCCACTGCCTGTGGGTTGCTGGCTTAAAGGACAATTCTGTTCATTGGTGAGAGCCCAGGCCATTAACACCTACGCAGTGTTACTGAAAGAAGAGAGGTGGCGGTGGAGGGGAATTAGTCTGTCCCAGTTAGAGGGAGATAAAGAGGGCTAGTTAGTTCTTGGAGCAGCTGCTTTTGAGGAGAAAATATATAGCTTTTGACACAAGAAGATCCAGAAAATTATTGAACATATTAATGGTTATTTCTTTTTCTTTTTCTCGGATTTCCAGAAAAGCCTCTTAATTTTATGCTTTCTCATCGAAGTCATGTACCCTTTTTTTCTGAAACTGAATTAAAATACTCATTAAAAAAAAAAAAAGAAAGCAGGAAAGATCTAAAATCGACACCCTAACATCACAAGTAAAAGAACTAGAAAAGCAACAGCACACAAATTCAAAAGCTAGCAGAAGGCAAGAAATAACTAAGATCAGAGCAGACCTGAAGGAGATAGAGACACAAAACACCCTTCAAAAAAAATCAATGAATCCAGGAGCTGGTTTTTTGAAAAGATCAACAAAATTGATAGACTGCTAGCAAGACGAATAAAGAAGAAAAGAAAGAAAAATGAAATAGACACAGTAAAAAATGATAAAAGGTATATCACCACCGATCCCACAGAAATGCAAACTACCATCAGAGAATACTAAAAACACCTCTATGCAAATAAACTAGAAAATCTAGAAGAAATGGATAAATTCCTGGACGCAAATACCCTCCCAAGACTAAACCAGGAAGAAGTTGAATCTCTGAATAGACCAATAACAGGCTCTGAAATTGAGGCAATAATAGCCTACCAACCCAAAAAAGTCCAGGACCAGACGGATTCACAGCTGAATTCTACCAGAGATACAAAGAGGAGCTGGCACCATTCCTTCTGAAACTATTCCAACCAATAGAAAAAGAAGAATCCTCCCTAACTCTTTTTATGAGACCAGCATCATCCTGATACCAAAGCCTGGTAGAGATACAACAAAAAAAGGGAATTTTAGACCAATATCCTTGATGAACATCGATGCAAAAATCCTCAATAAAATACTGGCAAACAGAAACCAGCAGCACATCAAAAAGCTTATCCACCATGATCAAATCGGCTTCATCCCTGGGATGCAAGGCTGGTTCAACATATGCAAATCAATAAACGCAATCCAGCATATAAACAGAACCAGTGACAAAAGTCACATGATTATCTCCACAGATGCAAAAAAAGGCCTTCAACAAAATTCAGCAGCCCTTCATGCTAAAAATTCTAAATAAACTAGGTATTGATGGAACGTATATCAAAATAATAAGAGCTATTTATGACAAACCCACGCCCAATATCATACTGAATGGGCAAAAATTGGAAGCATTCCCTTTGAAAACTGGCACAAGACAGGGATGCCCTCTCTCACCACTTCTATTCAACATAATGTTGGAAGTTCTGGCCAGGGCAATCAGGCAAGAGAAAGAAATAAAGGGTATTCAATTAGGAAAAGAGGAAGTCAAATTGTCACTGTTTGCAGATGACATGATTGTATATTTAGAAAACCCCATCGTCTCAGCCCAAATCTCCTTCAGTTGATAAGCAACTTTAGCAAAGTCTCAGGATACAAAATCAATGTGCAAAAATCACAAGCATTCTTATACACCAATAACAGACAAAGAGAGAGCCAAATCATGAGTGAACTACCATTCACAATTGCTTCAAAGAGAATAAAATACCTAGGAATCCAACTTACAAGGGATATGAAGGACCTCTTCAAGGAGAACTACAAACCACTGCTCAATGAAATAAAAGAGGACACAAACAAATGGAAGAACATTCCATGCTCATGGATAGGAAGAATCAATATTGTGAAAATGGCCATACTGCCCAAGGTAATTTATAGATTCAATGTCATCCCCATCAAGCTACCAATGACTTCCTTCACAGAATTGGAAAAAACTACCTTAAAGTTCATATGGAACCAAAAAAGAGCCCGCATTGCCAAGTCAATCTTAAGCCAAAAGAACAAAGCTGGAGGCATCACGCTACCTGACTTCAAACTATACTACAAGGCTACAGTAACCAAAACAGCATGGTACTGGTACCAAAACAGATATAGACTAATGGAACAGAACAGAGCCCTCAGAAATAATACCACACATCTACAACCATCTGATCTTTGACAAACCTGAGAAAAACAAGAAATGGGGAAAGAATTCCCTATTTAATAAATGGTGCTGGGAAAATTGGCTAGCCATATTTTGAAAGCTGAAACTGGATCCCTTCCTTACACCTTACACAAAAGTTAATACAAGATGGATTGAGGACTTAAATGTTAGACCTAACACCATAAAAACCCTAGAAGAAAACCTAGGTAATACCATTCAGGACATAGGCATGGGCAAGGACTTCATGTCTAAAACACCAAAAGCAATGGCAACAAAAGTCAAAATTGACAAATGGGATCTAATTAAACTAAATAGCTTCTGCATAGCAAAAGAAACTACCATCAGAGTGAACAGGCAACCTACAGAATGGGAGAAAATGTTGGCAATCTACTCATCTGACTAAGGGCTAATATCCAGAATCTACAAAGAACTCAAACAAATTTACAAGAAAAAAAAAACAACCCCATCAACAAGTGGGCAAAGGATATAAACAGACACTTCTCAAAAGAAGACATTTATGCAGCCAACAGAAAATGAAAAAAATGCTCATCATCACTGGCCATCAGAGAAATGCAAATCAAAACCACAATGAGATACCATCTCACACCAGTTAGAACAGCGATCATTAAAAAGTCAGGAAACAACAGGTGCTGGAGAGGATGTGGAGAAGAAATAGGAACACTTTTACCTATCGGTGGGACTGTAAACTAGTTCAACCATTGTGGAAGACAGTGTGGTGATTCCTCAAGGATCTAGAACTAGAAATACCATCTGACCCAGCCATTCCATTACTGGGTATATACCCAAAGGACTATAAATCATGCTGCTATAAAGACACATGCACACGTATGTTTACTGCGACATTATTCACAATAGCAAAGACTTGGAACCAACCCAAATGTCCATCAATGATAGACTGGATTAAGAAAATGTGGCACATATATACCATGGAATACTATGCAGCCATAAAAAAAGGATAAGTTCATGTCCTTTGTAGGGACATGGATAAAGCTGGAAACCATCATTCTCAGCAAGCTATTGCAAGGACCAAAAACCAAACACCGCAAGTTCTCACTCAGGTGGGAAATGAACAATGAGAACACTTGGACACAGGAAGGGGAATACCACACACTGGGGCCTGTCGTGTGGTGTGGGGGGGGAGGGATAGCATTAGGAGATATACCTAATGTAAATAACGAGTTAATGGGTGCAGTACACCAACATGGCACAGGTATACATATGTAACAAACCTGCACATTGTGCACATGCACCCTAGAACATAATAATAATAAAAAAAGAACGGCCGGGCGCGGTGGCTCAAGCCTGTAATCCCAGCACTTTGGGAGGACGAGATGGGCGGATCACGAGGTCAGAAGATCAAAACCATCCTGGCTAACACGGTGAAACCCCGTCTCTACTAAAAAATACAAAAAAATAGCTGGGCGCCTGTAGTCCCAGCTACTCGGGAGGCTGAGGCAGGAGAATGGTGTAAACCTGGAAGGTGGAGCTTGCAGTAAGCTGAGATCCGGCCACTGCACTCCAGCCTGGGCGATAGAGTGAGACTGTCTCAAAAAATAAAAATAAAAATAAAAAAATAATAATAATAAAAAAAGAAAATAACTGCATTGAATTTATAAGATCAATTTGAGGAGAATGGTCTTATTTATAATACCAAGGCTTTGTATTTATGAACATGGTATATCTGTCTGTTTATATCTTTTATGCCCTTCAATAAAGTTTTATAATTTTCAACATTAAAAAAAAAAAAAACCCTAGAAGAAAACCTAGGCAATACCATTCAGGACATAGGCATGGGCAAGGACTTCATGACTAACACACCAAAAGCAATGGCAACAAAAGTCAAAATTGACAAATGGGATCTAATTAAACTAAAGAGCTTCTGTATGGCAAAAGAAACTATCATCTGAGTGAACAGGGAACCTACAGAATGGGAGAAAATTCTTGCAATCTACCCATGTGACAAAGGGCTGATATCCAGAATCTACAAAGAACTCAAACTAATTTACAAGAAAAAAATCAAACAACCCCATTAAAAAGTGGGCAAAGGATATGAACGGATACTTCTCAAAAGAAGACATTTATGCAGCCAACAGACACATGAAAAAATGCTCATCATCACTGCTCATCAGAGAAATACAAATCAAAACCACTGTGAGATACTATCTCACGCCAGTTAGAATGGCAGTCATTAAAAAGTCAGGAAACAACACATGCTGGAGAGGATGTAGAGAAATAGGAACACTTTTACACTGTTGGTGGGACTGTAAACTAGTTCAACCATTGTGGAAGACAGTGTGGCTATTCCTGAAGGATCTAGAACTAGAAATACCATTTGACCCAGTGATCCCATTAGTGGGTATATATCCAAAGGATTATAAATCATGCTACTATAAAGACACATGCACATATATGTTTATTGGGGCACTATTCACAATAACCAACCCAAATGTCCATCAATGATAGGCTGGATTAAGAAAATGTGACACATATACACCATGGAATGCTATGAAGCCATAAAAAAGGATGAATTCATGTCCTTTGCACAGACATAGATAAAGCTGGAAACCATCATTCTCAGCAAACTATCTCAAAGACAGAAAATCAAACACCACATGTTCTCACTCTTAGGTGGGAACTGAACAATGAGAACACTTGGACACAGGGCAGGGAACATCACACACTGGGGCCTGTCGGGGGTGCGGGGCTGGGGGAGGGATAGCATTAGGATAAATACCTAACGTAAATGACGAGTTGATGGATGCAGCAAACCAACATGGTACATGTATATCTATGTAACAAACCTGCATGTTGTGCACATGTACCCTAGGTCTTATTAAAAAAGAAAAGAAAAGAAAAGAAAAAGGTAACAGTGAAAAGATACTGAGAGAAGGTGGAATAATACCAGTGAAGGACGTCATTTGTTTCTAAAGCTAGGGAGAAAAGATCACAGCAGACAGCTACATTACACAATACTTCAAGTGGGTATTCAAGTGTTTACAAAAAAGTAGGTTCAATAACACAGATGTAAAATTGCTCTCCCAAGGCTTTTCACTGTTTGATGAGTCAAACAGTCATCACATGAAAATCTATTTTTAATTTACAAATCAAAAAGTGGTTGACCTTCAAATTATAAATTGTACTTCCTTTTCTGGCTTTACCACTGCTTTATGATAAGAGCAAGAGAAGAAAAGCAATATTAGAAAATAGAATGAAGGTTAAACCAGAGTTCATATAATTTACATATATACAAGTTCTTTTTACTTTAGCACATTTAATTTATGAACTTTCATCAACACTGACACGGTAAGATTCCATAAAAATGGCACTCCAACCCTACCACTAAATAGATTATTAGTGGTTATGAGCTGTGATCTTAAGTCTTGTATGCCATTCTGTTCATTTCTATGGCCTGATTCTTATATTCATGTATAAAGTTCAGAATTTTTTCTTAATCAACATCATTAATAAAATATAACATCATAAACCCTGTCAAGTCAAATAGGTGTAAAATAACGGGTCTTCAAAAATGTTGGTGAAAAGAGAGAAGTAATTAAGTAATTATGATGGACAGAAAAGTGGAAGTTTTTTTAAGTACTGAGGAAATATTAAACAGATTTTGACATTTATTCAATTAAAAAGTATGAAGGTTTTGAAAGAAGATGACAACATGTGAATCAGTCAAATGTGAAAAGTGCTATGTAATTGTAAATAATAAGAAATGGAAAAGAGATTTGTGCAATGGGAAGACTCCTGCTGGCTAAGGGTTCATGAACTCTGCATACTCGTTAACTGATGTTAACTGAGGATAATGGTTTGTTAGAGAATGTAAGAGTTAAGAAGGTGTATTAGTCTGTTCTCACACTGCCAATAAAGACACACCCGAGTCTGGGTAATTTATCAAGGAAAGGGGTTTAATTCATGGTTCCACCACATGGCTAGGGAGGCTCCACAATCATGGTGGAAGGCAAAAGAGGAGCAAAGTCACATCTTTGATACTGCAGCATGCAAGACAGCGTGTGCAGGGGAACTCCCATTTATAAAACCATTAGATCTCATGAGACTTACTACCACGAGAACAGCACGGGAGAGACCCACCCCCATGATTCAACTATCCTCCACTGGGTCACCCCTCCCATCACACGTGGGAATTATGGGAGCTACAATTCAAGATGAGATTTGTATGGGGACACAGCCAAACCGTATCAGAAGGGTTATGGTGCAGATCAAGTGTTTATCTCAATCCATGCTGAATTCCATAGATTTAAGGCCCATCTAAATTTCTACAACATCAAAGCGAGGACCAAAGTACCAATGGTGTACCATAACTGCTAAGATTTTTCACCATGACTTACTTGTGGGAATCATAAAGGATACTGTTTGTTACCTTTTATAATATATTTTCTGTGGACATAAAACTGGTCTGTTTGGAAAAAAATTTATACACATACATATACATATATGACATATATTTTCTATACCTGTATATTATGTAAGAGGAAATACTTATGGCTAGTCGTAAGGTTTTGGAGAATGAGTTCACATTTCTATTTGTTGAAAACATATTCAGGGACTAAAAACATTTAAGTCTCTTTCAGTCATTTGGACTTTCAAATTAATTAATTTATGAAGAGCCGTTTAGAGCTCATCCTGTTTCAGGCCAGGCACGGTGGCTCACGCCTATAATCCCAGCACTTTGGGAGACCGAGGCGGGCATATTACCTGAGGTCAGGAGATTGAGACCATCCTGGCTAACACAGTGAAACCTTGTCTCTATTAAAATTACAAAAAATTAGCTGGGCGTAGTGGCGGGCACCTGTAGTCCCAGCTACTCGGGAGGCTAAGGCAAGAGAATGGCATGAACCCGGGACGCAAAACTTGCAGTGAGCCTAGATTGCACCACTGCACTCTAGTCTGGGCGACAGAGTGAGACTCCGACTCAGAAAACAAAGAACAAAAGAATTCATCCTGTTTCAAAAGAAAAATGTATGTTTATTGTTTTCCAAATGTCTATGTCTTCTTTCTCCAATTATATTGCTAAGTTCTTCACTGGCAATGACTCTTTTTCTAACTATAACATCTAGTCTAAATAAATGCCTATTGAATGAATGAAGAGTTCAAACTAAAAAATTAGGTAATTATAAATCAGCATGAACTATGAACCCCTATATCCACATTTCTATATAGGACTCATGTTATTCCTTAAGGAAATCCTTGAATTCTCTATTCATGTTTTTCCTTAAAAAGAGACTACAGGCCGGGCATGGTGGCTCATGCCTGTAATCCCAACACTTTGGGAGGCAGAGGCGGGTGGATCATGAGGACAGGAGTTTGAGACCATCCTGGCTAACATGGTGAAACCCCATCTACACTAAAAATACAAAAAATTAGCAAGGTGTGGTGGCGGGCGCCGGTAGTCCCAGCTACTCGGGAGGCTGAGGCAGGAGAATGGTGTGAACCCAGAAGGCAGAGCTTGCAGTGAGCCGAGATCGCACTACTGCCTCCAGCTTGGGCACAGAGTGAGACTCCGTCTCAAAAAGAAGGAAAAAAAAACAATAACAGCAAAACATACACTTTTCAAAATACATTAGAAATGAAGGAAATGGAAACTGAATTGTTAAAAAATAGAAGTGGAATCATCAAAAAATTCTCCCAATTAATTGTGATTTAGTTGTGCTTACATATAGACTCCCACCAATGGCTTATCTCTGTAGTAGTCCCTTTTTTTTTTTTTTTTTTTTTTTAAAAGACAGAATCTGGCTCTGTAGCCCAGGTTGGAGTGCAATGGCATGATCTCGGCTCACTGCAACCTCCGCCTCCCGAGTTCAAGCAATTCTCTTGCCTCAGCCTCCCGAGTAGCTGAGACTACAGGCACCCACCAGCACGCCCAGCTAATTTTTGTATTTTTAGTAGAGAAAGGGTTTCACCATTTTGGTCAAGATGGTTTCCATCTCTTGACCTCGTGATCCACCCACCTCAGCCTCCCAAAGTGCTAGGATTATAGGCATGAGCCACCATTCCCGGCCTGTAGTCTCTTTTTAAGGAAAAACATGAATAGAGAATTCAAGGATTTCCTTAAGGAATAACATGAGTCCTATATAGAAATGTGGATATAGGGGTTCATAGTTCATGCTGATTTATAATTACCTAAGTTTTTAGTTTGAACTCTTCATTCATTCAATAGGCATTTATTTAGACTAGATGTTATAGTTAGAAAAAGAGTCATTGCCACCTAGCCCAGCCATTTTGCTTATTCTTAAAGATATAATGAGAAAAAGCAACATATTTCTCAAAGTGTTGTTAAAAATTAGAACTTTATTGATTTATATTACTCTGAGAATGTACACAAAGAATATCATGGTTCATGTAACAAAAGCCTCCATTTCAGAGAGAAAATACAAATAGAGATACATATAAGCACATGCCATTTAAATGTATCAAACTGTTGAGTGATAATAAAATACCATTTCAGCACTACGTTTCAAACTCATAGGAAACAAGTAACAATAACCTTTAGCTTTTAAGCAAGTACTATTATAACAGAAAAGCTTTTTGGGCAGGCTGCATTTCAAAGCTCATTCCTGCATCCTAGATAACAATTTGGGGTCACTAATGTTAATATTAATATATGTATCAGATGCATGTCTTGCAAACACACACACACACAAACACACACATTCATTCATTCTCATTCCCTCTCCCCTCCCTTCTCATCCTCCCATCTTTCTCTCTCCCCCCATTCCCATATATAGACATATAGTTGTATGGAGAAAGAGTACATGGAAAATAGACACCAAAAACTAGCTGTGTAATCTTATAAAAGACATAAAAACCATTGAAACACTTACTTCATCAGCAACCATACACCTGGAAAAAATAAAAAAAAAAATTAATTATCAAAGTGAACTTTTTTTTTTTTTTTTTTTTTTTTTTGAGACGGAGTCTCACTGTGTTACTAGGCTGGAGTGCAGTGGCGGGATCTCGGCTCACTGCAATTTCCATCTCTCAGGTTCAAGTGATTCTCCTGCCTCAGCCTCCTGAGTACCTGGGGCTACAGGTGCGTGCCACCACGCCCATCTAATTTTTGTATTTTTAGTAGAGATGGGGTTTCACCATGTTGCTCAGGATGGTATCGATCTCTTGACCTCGTGTTTTGCCCACCTCAGCCTCCCAAAGTGCTGGGATTACAGGCGTGAGCAACTGTGCCTGGCCAAAGTGAACCATTTTTAAAGTTCTGATTAAGTAGCTTGCCACAAAATAGTTCATAAATACTAAAGTAGTAAGCCAGAGAGAGGTGTTTGTAAGTATGAGAACATGGGTCAGGGTTGATTTTATATGACTCTCCAGCTGCCAAAGGCATATGGCTATGTGGGAGTGTTAGAGCTTCAGATGTGCTGTTCCCACAGCCTGCCCATGAAGATAGCTACAATGACCCTTCAAAAATGTGAGTAAAGTGGTAAGTGATTGTACCAATGACCACCCTCCTCATCCTTAAACCTTAAGATTGGTCTTCTCTATAAAGAGAAGAATGCTGCATTAAAATGTAAGAAAATAAGTGTGAAATTACATATTAGCATAAGTTAAACACATAACTATATATGCTGTAGTATATCTGCTAAGCCTACCTTTAAGCTGAGTTTTTATTTCTTTTTTTTTTGAGACAGAGTCTTGCTCTGTCACCCAGGCTGGAGTGCAGTGGCGTGATCTCCGCTCACTGCAAGCTCTGCCTCCTGGGTTCACACCATTCTCCTGCCTCAAACTCCCAAGTAGCTGGGACTACAAGCACCTGCCACCACGTCCGGCTAGTTTTTTGTAGTTTTAGTAGAGACGGGGTTTCACCGTGTTAGCCAGGATGGTCTTGATCTCCTGACCTCATGATCTGCCCGCCTCAGCCACCCAAAGTGCTGGGATTCCAGGCGTGAGCCACTGCACCCAGCCACTGAGTTTTTATTTCTATTACTTTGCTAAACTTTATTTTCTCAGTTCTTCCTTATTAACCTATAGAAACAAATTCTATGCAATGATAATTGAGGATGGGGCATAAACTCAAGTATAAAGTAGCAGAAAAACAAAGGGCAAAGGGAAAGAATAGCAGGCATGGTCAGGATTACCGGGTGTTTCTTTGAGACAGCAAACATATGATAAGGGGGAAAACCAATCCCTTAACTGAGGATATTTCCAGACAACCTAAAAAAAGTGCTGGAATATTTAAAAAATTGGCAAGAGGCCAGGTACAGTGGCTCATGCCTGTTATCCCAGTGGCTCAGGAGGGTGAGGTGGGAGGATAGATTGAGGCCAGGAATTGGAAGCTACACTGAGCTGTGATTGTCCCACTGTACTCCAGCCTGGACAACAGAGGGAGACCCTATCTCTGAAACAAAGCAAAAGAAAACTAAAAAAAAAAAAAAAAAAAGGCAGGAAAAAAACCTACTTTTTCTATTTTATTCTTCCTTTATTCCCAGTAGTCTTGACATTATATAATCTTATAAGATTGATTTCTCTATATAAAATACAAATTATGGCCGGGCACGGTGCCTAATGCCTGTAATCCCAGCACTTTGGGAAGGCGAGGAGAGTGGATCACCTGAGGTCAGGAGTACGAGACCAGCCTGGCCAACACAGTGAAACCCCATCTGTACTAAAAATAAAAAATTAGCCAGGTGTGATGGTGCACCCCTATAGTCCCAGCTACTTGAGAGGCTGAGGCAAGAGAAACGCTTGAACCCGGGAGGCAGAGGGTGCAGTAATAAGCCAAGATCATGGCACTGCACTCCAGCTTGGGCAACGGAGTGAGATTCCATCTCAAAAACAACAACAACAACAAAAAAATAAGCATTAGGAGTAAATATATAACCAAGGAATACATTACAGTTAAATGAAAATGAAATTTCATTATTCAAAAAATTTCATTATTCGGTCAGCTTACCGAACAAATATGTTTTTTGGTTTCTTTGTTTTGAGACAGTCTCCCTTTGTCACTCAGGCTAGAGGGCAGTGGCATGATCACAGCTCACTGCAGTCTTGACCTGTAATGATCCTTCCACCTCAGCCTCCAAAGTAGCTGGGACTACAGGTGTGTGCCACCACACCCAGCTAATTTTTTTATTTGTAGAGACAGGGTTTCACTATGTTGTTCAGGTTGGTCTAGAACTCCTGGACTCATGTGATCCACCCATCTAGGCCTCCCAAACTGCTGGGATTATAGGCATGAGCCACTGCACCGGGCCCCGGTAAATATCTTTATAAAAAATAAAATTCAAATACTTTAATGGAAATTTAAAACATATGTAAGAGTAAAAAATTTATTACATTCTTTGTAAACAAGTCGAGAGACTAGAAAACTAAAAAGCAATACTTGGAAAAACATGATTTTTTTTTTTTTCTGGGAAGATTCATGTATAGATTTCAAAGCAAAACGAGAACATGATTTTTTTTTTTTTAAGATGATCATTATTGACAGCTAAATAAAGAGACTGGAAGATGCAGTACATGGATTATCTCAAAGCACAGAACAGGAAGCTAAATAAATGGAAATGCTGAAGGAATAAAAAGACTTGAAGATAGTCCCAAAAGACCTATTTTACGAAATATAGGTGTTCAAAAAGAGAAAAAGCACCAGATGGAGGAGAGGTAACGATTAAGTAAATAATAAAGGGAAATTTCTCTGGGCTAGCTTTTGGTGGATAAGTGAAAAGGGAAACCAAGTTTCAGGATGGATTAAAGAGAAAAGACAAGTATCTATTTTACCCTTGTAAAATTCATTAATTTTACAAATAAAGAAAAAATCTTATAAGTGTCCAGAAAGAAAGAAAAATTATCCATAAAGGGAAAACTAGGACGGGTACTGGACTAATCGTCAACTCTAGAAGCTAGAATACAATGCAACAGGATCTAAACTAACTGAAACAAAAAGCAGCAGAAGTCATGAATCTTTTTTTTTTCAGATGGAGTCTCACTCTATTGTCCTGGCTGCAGTGCAATGGCATGATCTTGGCTCAATGAAACCTCTGCCTCCTGGGTTCAAGCGATTCTCCTGCCTCAGCCTCCCAAGTAGTTGGGATTATAGGTGCCCGCCACCATGCCCAGCTAATTTTTGTATATATATATATTTTTTAGTAGAGACAGGTTTCACTACAGTGGCCAGGCTGGTCTCAAACTCCTGATCTCATGATCTGCCCGCCTTGGCCTCCCAAAGTGCTGGGATTACAGGCATGAGCCACCGTGCCCAGCTTAGAAGTTATGAATCTTATACTCAGCCGAGATATCCCCGATTGGTTACGGGATGGCAAAAAGATGTTTGAGGCTATTCAAGATTACCAAAATTACACCACTAAAGCAAACTATCTCAGTAAAAATACTTGAGGAAATAACCAAACAATAAAAACATCTTAACATAGATTCAAGATAGGAGAAAATGAAAGGGAATCTGGTAAGCAATGAAGCTTGATATGTGATAATTTAGTGGACCACATATACTCTAAATAAAGACTCTAGAAACAGAAGGGACATAATCCAAAAATCTGAATATGCAAAACTGAAGGGAGGTAAGGAGATGGGAAGCTGAAATTACTCTAAAGCAAAATAGATGATATTTTAGTCGAGGGACTAGCTGTGATCACCTAGGAAGGAAGAGTATAGAGACAAGGGAAGAGGAAAAGGGGAGCTTATATAGAGGAAAAAACATAATAAGGTATAGTCAACACTACTATACTGTAAAATTAAAATGGTTAAGGTAGTAAATTTTACATTGTGTTTTTTTACCACAAGGCAAAAAAAGCCTTGGAGAACTACAACGAGAGGTCAAGAGAGGGGAAGAATCCAGCAAAAGAGAATGAGAAGGAATGTCCAGTTATGTAAAAGATCCTAAGCTGCGTGTAGTGGCTTATGTCCATAATCCCAGTGCTTTGGGAGGCTGAGGCAGGATTGCTTGAATGGAGGACTGAGATCAGCCTGGACAACACAGCATGACCCTGTCTCTACCAAAAAAAAAAAAAGTACACTCTTCACAGAAACAGAAAACACAACTCTAAAATTTATATGGAACCACAAAAGACCCAGAATAGCCAAAGCCATCCTGAGCAAAAAGAACAAAACTGGAGGAATCACATTACCTGACTTCAAATTGTACTACAGAGCTACTGTCACCAGCAAGGTACTAGCATAAATACAGACACACAGACCAAAGGAACAGAATAGAGAACCCAGAAACAAATCCATACATGTACAGTGAACTCATTTTGGACAAAGCTGTCAAAAACATATACTGGGAGAAAGTTCAGTCTCTTCAATAAATGGTGCTGGAAAACTGGATATTCACATGCAGAAGAATTAAATCAGACCCCTATCTCTCACCATAAACAAAAATCAAATCAAAATGGATTAAAGACTTAAATCTAAGACCTCAAATCAGGAAACACTGAAGTGATGCTCCAGGACACAAGAATGGGCAAAAGTTTCTTTTTTTTCTTCTTTCTTTTTTTTTTTTTTTTGAGACACAGTTTCACTCTGTCACCCAGGCTGGAGTGCAGGGGTGCAATCTTGGCTCACTACAACCCCTGCCTCCCATGTTCAAGTGATTCTCATGTCTCAGCCTCCCGAGTAGCTAGGACTACAGGTGCACACCACCACACCCGGATAATTTTTGTATTTTTAGTAGAGACACGGTTTCACCATTTTGGCCAGGCTGATCTCAAACTCCTGACCTCAAATGATCCACCTGCCTCGGCCTCCCAAAGTGCTGGGATTACAGGGGTGAACCACGGTGCCTGGCTGGGCAAAGGTTTCTTGAGTAATATCCCACAAACACAGGCAACTAAATAAAATGGACAAATGGGATCATATCAAGTTAAAATGCTTCTGCACACAAAAGGAAACAATCCACAAAGTAAAGAGACAACCCACAGAATGGGAGAAAATATTTGCAAACTATCCATCTAACAAGAGATTAATAACCAGAATAAAGAAGAAGCTCAAACAACTCTTCAGGAAAAAAATCTAATAATCCAATTTTTTAAATGGACAAAAGATGGTATTTTTCAAAGGAAGACAAAGGGCAAACAGTTATATGAAAATGTGCTCAACATCACTGATCATCAGAGAAATGCAAATCAAAACTATAATGAGATATCATCTCACTCCAGTTAAAATGAAAGGCAACAACAAATGCTGACAAGGATATAGAGAAAAGGGAACACTTGTACACTGCTGGTGGGAATGTAAAATAGTATAGCCACTATGGAGAACAATTTGGAGGTTCCTCACAAAAACTAAAAATAGAGCTTCTATCTGATCCAGCAATCCTACTGCTAGGTATATACCCAAAGGGAAGGAAATTAGTATACCAAAAGATATCTGTACTCCCATGTTTATTGCAGCACTATTCACAACAGCCAAGATTTGGAAACAACCTATATGTCCATCAACAGATGAAAAGATAAATGTGGTACATATACACAATGGAGTACTATTCACCATAAAAAAGAATGAGATCCTATCATTTGCAACAACATGGGTGGAACTAGAGATCATTATATTACGTGAAATAAGCCAGGCACAGAAAGACAAACTTTGCATTCTCACTTATGTGTGGGAACCCAAAATTAAGACAATTGAACTCATGGAGATAGAGAATAGAATGATGATTATTAGAGGCTGGGAAGGGTAGTGGTGAGGTTGGGGGAAAGTCGGGATGGTTAATGGGTAAATAAAAATAGAATGAATAATATCTAGTATTTGATAGCACAATGGGGTGACTATAGTCAATAATAATTTAATTGTACATTTAAAAATAATTAAAAGAGTATAATTGGATTGTTTGTAACATAATAAATGCCTGAGGTGATACATCTGCTTATTATATATTGTATGCCTATATCAAAATAGCTCATGTACCCCATAAATATATACACTTACTCTGTACCCACAAAAACAAAAAAGAAAAAATTTAAAATTAAAAAATATTTGCCAGCTGTGTTATCCACGCCCGTAGTCTCAGCTACTCGGGATGCTGAGGCAGGAGGATCCCTTGAGCCCAGGAGGTTGAGTCTGTAGTGAGCTATTATTATCATGCTACTGTGTTCCAGTATAGGAAACAGAGTGAGACTGCATCTAAAAAAACAAACAAACAAAAACAAACCAACAAAACCGAGAGACTGGACAAGGTGGCTCATGACTACAACCCCAGCACTTTGGTAAGCTGAGGTGGGAGGATCACTTTAGTGTACCAATTTGAGACAAGCCTGGGCAACATAGCAAGACCTCCTCTCCACTAAAAATAAAAATAAAAAACTAGGCAAGTGTAGTGGTGTGTGCCTCTAGCCCCAGCTACCTGGGAGACTGAGGTAGGAGAACTCCTTGAGCCCAGGAGGTTTAATCTACAGTGAGGCATGATCGTACCACTGCACTTCGGGTTGGGCAACAGAGCCAGACCCTGTCTCAAAAAAAAAAAAAAAAAAAAAAAAAGGAAAGAAAAGGAAAAGAAAAATCTTTTATTTTCACTTTAGCATGGGTGTATCCTGTTGAAGAAATATGAAAGATTTCTATTATAGTTAAAGATGGCATTTGAACATGCTCATGTAGCTCCTCCTCTTCTTAAAACTTTTTAACCAGAAATTTTGCTTAATTTCTTCAGCCAAGAACCCATTTCTAATTTAAGTTATTTTAGCAGGAGGGCTACTAAAAGTAACCATTGTTTCCATTGGTAACTGTGAACACATGCTAGGGATACAGTGGGCTTCCATGCCTGCTTTCCATTCTGGAAATGTCCTGTTTGCTGCGCTTTCAATAAGATAATAGCATTCTGCTGCTTTTATAGCCCTAGATCAAGAGGAATGCTGGAAGTTACCATATAACCCTTTCTCTTACCACTCCTCCCCTGAAACATATACACGGAGGAGACACATACTTAGGGTCACTGTCTGCACATGTAGCAAAAGTGGCTGTTTCTCCATATCTTGCACATTTATGAATTTCATATATTTGGAAAATTGCAGCAATAAGGATCATGTCCATTTGCTCTCCCCATTTTACATGCCTGTTCTTTTATTTTTATTTTTATTTTTAATTTATTTTTTTGAGATGGAGTCTCTCTCTGTCGCCCAGGCTGGAGTGCAGTGGCGCGATCTCGGCTCACTGCAAGCTCTGCCTCCCGGGTTCATGCCATTCTCCTGCCTCAGCCTCCCAAGTAGCTGGGACTACAGGTGCCCGCCACCACACCTGGCTAATTTTTTGTATATTTTTTTTTGTATTTTTGTTTTTTGTATTTTTAGTAGAGACGGGGTTTCACCGTGTTAGCCAGGATGGTCTCAATCTCCTGACCTCATGATCCACCGGCCTCAGCCTCCCAAAGTGCTGGGATTACAGGCGTGAGCCACCACACCTGACCCTACATGCCTGTTCTTAATTTTATCTACTAGCTTCTGACTCTTGACTTCCACTGTTAAAGGTATCAAGCCTTGTGCTGCACATTTCATTGCATTTTTTTGCCCTTACTCTTTTTTTCTACCTCCTTTGAACAAACAAAAACCATTTCTTTTGTCACTTTTTTTTTTTTTTACTGATCAGTTCTCCTTGGATTTCTGTGTAAACTGGTTTTCATATACCTATCCAACTAATTAAAGTATTTTCCCTAAGTGATGACAACCACCTAATCACACCATGTTCGGTGCACTTGTTACATCTTTGGCTTGTCATACTTGTATGATTTGCAAATGGACTATGCCTAGGTTAGACGATGATTCTGGAGAAGATACAGGTTTTCAAAGACATTTCACTGATTTACTTGAATGGCCATACATATACACTGACCAACAGTAAAAAGGCACAATAGAATATACAGTGAAACATTTCTCTTCACCCTGTCACCAGGTCTCCCAGCTCCCCAGGCACCTTCCCAGAAGCAACCTCTGGACCTACTTTCTTATGTATCCTTCTAGAAGTCTATTTATTTATAAGCATATTTGAATTATAGATCAGAAATACAGTGTTTTAAAACTGCAACCTCAGATAGTATTAAAGTGTACATTCAATGGGTGGTAACATATTAAGTACGCCACTGACAAAAATTCACAGGTTTTTAAAACATGAACAATGTTATAGGAAATAAGATCACAGGCTCAAGGTTTAGAGTAAGACTCACTAAGCTGCACCCTGGAAGGAATAAGGGTGAACACATATAAACTGGAGGGTTTCTTTTTACATTGTCTTTTTACAGGCATGCTACTTATACTCTTAAGGGAGGGGCATACAAGGTTAGACAGCAGATTCTCTTTAGGCACTTTAACTCACAATATGATGACAAAAATGAAAAATGTCTAGTATTGTTACTAAAAATATTTAGTATTGCTTAGTATTCTATGTTGTTCACTTATAACTGTGTTGTTGTTTGAGTGCTGTTTGTAAGGAATGCCAATAACATGCTTTTGAATGAGAAAGATCTTGGTACGTGGATCACGGGGAAGGGACAAAATACAATATTCTATCAATTCGAGACTACCATTTCTGTAACTGGTGATCTCCATGTCACTGCAGCTCTTTCAGTGTACAGGGCCTAATTTGTTTTTCAAAAAGGTATTCGTATTTTTCTCAATTTTGAACTTAGGACTTTGAATTTATTCCTATTCAATTACATCCCGGCTGGGCGTGGTGGCTCATGCCTGTAATCCCAGCACTTTGGAAGGCCGAGGCAGGTGGATCATGAGGTCAAGAGTTTGAGACCAGCCTGGCCAACATGGTGAAAACCCATCTCTACTGAGAATACAAAAATTAGCCAAGCGTTGAAGCGGGCACCTATAATCCCAGCTACTCTGAAGGCTGAGGCAGAAGAATTGCTTGAACCTGGGAGGAAGAGGTTGCAGTGACCCAAGATCACACCACTGCACGCCAGTCTGGGCAACAGAGCAAGACTTCATCTCAAAAATAGTAATAATAAAAATAAATAAATAAATAACATCCTATTAGCATGGACTCTATGAGTTCACTCTTCTGATAAATCCATATTTTGTTTCTTCGTCCAGTCTTTCTGTTTTTTTTTCTCTAGATGGAGTCTTGCTCTGTTGCCCAGGCTGGAGTGCAATGGCATGATCTCAGCTCATTGCAACCTCTGCCTCCTGGGTTCAAGTGATTCTCCTGCCTCAGCCTCCCAAGTAGCTGGGATTACAGGCACACATCACCACGCCCAGCTAATTTTTTGTATTTTTAGTAGATACGCGTTTCACCATGTTGGCCAGGCTGGTCTCGAACTCCTGACCTCATGATCTGCCCACCTCAGCCTCATCTAGTCTTAATAGAAGGTTGTATGTATCAAACTAAAGTCATAACTTTTGGCACTGTACCAGAAACTTTCTTTAGGTCACTAATTCTTAAAAGGTTGTTCACCAATATATTCTAAGGCAGGGGTTGGCAAGTTTTTTCTGATGGTAAATATTTCAGGCTTTACAGGTCATGCATGCAATGTCTGTCACAACTACTCAACTCTGTTCTTATACCAGAAAAGCAGCCAATGACAACACATAAATGAATGAGCAGGGTTGTGTTCCAACAAAACTTTATTTATAAACATAATTGGTGGGCCTGGTTTGGCCTGTGGACAATAATTTATGAACTTGTAAGGAACTCAAATTTTTTTTTTTTTTTTTTGAGACGGAGTCTCACGCTGTCGCCCAGGCTGGAGTGCAGTGGCGAGATCTCGGCTCACTGCAAGCTCCGCCTCCCGGGTTCACGCCATTCTCCTGCCTCAGCCTCCTGAGTAGCTGGGACTACAGGTGCCCGCCACTGTGCCCGGCTAATTTTTTGTATTTTTAGTAGAGACGGGGTTTCACTGTGGTCTCGATCTCCTGACCTTGTGATCCGCCCGCCTCGGCCTCCCAAAGTGCTGGGATTATAGGCGTGAGCCACCGCGCCCGGCCTCAGGAACTCAAATTTTCTTTGTTAACTGTTAAGTCACTTAGATTAAATTCCAAAAAATATTACTGTAAGTATATTCTGGGTCATCTGAACAACTACTTTAAAATCAGACATATGTACATTTAGTGGTCCCTTTTGCATTTAGGATTAAATGAGAAATCCCTTCCCATTTACCTATATTAAATACTTCTTATTGCAGAATGCTGAGTAAATAGAGGTTTTTACAATAGTCGGACTCAGGGAAGTGTGGAATTGAGACATCACCTGGCAATAGGGGTGCACGCATGGAGAACATCATACTCATGAGGGAACTGATTTCTTTTAGCTTTTAAAATTTAAACTTTAATTATCAGTAATTATGAGAGCAAATATGAAGCATTTTTCTTTCCCTGATTGCAGACATAGTTAGATACCTACTTGATAGAGATTTCAGTAACACCCCAAAGCTGATGTGATCTTTATGTGATGAAGATGGCTATAGTGCTTCCAAATCACCCCTGATTAAAAATGGTCTTAGAATTTGTGGTAGAGCTAGCTGTTGCTTTTCCAAAATCCCTTTTCCCTTTCCCCCTCACTAACACACCCTGTGGGTAGGGGGGCCTGTGGTGAACTGAAGCTCTCCTTTTCCAATCTCTTTTTCAACTAGGTGTGGTTTTATGACAAAATGTGGCCAATGAGGCCTTAGTCAACATCACTAGGTGGTGATTCTGGGAAAGCTTGTGAAAATAGGGTCGGACTCAGTTGGCACATGTCGTTTTTTCCTCTTCCTTTCTTCCGGCATCAAGCAATGATGCCAAATCTCGAACTGTAATAGCTACCTTGTGATCTACTAGGCAGAAAAGGACAAGAAGATTGGAAAGGCGTAGCTCTAAAATCCTGTTAACTGCAGGAGAAAATAGTCCAATATATTTTAGCTATTATTATGTGCAGCTGAAGTCAATTCCTCATCATTAAAAAAGGAAGTGTAGGATATGAATAAATTTTAAATATTTAAGAGACATGAGGCTATTAGTTTTGGCCATAAAACCTCAATAGCATCAGTTTAGCATCTGCCAAATAATACTATCATATTAAATTAATATTGTTAACTGAACTGTTTTTATTTTGTCTTATTTATATTTACTTTTGAAAATTTGTTCATATTTTGAAAATATTTCCTAAAAGCTGTAAGCATATGAAATTTTTTAATCTAGTTTTGGTTTGTACATATTTAACATGATACAAAAATTTTAAGTAAACAATGAAGCTTTTGGAAAATATTTTTCCTTTGAAATGACTTCAGTGATTAATCACATATGAGGACTGCTCCAGAGTTATGCATTAATCTTGATTTGAGGCAATGTTTTTCTTAATGTAACCTTTATTGCATATACATGTGTTAGTCTATTCTTTCTTTCTTTCTTTCTTTTTTTTTTTTGAGATGGAGTCTCGCTCTGTCACCCAGGCTGGAGTGCAGTGGCGCTATCTTGGCTCACTGCTGCAACCTCTGGCTCCCAGGTTCAAGCGATTCTCCTGCCTCAGCCTCCCAAGTAGCCGGGACTACAGGTGCCCACCACCATGTCCAGCTAATTTTTTGTATTTTTAGTAGAGAAAGGGATTCACTGTGTTAGCCAGGATGGTCTCGATCTCCGGACTGGCCACCTCAGCCTCCCAATGTGCTGGGATTACAGATGTGAGCAACTGCACCCAGACTTTCTTTCTTTCTTTTTTTTTTTTTTTTAAGACAGAGTTTCGCTCTTGTCACCCAGGCTGGAGTGCAACGGCGCGATCTTGGCTCACTGCAACCTCTGCCTCCTGGGTTCAAGCGATTCTCCTGCCTCAGTCTCCTGAGTAGCTGGGATTACAGGTGCGTGCCACTACACCCAGCTAATTTTTGTATTTTTAGTAGAGACGGGAGTTTCACCATGTTGGTCCGACTGGTCTCGAACTCCTGACCTCAGGTGATCTACCCGCCTCAGCCTCCCAAAGTGCTGGGATTACAGGCATGAACCACCACACCCGGCCAGTCCGTTCTTTCTCAATGTAATCTTTATTGCATAATACACATGTAGTAGGTCATTCTTCCATTGCTATAAAGAAATGCCTGAGGCTCAGTAATTTATAAAGAAAAGAGGTTTAATTGGCTCATGGTTCTGCAGGCAGTACAGTAAGTGTGGTGTTGGCATCTGCTTCTGGTGAGGGCCATAGGAAACTTACAATCATAGTGGGAGGTGAAGGGGGAGCAGATACGTCACAAGGCAAACGTAGGAGCAAGAGAATGAGTTCCCGGGGAGGTGTCACACACTTTCAAACAACCAGGTCTCACAGAACTCACTATTGCAAGGAAAGCACCAAGCTATTCATGAGTGATCCACCCTCATGATCCAAACATCTCCCACCAGGCCTTAACTCCAACATTGGGGATTACATTTCAACGTGAAATTTGGAGAAGATATCCAAACTAAATCACCGCATAGACAGAATTAAAAACAAAAAACACATGATCATCTTCATAGATGCTGAGAAAGCATTTGATAAGCTCCAATATCCCTTTATGATTAAAAAAAAAAACTCTCAATAAATTACGCATCAGGGATATACCTCAAAATAATAAGAGCCATCTATGACAAACCCACAGCCAACATCATACTGAATAGGGAAAAGCTGAAAGTGTTCCACCAACGAACTGGAATGAGACTAATATGTCTACTCTCACTACTCCTATTCAACACAGAACTGGAAGTCCTAGCCAGAGGAAGAGAAAGAAATAGAAAGCATCCAAATAGAAAAAGAGGAACTCAAATCATCTTTGTTCATTGATGACATGATTTTATACCTAGAAAACCCTAAAGATCCTTCCAAAAGACTCTTAGACCTGATAAACAACTTCAGTTAAGTTTCAGGATACAAAATCAACATACAAAAATCAGTAGCATTTCTATACACCAATAATGTTCAAGCTGAGAGTCAAATAAAGACTTCAATCCCATTTACAATAGGCACACATAAAAAATAAAATACCTAGGAATACATTTAACTAAGGAGCTGAAAAGAAAGATCTCTATAAGGAGAACTGTATGAAACACCAATGAAAGAACTCATAGATGACACAAACAAATGGAAAAACATCTCATGCTCATGGATACAAAGAATCACTATCATTAAAATGGCCATACTGCCTAAAGCAAAGTACAGATTCAATGCTATTCCTATCAAACTACCAATGATATTCTTCACAGGACTAGAGAAAACTATTTTAAAATTCATATGAAACAAAAAAGAGCCCCAACAGCCCAGGTAATTCTAAGCAAAAAGAACAAAGCTGGAGGCATCACACTACCCAACTTCAAACTACACAACAGGGCTACAGTAACCAAAACAGCATGGTATTGGTACAAAAACAGACACATAGACCAATGGAACAGGATAGAGAGCCCTGAAATAAGACCACACAACTACAACCACCTCATCTTTGACAAAGCTGACAAAAACAAGCAATGGGGAAAGGACTCTATATTCAATAAATGGTACTGGGGTAACTGTATAGCCATATGCAGAAGAATGAAACTGGAACCCTACATATCACCATATATAAAAATTAACTCAAAATGGTTTAATTACTTAAATGTAAGACCTCAAACTATAAAATTCCTAGAAGAAAATCTAGGAAAATCTCTTCTAGACACTGGACTAGGCAAAGAATTTATGACTAAGACCTCAAAAGTAAATGCAACAAAACAAAAAATAGGCAAATGGGACTTGCACAGCAAAAGAAACAATCAACAGAGTAAATAGATGACTTACAGAATGGGAGAAAATATTTGCAAACTATGCATCTGAAAAAGGACCAACATCTAGACTCTCTAAGGAACTGGAACGAATCAACAAGGAGAAACAACCCCACTGAAAAGTGGGCAAAGGACACGAACAGACACTTCTCAAAAGACATACAAGTTGCCAACAAATATGAAAAAATGCTCAACATCACTATCATTGGACAAATGCAAATTGAAACCACAATAAGATACCATCTCACACCAGTCAGAATGGCTATCATTAAGAAGTCAAAAAACAGGCCAGGTGTGGTGGCTCACACCTGTAATCCCAGCACTTTGGGAGGCCAGTGTGGGCAGACTGCTTGAGTCTAAGAGTTCAAGACCAGCCTAGGTAACATGGTGAAACCCCATCTCTATTAAAATTACAAAAAGTTAGCTGGGCATGATGGTGCACACCTGTAGTCACAGCTACTTGGGGGGCTGAGGTGGGAAGATTACGTGAGCCCCAGAGGTTGAGGCTGCGATGAGCCCTGATCATGCCACTGCACATGAGCCTGGGTGACAGAGTGAGACCTTGTCTCAAAAAAAAAAAAAAAAAAAAAAAAAAAAAATAACAGATACTGGCAAGAATATGAAGAAAAGAGACACTTATACACTGCAGAGCGGGGAGGTGGGTGTAAATTAGTTCAACCCCGATGGAAAGCAGTAAGGAGCTTTCTCACAGAACTAAAAGTAGAATTGCCAGTTCAGAAATCCTACTACTGGGTGTTTATCCATAGCAAAAGAAATTGTCTTATCAAGAAGACACCTGCACTCATATATTTATCACAGCACTATTTACAATAGCAAAGTCATGGAATCAACCTAAGTGTCCATCAACAGTGGATTGAATAAAGAAAATTTAGTGTATATACACCATGGAATACTACCACAAAAGAGAACAAAATGATGTCCTTTGCAACAACATGCATGCAACTAGAGACCATTATCCTAATGGTTACTGAAATTAAAATAACTCAGAAGCAGAAAATCAAATACCTCACGTTCTCACTTATAAGTGGGAGCTGATCAATGGGTATACACGTAAACATAAAGATGAACAAGGACACTGGGGATTCCGAAAGGGGGTAGAGGCAAAGGGGGGTAAGGGTTGAAAAACTATCTATTGAGCATGTTCACTATTTGGGTGATGGGTTCACCAGAAGCCCAAACCCTCCCATTATGCAATATACTTGTGTACCAAACCTATACATGTACCCTTCTGAATCTGTAATTTTTTAAAAAAGAAGTGACTGTGCCCTTCTTCTGCCTCTGAAGAAACCTATACCGTAACATCAATAACATTTGGTACACTTGTTTATATGATTATCTCTTGCTTAACTTAAGGGCTTAGCACTGTGCTTGATGCTCAAAGGTATGTTTTGCGAATGACTAAATAAATAATAATGTGTATTTGATGGCTACTGAAATTGAAAAACAATTTTTGACATATACTTGCTCTAACCTCTGCATGTCCACAATATAGAGACTATAACAGAAATGCTCAGGTTTTCCTAGCATATAATTCAATAAATCAAAACAACTAGACTAAACATGGGCTAGATATGGGCTGCTTCACCTACAGCTGATTGGTAGACAAAACATTGGTGTCACATTATATTCTAAGAGACGCACTCAGTTTGTAACAAAACTATTTCACTTATTCCTCCATCTATCAACACTTAGGTATCAATTATATCCACATCTTTATTAATGAAGTAATTTCAATATTGTAAGTCATTTTTACTACTTTATAAAATCATTATAGACTAAATCAAGCAGACCTGGCTTACTTTTTGTTGTTTTATATAAAACATATTTTTGTTTTTAACTCCAAAATATTCTAATAAGTATTATCTAATTAAGCCCTAAAAATTTTCTACTAGTTCCTGCAGACACAATCAAGTTTTTTGATCTGCAGTTTTATGAATAAATAATTGTGTAAAAGCTAATGTGTGAAAGAATGGCTCAGTGGGAATTATTATACATCTTGAAAATAATAAATTCTCTCAAAACAGCTGAGGTATACCTTTTTTTCAAACCTTCTAGTAAGATGCAGAGACTATTTCCTGTTTTGTTCTTTATTAGTGAAAGTTATATGGCAATTTTCTGCTAATGGAGTCAGACTAATGAAGCATAATATTTTCAAGATATTATCAAGCATTAGAGACTAGTTCAATTTTTTTAAAAATTATGAACAGAAAAGGCAGTTCTTTTTAAAAATTCATTAGGTTTTTAGAATACACAAGGATTTATCTGTATTACTCTACATCTCTTATGTACCCTGAAATTATTACAAGCTTTTATGTCTTTCCTGTATATTACTGATGTTTCATAATGGGTAAAAAGAACTAAAACAAAACAAAACACTGAATGTTATTTTAACTAGTTTTTCAAAGTTATAACATACGCAGCAAATACAGGCCGCTTCACCTAAAGCTTTTCTCCTCTTCCTTCCCTGTTAAGAGACCTTAGAACTCTTTGGATATATCCTTCCATGTGCTTCTGAACATTGCTGAGTAAGGATATGATGTCTGAAGCTGCTAAGGATGACAAAGTAGAAAGATGACATGAATAGGCCGGCGAATTAATCAATCCTAGATCCATCCCACTCTTGTTATGTGTTATGTGATCTCTGTAATGATTAACCCATTTTGAGCTGTATTTCTGTTATTGTACAACATCCTAATTCAAAGTGTTTATACAACCAGGTTTGAAGGTCAATCACATTTCCCTTCAGTTTATAATGGCTAAATTTGAAGCTACTATCCTCTGCAACTTCCTTATATCTGTTGCCAATATTTATTTACTGACAACAGCAATAAAGATTTTATGACACTTTTCTCCATTTACAAACTACTGTCTTTCCTCATCTCATCACAGCTTGGTTTACTTTTCACAAAAACACTTGTATATATGAGATATATACATCTTATGTAAAATCTAAAATGTACACAAAACGTACATATATATGGAGAGAGAGTTAAAGGTACATATATATGTATATGGAGAGACAGCAAGTTAAAGTTTTCAGAATCAAAACAAATTGAGTTGCGTTAAAAACCCTACCAAAGGCAAAACCTAACAGAGCCAGGGAAGGTTGTAATAATTTCAAGGTACATTTTTACAAAAACACATGAGACTAGGAAACTGAGTACAGAGAGCTAGGGTATTTATAATTAAATGCTTGTTAATAAGAGCTTTAAGCTTTTACAGAAATGCAACAGACTAATTTGATATGCAACCAAGATAAAATCAGCCCTCTATTTCCACAGGTTTTATATCTGTGGATTCAACCAACCATAGATCAAAAATATTTTTAAAGAAACAACAAAATAGCAATGTAACAAAAACAAGACAAATAAAAATACAGTACAATTATTTACATAGCATTTACACTGTATTAAGTATTATAAGTAATCTAGAGATAATTTAAAGTATATGGGAAGACATATGTAGGTTATGTGCAAATACTATGCCATTTTACATGAAGGACTTGAGCATCTGTGGGTTTTCGTATCCATTGGAGTACTAGAACCAATCTTCTGCATATACCAAGGGACGGCTACACTATTGTTTTGTAGTTTTTATTTTAAACAGACACTTCTGGCCCAAGAATAAAAAACACAGACTCAAATTGTTTAATGCATTTAGAGGTTTTTGTTTTTTTTTTTTAATCTAGGGCTTAATTAGCTTTAGTTTCAAATATCAACATGCATTGTATGTCATAATAACCTCAGAATATCCAGGAAAAAAGTTCAAAAGGAGCTATTAAGTTTGGATCTGGAGCATATGCCAAGATCCAAATGTACAGATTTAGCACTTATATATGGATGGTACTTAAAACTATGAGAATGGATGATAGCCTCAGGAATTTAGGTGAAACAAGAACTGAAAATGACTAAAGCCTGAACACTGAAGAGGGTGGGCAGAGGAGGAGGTACTAGGAAAAGAGGCAGAGATGAGAGCTTAAAGAAGAATCAGAAAAGCTGAGGGGCCTAGAGGAGCTTTTCTAGGTAACAGTGGTTCCACCTGAGACGCTACAAACAGGCTGAGATAGATGAGAGTTGACAATGAAGGTTTTCCTAACTATATATACCTGTCATTTGCCAAAGCAAAGAAAAATAAGAATTCTTTTTTTTTCTTCTTCTTGTTTGAGATGGAGTCTCGCTCTGTCGCTCAGGCTGGATGGAGTGCAGTGGTGCGATCTTGAGTCACTGCAACCTCCGCCTCCCGGGTTCACGCCATTCTCCTGCCTCAGCCTCCCGAGTAGCTGGGACTACAGGCACCTGCCACCACGCCCAGCTAATTTTTTTGTATTTTTAGTAGAGATGGGGTTTCACCGTGTTAGCCAGGATATTCTCGATCTTCTGACCTCGTGATCTGCCCGCCTCAGCCTCCCAAAATGCTGGGATTACAGGCGTGAGCCACCATGTCTGGCCTTTTTTTTTTTCTTATTTTCAACCAAAGTTTTCCTTTCTTAGTTTTCATGATGTTACAACACTATTTTGTGTACATTTTGGATTTTACATAAGATTAGGAAAGGTATAAATTGTAGATTATATGTGACATACACACATTGTGTGTGTGTGTATGTGTACAGAGAGAGTGAGAATCTAAATAACAGAGAAGACTCTGAGAGAAAATGATGTTTATTTGGAAATAGGCACTGAAATGGGAATATGCATGCCATAGTAAACTGTGCATCTTCAGGGAGATAACAGAAAACAAAGGTTTTCAAGGGTAAAATAAGGATTGTACCCATATACAAGTTCTAAACAAGAAATTGTTTTGAGATAACTATCCTTGGTCATGAGAATCAGTAACAAGGATGGCACCAGTCTGAAGACAGTTGTTGGGCAAATGTCCTTACAAAGGTTTTTTTTTTCTTTAATGAAAAAAATTATACTGCTCCTTGTGGAACAGGGCTACCCCATAGGCAGTGCACCCAGAATACCCAGAAGTATTATTTTGTATAAGGTTGGATGGCCTTTGTGCTAAGTTGTGGTTTTTGCAGTCTTTGGTGGTAGTTGTTATCAGGCATTTGTGTATAAGAACCCTCCCTTCACAGCCTTCCCTGGCTCTGTTTGTTAGGTTTTGCCTTTGATAGGGTTTTTAGCACAATTGAGTTTGTTTTGATTCTGAAAACTTTAACTTGCTCTCTCTCCATATACATATATATGTACCTTTTGTGTACATTTTAGATTTTATGTCAGATATATGTATCATATATATCTTATACACATATATTATATATATCATATATTTATATAAATATAATAATATAAATATAAAATGTTTATATAAATTATATAAAATGTTTATATAAATATAAATATTTATATAAATTTATATAAATATAATAAAATATATGATATAAAATATCATATATTTATATAAATATAAAATGATATATATCATATATCTTATATAAATATGATATATATATAACTTATAGAGGATATTTCTAGAAGGCTACACAACAAATTAGTAACTTTCTGCCTCCAGAGTTGCCAGTATCTGGGATACTCTTGAAGAATAGGGATTGGAGAGAGACTTTCCACTTTTGTACCTCTTTAATGGTATACATGTGGAGTTATTATCAATTCAAAAAATTAGTAAAATTAAAACAGATAAATAAAGGCCATTTTATCATGTTGCACTTGTTTTACAGTTTAGGGAAAAATATTTTTAGACATCACCATGGCTGAAAAATATGCTGTGACTTGGTCCACTGAACCCAGGATCCTTATAACTTAGTCTATGGTGAAGTAGTGGGGGGAGTTTATTAAATTAATGTTAATTAAGCTAGTGTTGGTCAAATATACCATATAAAAGAATAGGTTGTGATTGATTCCTAATTAAGGACAGACTACATATGAATGTCCAAATGGGGCCAATTCTCTTTGAGCTAACACCCTACTTCTGAGGCTGAAGTGTGCATGGCAATTGATAAAGTAGATCTATTTTCATGTCCTGAATCCTGTACTTATGATTCCAAAGAGAGTAAGAGTGCTCTTCTTATATCTGTGCGCCTCATTAAATTCTCAGCATAATCAAAATATTCTTTTGGAGAGTTTTCCTATTTTCTTTATATCAACATAATTTATTCAAAAGAGATGTATTATAGAAAAAGATGTTTTAATGTAAATAAATTAAAGGAAAATTTCAAGTTAGATACATATTGTTCAGTTCTACGCATCTTCAGTAATTTAGCTGGTGTTTAAAATGATTCTCAGGAAAGTATAATGCTGTTTAGTTTTCTATTTTTCTATCTGTATCAGAATTTGGATTAAAAAGAGCAAACACCGAGTGTGTGCAATCAAAGATATGGCTGCTGCAAACACTGGAGTCTGTATGTCTTGATATTGTAAGTGGACGATTAATGTAAGGAGCCTCAAGGTTCTGGAAACGACTCTGAAATGAAAAGCTGCTTTTTGAAGTCTGTAGTCAAGCTGGATAAATTACAATTAAAGCAATTAACAATGAATTTGAAACAACGAATATCATTTACTTTTTGTAACTATGGAAAACTGAACTGCTTGTAAAATTCTGATAGAATTGTGTAGCTGTTGGCACACCAAACCAGATTTGGCAAATACAATGGATTGTCTTTAATGAAGGAAGTTTTCTTTTTAGCTGCAGGTTAAAAACCCTGTAACTCAGATCCTATTTGACATTTTCCAATGAGGAAAAAAAGCAATTTTTATTTCCGTGGATAACTGTAATTATGGAGAGGCCTCCTTTTACAAAGTAGACTTCATTTGTAGTCAAATATGGTATGAAATTTCTATAAAGTAAAAAGTCTTATTAGCCATATTTTCCCCTTTTATAGTAGCACTTGAAGGCTTCCATTAGTCATCTTTCTTATTTTCTTTCTCACTGTTGACTCCTTCCTCACTCTTCCAGATTTCCGACATATTTCATAGCTCCTGCCCTACTTTTAAACTTTTCTTTGCTACCAAAATTCCTCTCTGACTACTCTATAACTGTTGCCTCCACTTTTCACTATCTACAATCTTCTTAACCATTTTTGAATGATGTTCACAAGTGACCTGATAATTACTTAGTATGGTGGTCTTTTAGCCCGCTTCTTTTGCAACATCTTTATGGTATTTTATATTGTCAACCCATTTACTCTGTGGTTAATGTCTTTCCCCTCGGCTTCTTGTTCTCCTTCTTGAATACTTTCTTTTTTATTTTATTTTATTCTTTTTTGCTTTCTAAAAGAATGTTTCCCAAGGTTCTGGCCATGCAAAATTTCCCTCATCTCTCTACAATTTACACATGAGAACCCTATTCATTTCTACATTTATCATTATCTTCATGCATGGCTTCTTTCTTATTTTTATTCATTGTCTTGAATTGGTTTCTAAATTCCTGAATCACATTTTTATCTGCCTGCAAGGTGTCACATTCATAAAGTCAGTAAGACACTTACTTGGTTGTCTATTCTATTCTATTCTTTTTTTTTTTTTTTAATTCTCTTGACCCCAGTTTTCCTGATAGCTACCTTTCTCTGCTTCCCTTATAAGATAAATTCCTGAGACAGTAATCTATACTCACTGTTTCTCCTTTCCTCTCATCTTTCTTGAACCCACTCAAGTGAGGCTTTATCCCCTACTGCTCCATCACAGTTACTCTTGTCAAAGCCATGAATGATATATCTTGCCAAATCAAATGGTCATTTCTCAGTCCTCATTTTATTAGACTTCTCAGCATCATTTGTTACAGTTGTTCACTGTCTCCTGGTTGAAAATATTTTTACTTGGCTTCTAGAGTGCCATATTCTTCTGGTAAGTTTCTTAAAAAAAAGGGGTAGGAGGCAGGGGCATAAACCCACAGGACAGAAGGAGAAAATAGTAAGTAAATTCCAGAAGGTGGAAAGGAGATGAACAATAGAAAAGTGCCTTAACAGAAAAGAATGGGGAATTCTACTTCAGCAGGGGACGGGCTAGAAAAGCAACCTGATTGGCACTGATGATCCCCAAAGAGCCCAGAAAATGACAGAAAAAAGGTATTACTGAGAGGGGTGGGGGGTGAATATGTGAAGAAAATAGAACAATTGGTTAAAAGTTTGTAAAATAATTAGATTTACAGATCCCCTACTTAATACAAAGTTTTCTCACATTTCATTAGAAGTCTGACTTTCTTCTCTAAAGAGGGTGAAACAGAGTATTCCCATTTCCAAGGGCTACTGTAAAAAAGTACCACAAAATGGGTGGTTTAAAATAAAATAAATTTGTCTTCTCACAGTTCTGGAGGCCAGAAATCTAAAATCAAGATATCGACAGGGTTGGTTCTTTCTGGAGGTTTTGAAGAGAATCTGTTCCATGCTTCCTTCCTATCTTCTGGTGGATGCCTGGAATCCTTGGTGTTCCTTGGTTTGTAGGCACATCATTCTAATCTCTGCCATTCTGCTTACATGGCATTATTCCTTGTGTTTTTCTATGTTTAAATATCTCCCCTGGCCAGGCTCAGTGGATCACGCCTGTAATCCCAGCACTTTGGAAGGCTGAGGCGGGCTGATCACCTGAGGTTAGGAGTTTGAGACCAGCCTGGCCAACATGGTGAAATCCTGTCTCTACTAAAAATACAAAAATTAGCCAGATGTGGTGGCAGGTGCCTGTAATCCCTGCTACTAGTGAGGCTGACACAGGAGAAGTGCTTGAACCCAGGCGGAGGTTGCAGTGAGCCAAGATCGTGCCACTGCACTCCAGCCAGTGACAAAGTGAGACCCTGTCTCAAAAAAACAAACAAATAAACAAAAAAAAACTATCCTTGTAGTCACTAGTCACTGGATTTAGAGTTTACTCTAATCTAGTATGGTCTCATCTTAAATTGATCGCATCTGCAAAAACCTTATTTTCAAATAAAGTCACATTCCCAGGTACTAGGGATTAAGATTTCAACATATTTTTTCAGTGGACACAATTTCATCTACTACCCAGAATATTTCTAGAGTTGGAACACTAGTCACAGTGGAGGGTGAGGGGATATGAACTGAAAATAGGAGAAATAGGTGAGGCTTTACAAAATTTGAGGAAAACTTCCAGGCCTCTTTCCTAATTTAAAGAAAACTGACAGCTAGTTTTGTATTTTTCAGGTAAAAGTCTGAAAGTATCTTCTCAGACCAGCCCACAATAAATGATCTAAATATGCTACCATCAAGAGTTCCTCCAAGAGATCAACTCAGCCAAATAATCTACAGCAACACTGCAGTCAACAACCCCACAACCTCATTTAGTCAGGGTGCTTCTGACTGCCTTTTTGCTGTCCTGATCTTAAACTGAAGCAGACAGAGACGGATCACTAGACATTTAAGAACAGCTAATAACATGAAAGACAGAATGCAAAACTCTTTTTTAAAAAGCAAGTTGGAGAAAACACTGATGATTTAAAAAGAAAATAAACAGAGAAAAGTTGTCATTAGTACCTTCCAAGAAGTCTCACTCATGAGACAAGAAGAGAATACTAGCAAAAGAAAATACTCAAAGAAAAAAAAAGACGGCTCTTTGAATTAAATATAATAGCATTAATATAAAAGCTCGATAGAAGTACTAGAAAATAGAGTTGAGGAAAATTTTCACAAAACAGAGCAAAAAGATGAGTTGAAAAACAGGATAAAGAGATAAGAACATTAAAGGATCAATTCCAACGCATCTAATATCTGAACAATGTAGAAAGAAAGAAAATAAAATAAAAAAGAATACAAATAATATTAATGGTAATAATTCTTTTAAAATCCCCAAACTAGGCTGGGCACAGTGGCTTACATCTGTGATCCCAGCATTCTGGGATGCTGAGGTGGGCGGACCACTTGAGGTCAGGCATTCAAGACCAGACTGGCTAATATGGTGAAACCCTGTCTCTACTAAAAATACTAAAAGTAGCCGAGCGTGGTGGAAGGCACCTGTAATCCCAGCTCCTGGGAAGGCTGAGACGAGTGTATCACTTGAAACTGGGATGCAGAGGTTGCAATGAGCCAATATTGTGCCACTGCACTCCAGCCTGGGTGACAGTGCAAGACTCTATCTCAAAATAAATAAATAAATACATAAAATCCCCAAACGAAAGAAGATCAGTTTCTATATCCAATGGGTCAAACCAGTGCCCAGCACAAAGTCTGAAAATAACTCTAACCCTAAAGCCACTCCTATGAAATTTCAAAACAATGAGGAAAACAGGAGATCCTAAAAGCTTCCAGAAAAAGATTTCATACAAAAGGTACCTATGATACAAAAGACTGCATACGAATGATGAGGTATCAGAACAAGAAAGCTTAGAAAAATATGGAGCATATAATGTCAATGGATTTGAATAGTAATTCCAGAAGCTAGATGACAGAGGGAGCAATACCCACAAATTCTGAGAAAAATAATTTACAGGCCAGGATTATATACCTAGTTGCGCTATCAATCAAATGTTAGCGTGAAACAAAAACATTTTAAGACATGCAAGGTTCTCAAAGCATTTTTCATGCAACGTTAGCTCCCTGAAATTCAACAAAAGAGTGGTGAATAAAATCTCCAGGATGATGAGGTGAAGAAAAAAGCAAAGCAACAGCTATGCAGCATACCCAGCAACAAATTGTACTGAAAGGGTCAGAAGTCTCTGGATGAGACACGTAAAAGATAAAAATGATAGAATACTTAACGTGTCTGAAAGTATTGAGAAGAGACTTACCCAAGTAGAAGTTAGTTTTGGTTTAATTAATAATAAAAAACATACAAAGTTAAGCAAGTGAATAAACCAATTACTCCAGAAGATGAAAATATTGTGTAAGAAAAAGAAATGATAGTAGGCTACATGGCTCTGCTGTGAGTAGATTTTTCCATAGTCAAAAAACTGTAAACGACAGAAATTAAACAACCTGCTCCCACATGACTTTTGGGTAAAAAATGAAATCAAAGCAGAAATCAAGAAAGAAATTCTTTGAAATGAATGAGAACAAAGACACAATATACCAGAATCTCTGGAACCCAGCTAAAGCAGTGTTAAGAGGGAAGTTTACAGTGCTAAACACCCACATCAAAAAGTTAGAAAGATCTGAAATAACCTAACATCATACCTAGAGGAAATAGAGAAACAAGAGCAAACCAACCCCAAAGATATAGAAGACAAGAAATAATCAAAGTCAGAGCTGAACTGAAGGAAACTGAGACACGCAAAAAAACCATACAAAAGATCAATGAATCCAGGGATTGGTTTTTTGAAAGAATAAATAAATAGACCACTAGGTAGGCTGATAAAGAAAAAAAGAGAAGATCCAAATAAACACAATCAGAAATGACAAAGGGGACATTACCATTGACCCCACAGATACACAAAAAACCCTCAGAGACTACAACGAACATCTGTGTACAAACAAACTAGAAAACCTAGAAGAAACAGATAAATTGCTGGAAACATACAACCCTCTCAAGATTAAGCCAGGGAGAAACTGGATCCCTGAAAAGACCAATGACAAGTTCCAAAACCAATTCAGTAATAAAAAGCCTACCAAGCAGAAAAAGCCCTGGACAAGAAGAATTGACAGCCAAATTCTACCAGATGTATAAAGAAGAGCTGGCATTATTCCTATTAAAACTATACCAAAAAATTGAGGGGGAGGGACTCCTCCCTAACTCATTCTATGAGGCCAGCATCATCCTAATACCAAAACCTGGCAGAGATACAACAACAAAAAAAATCAGGCCAATATCCTTGATGTGCACAGAAGCAAAAATCATTGACGAAATACTAGCAAACAGAATCCAGCAGCACATCAAAAGCTAATCCACCATGATCAAGTAGGCTTTATCCTTGGGATGCATGATTGGTTCAACATATGCAAATCGGCTTGGCGTGGTGGCTCACACCTGTAATCCCAGCACTTTGGGAGGCCGAGGCAGGCAGATCATGAGGTCAGGAGATCGAGACCATCCTGGCTAACACGGTGAAACGCAATCTCTACTAAAAAGTACAAAAAAATTAGCTGGGTGTGGTGGCGGGCACCTGTAGTTCCAGCTACTTGGGAGGCTGAGGCAGGAGAATGGCGTGAACCCAGGAGGTGGAGCTTGTAGTGAGCCGAGATCATGCCACTACACTCTAGCCTGGGCGACAGAGTGAGACTCCATCTCAAAAAAAAAAAAAAAAATATATATATATATATATATATATGCAAATCAATAAATGATTAACCACATCAATGGAACTAAAAACAAAAACCACGTGATGATCCCAATAGACACAGAAAAGGTTTTCAATAAAATTCAACATCACTTCACATGAAAAAGCTCAACAAACTAGGCATCAAAGGAACGTATCTCAAAATAATGAGAGCCATCTACAACAAACCCACAGCCAACATCATACTGAATAGGCAAAAGCTGGAAGCCTTCCCCTTTAGAACCAGAGTAAGACAAGATGCCCACTCTCACCACTCCTATTCAACATAGTACTAGAAGTCCTAACCAGAGCAATCAAGCAAGAGAAAGAAATAAAAAGCATCTAAGGAGAAAGAGAAGAAGTCAAACTATCTCTGTTGCAGATGATATTAATTCTATACCTGGAAAACTCGACAGTCTCTCCCAAAAGCTCCTAGATCTGATGAACAACTTAAGCAATGCTACAAGATACAACATCAACGTACAAAAATCAGCAGCATTTCTATACACAAACAATGTCCAAGCTGAGAACCAAATCAAGAGCCCAATCCATCCACAACAGTGCAAAAAGAATAAAATACCTAGGAATACAGTTAATGAGGGAGGTGAAGGATCTCAACAAGAATGACAAAACACTGCTCAAAGAAAACAAACAAATGGAAAAACATTCCACGCTCATGCATAGTATGACTCAATATTGTAAAACAGCCACATTGCTCAAAGCAATTTACAGATTCTATACTATTCCTATGAAACTGCCAATGATATTCTTCACAGAATTAGAAATAGCTATTTTAAAATTCATATGGAACTCAAAAAAAAAAAAAAAAGCTTGAATACTCAAGGCAATTCAAAGTAAAAAGAACAAAGCTGAAAACATCATGTTACCTGACATCAAACTATACTAAAAGGCTACAGTAACCAAAACAGCATGGTACTGGCACAAAAACACATAGACCAATAGAACAGAATAGAAAGTCCAAAAATAAGGCCTCACACCAATAACTATCTGGTCTTCAACAAAGTTAAAAAAATAAGCAACATGGTAAAGAACCCTTATTCAATAAATGGTGCTGGGATAACTGGCTAGCCACATGTAGAAGATTGAAACTGGATATCTTCCTTTGATCATACAAGAAAATCAACTCAAAATGTATTAAAGACTTAGATGTGCTAGGTGCGGTGGCTCACGCCTGTAATCCTAGCACTTTGGGAGATCGAGGCGGGTGGATCACGAGGTCAGGAGATCGAGACCATCCTGGCTAAAACGGTAAAATCCCGTCTCTACTAAAAATACAAAAAATTAGCCAGGCGTGGTGGCAGCACCTGTAGTCCCAGCAACTCAGGAGGCTGAGGCAGGAGAATGGCATGGACCTGGGAGGTGGCGCTTGCAGTGAGCCGAGATCGCGCCACTGCACTCCAGCCTGGGTGACAGAGCGAGACTCCTTCTCAAAAAAAAAAAAAAAGACTTACATGTAAAACCTAAAACTATAAAAGCCCTAGAAGAAAACCTAGGAAATACGATTCTGGACATAGGCCATGGCAAAGATTTAATGATGAAGCCAGGTGCAGTGGCTCATGCCTGTAATCCCAGCACTTTGCAAGGCCGAGGCAAGTGGATCACCTAAGGTCAGGAGTTCAAGACCAGCCTGGCCAACATCGGGAAACCTCATCTATACTAAAAAATACAAAAATTAGCTGGGCTTGGTAGTGCACACCTGTAGTGTCAACTACTCGGAGGCTGAGGCAGGAGAATCACTTGAACCTGGGAGGTTTAAAATATTTTTTAAAAACCCAAACACATAGTAAGGTGCAGAGTTTTAGAGCATATAGAGGCTTGGTCCAGATTAAAATGTATAAACATTTGTTCAAATAGATGAACTGTCAGATAAAATAGGAAGTAATCCTGTTTTAGAGGACATAAATAGGATTAATAGGTAGAATTTACAGACAGAAAAATTTCAGCTGAAAGTAGAGTTTTCTCAATATAAGACTAATCAAATTTCAATATTTACTACAGAACTGCAATAATCTAAACAATGTGGTATTTGCATAAGAATAGATAAATAGATTAATAAAACAGGATACAGTTGAAAAATAAATCCATCCATATATGGTCAAATGATTTTTTACAAATGATTTTTGAGAAAATAATTTGGTGGGGAAAGGACAGTCATTTCAACAAATGGTGATAGAATAACTGGATTTCCATATGTAAAAACAAAAACAAAGAAAACTCTCAACCCATACCTCATACCATATACAAAATTTAAGTAGAAACACAGATCTATATGTAAAACTATAGAAAAAATGGAACAACTTGTGAAAGAAAATATAGAATATCAGCTTGAATCAGTGGCTCATGCCTACAATCCCAGCACTTTGGGAGGCTGAGGCAGGAGGACTGCTTGAGCCCAGGAGCTTGAGGCCAGCCTCAGCAATGATGTGAGACTCTATCCTCACAAAAAATAAATTAATTAATTAATAAAATAAAATAAAAATGAGCTGAGTGTGGTGTGGCACATACCTATAATCCCAGCTACTCGGGAGGCTGAAGTGGGATGACTGCTTGAGCTCAGAGAGTTGAGGCTGCAGTGAGCTGTGATCACACCACTGCATTCCAGACTGAATGATACAGTGAAACTCTGTCTCAGTGTGTATATGTGTATATATATATGTAAAAAAATGTAGATGATATATATGAATTATATATTACTATGTATTATTATATATAATTTATGTATTTACATATATATTTGAATTTTGTATGTATATTTGCGATCTTGAGTTAGGCTTTCTCTTAGAGAAGACACAAAAAGTATGAAAAATAAATTGGACTTCATCAAAATTAATATCTGTTCTTTGAAAGGCATTTCAAAGACAAGGCACAGGCTGGGAGAAAATATAATAGCTGATAAAGAACTTATATCCAGAATATATAAACACCTTTTATAATTCAATAATAAGGAGACAGACAATCCAATTTTTAAAATAGGCAAAAGATTTGTGCAAATGCTTGACTAACAAAAATGTACAGATAGCCAGTAAGTCAAGACAATGTTGTCGTCGTCATTAATCATCTGAAAACTGCCAATTAAAACCATAGTGGCATGATATACCTACTAGAATGTCTAAAATTAAAAGGACTTATAATACCAAATGCTGGCAAGGATGCAAAGTGACTAGAACCTCATGTATTTGCTGGTGGAAATGAAAAATATACACCAAATTTAAATAGTTGTACATTATGAAAGTATATAACACTGAACCATATACCGTGAGCCAAGGTAAAGGCTTAAAAATGGTTTTAAAAAGTCCAGGCACAGTGGCTCATGCCTGTAATCCCAGCACTTTGGGAGGCCGGGATGGGTGGATCACTTGAGGACGGGAATTTGAGACCAACCCGACCAACACAGAGAAACCCCGTCTCTACTAAAAATACAAAATTAGCCGGGTGTGGTGGTGCATGCCTGTAATCCCAGCTACTCGGGAGGCTGAGGCAGGAGAATCACTTGAACCCAAGAGGCGGAGGTTGCAGTGAGCTGAGATCACGCCACTGAACTCCAGCCTGGGCAACAAGAGCAAAAACTCCACCTCAAAAAAAAAAATAATAATAATAATAATAATCCCAAATAGACCATAGTAAAAAAATAAATAAATTCAAATATTTCTAGAGGAATTTAAAAAAGAAATACACATTCACTCAAATATATAAAACATTACATGAAAATAGGAATTTTTAATGCTTTCATCAAGTTATAGAAGTGATGCTGCTTTTTGTGTTCTAAAATTTTGAGTCAAGATCAGCAATAAACATAAAACCTAATCGATAAACTACAGTAAAATGAAATTTTATAAGAAAGACTTTATAAGAAATTTTAAAAGAAATTTTATAAGAAAGATTTCCTGATAATAATAAGACAAGATGAATATAAAGTTTGGTAAACTTTATGGTTTTAAGAGTTAACCATAGATGACAAGTTGGATTGTTAACACTTATGAATGCCAGGTATTCATATTCATAGATGGTAATACTGGGCACTTAGGTAGAGCTTACCCTTTTAAATCAACTATTCTTCCATTCTTCCCCTCCTCTAGGCTTCGGCTGGCCCAAATAGCAATGTCTGAAACGTAGGGAAGTCTTATCTAAAATGTCTCAAATAAGGGCAGAAAGTTAACAACAAAAAGTTAGGAGTTAGAGTTGAAGGGCTATGTCTTAAATAGGAGGTCAATACTCTTCAGAGGCTAGCAGGAACATTCTATGTCACTGTTCCAAGTGAACCAGAGGAAAATCTCCCTCACCCCCAACTTCAAATAGTCATGGTTATTTGGCATTAGGAGTCTGTGCCTCTGGAAAATAAGGACAAGCTAGACTGAAGTGCTTATTTTTCCCCTGCTCCACGAAGAAGTCATCAGTTTACAGCTGGGGAGACTAACAAAGGTATCCAAGGTGAGTGGCCTAACCTATGTATGCTGGGCTGAAACTCTGGCAGGTCTAGGTAAACTGAGGCAGATAACGGGGGATAAGGATGAATGAACCCCCAAGATAGAAGACCTTGACATAAAGAAGAAATCAGAGTTCCCAGCCTGGGCAACATAGTGAAACTCTTGTCTCTACAGAAAATACAAAAATTAGCCAGGTGTGGTGACATGCACCTGTAATCCCAGTTACTTGGGGTGCTGAGGTGGGTGGATTGTTTGAGCCTGGGAGGTTGATACTGCAGTGAACCGTGTTTGCACCAATGCATTCCAGCATGGGTAACAAAGTGAGACCCTGTCTCAAAAAAAAACCAAACCAAACCAAAACAAAACAAAAACAAAACAAAAAACGCAAAGAAATCAGAGTTAAAAAAGCAGTTGATCAAAAATAGGACATATAGACTTACTCCTTGCAGGGAGAACCCAAGATAGGCCTACCCTGTGGTAGAAGGTAAAAATTCTCAGATTCAAAAACCCTAGATGAATTTGACAAGTGAAAACAATTTTGGGCTGGGTGCAGTGGCTCACGCCTGTAATCTCAGCACTTTAGGAGGCCGAGGCAGGCAGATTACCTGAGGACAGGAGTTCGAGACCAGTCTGGCCAACATGGCGAAACCCCATCTCTACTAAAATCACAAAAATTAGCCAGGTGTGGTCGGGCGCGGTGGCTTACGCCTGTAATCCCGGCACTTTGGGAGGCCGAGGCGGGCAGATCAAGAGGTCAGGAGATCGAGACCATCTTAGCCAACCTGGTGAAACCCTGTCTGTACTAAAATAAAAAAAATTAGCTGGGCATGGTGATGTGTACCTGTAATTCCAGCTACCTGGGAGGCTAAGGCAGGAGAATTGCTTGAACCTGGGAGGCGGAGGTTGCAGTGAGCTGAGATAGCACCACTGCACTCCAGCCTGGTGACAAAGCAAGACTTGTCTCAAAACAAAACAAAACAAAAAAATCGGCCAGGCGCTGTGGCTCACACCTGTAATCCCAGCACTTTGGGAGGCCAAGGCGGGCAGATCATGAGGTCAGGAGATTGAGACCATCCTGGCTAACACAGTGAAACCCCGTCGTCTGTACTAAAAAAAAAAAAAAAAAAAAATTAGCTGGGCATGGTGACTGGCACCTGTAGTCCCAGATACTCGGGAGGCTGAAGCAGGAAAATGGTATGAACCTGGGAGGCGGAGCTTGCAGCGAGCCCAGTTTGCACCACTGCACTCCAGCCTGGGTGACGGCAAGACTCTGTCTCAAAAAAATACAAAAAACAAAAAACAAAAAAACAAATAAATTAGCCAGGTGTGGTGGCAGATGCCTGTAATCTCAGATGCTCGGGAGGCTGAGGCAGGAGAATTGCTTGAACCCGGGAGGCACAGGTTGCAGTGAGCCAAGATCGCGCCACTGCACTCCAGCCTGGGCAACACAGCGAGACTCCATCTCATAAAAAAGAAAAGAAAAAAATTGGGGGTGGAAAATTTATCCAGGGCAACCTCAGGCAGGGTTGTCCCTGAGGAAATATGTTAGATGTCCCAAATGTTAACAAGCAGATCTGAGTCCCTTGCTTGCTGTTGGTGATACTTTGGCAGAGGAACAAAGTCAAATGGCTGCCCACAAAATGAAAATGGAAGGCTATAAGAAAACAAAGAGAAGATTGAATGATGCAAAGGCTGAAGAAGTAAATTAGGAGAGAACTAGGGATTAAGAATAAAGCCACTTTTAGACTGCATGTTCTGAAACATTGGAGAAGGAAGATAATCTATCAGTTAAAATGGTGATCAATGTGCAGCAGCCCTCAAAACACAGGACTAGAAGTGAATATTTAAAGGAACATAGTTTCCCTTATAGCTCAGTTATCAGAATCAAAACCTGTTATTCTTTGTCATTTTTATCCCCTGGGCTGGCACAAAACCTGAGGCAACAGAAGTTAATTTATAAATATCTAGATTTACTATCACAAATTCTGTTTTTCCATTAAATATGAGTGTACTTCACAGGCCAAACTGTTCAGAAGATAGAATATAAACTAATCTAAGCTCAACAAGAAAGGTGCACATTATATATGCATTCTTAAAACTACACATGGAGTTTTTGTAAATGAAAAGCTAATTTCTTACTTATTTTCATCATCTGATTGTGTTTTCCTTGGCAAAAGATCCTAAACTTAAATTTTAGGCAATGCAGCAATAGAAAAGATACACACAGAATTTTCTTTTTTTTTTTTTTTTTAATTTTTTAAGAGTAAACTTTTTTTTAAAATTTGTATTTTAGGTTTGGGGATACATGTGAAGGTTTGTTACAGAGGTAGACATTTGTCACAGGGGTTTGTTGTACATATTATTTCATAACCCACATATTAAGCCTAGTACCCAATAGTTATCTTTTTTGCTCCTCTCTCTCCTCCCACCCTCCCCCTTCAAGTAGATCCCAGTTTCGATTGTTTCCCCTTCTTTGTGTTCACAAGTTCTTATCATTTCACTCCCACTTACAAGTGAGAACATGTGGTATTTGGTTTTTGTGCCTGCGTTAGTTTGCTAAGGACAATGGCCTCTAGCTCCATACATGTTCCTGCAAAAGACATGATCTTGTTCTTTTTTAAGGCTGCATAGTATTCCATGGTATATATGTATCACATTTTCTTTATTCAGTCTGTCAGTGATGTGCATTTAGGTTGATTCTATGTCTTTGTTATTGTGAATAGTGTTACAGTGAACATTCACATGCATGTGTCTTTATAGCAGAATGATTTATATTCTTCTGGGTATATACCCAGTAATGGGATTGCTAAGTCAAATGGTAGTTCTGCTTTTAGCTCTTTGAGGAATCACCATACTGCTTTCCACAATGGTTGAACTAATTAACACTTCCACCAACAGCATATTCCTTTTCTCCGTAACTTTGCCCACATTTGTGACTTTTTTCACTTTTTAGTAATAGCCATTCTGACTGGTGTGCGATGATATCTCACTGTGGCTTTGATTTGCATTTTTTTGCAATTCAAAAAACTGCAAAATTATCAGTGATATTGAGTTTTTATATGCTTGTTGGCCATAAGTATGTCTTCTTTTGAGAAGTGTCTGTTCATGTCATTTGCCCACTTTTTAACAGGGTTATTTTTCTCTTGTGAATTTGCTTAATTTCCTTATACATGACGGATATTAGACCTTTGTGAGATGCATAGTTTGAAAATACTTTTCTCCCATTCTGAAGATTGCCTCTTTACTCTGTTGACAGTTCTTTGCTGTGCAGAAGGCTGTAAGTTTAATTAGATCTCACTTGTCAACTTCTGCTTTCCTTGCAATTGCTATTGGTATCTTTATCATGGAATCTTTGCCCATTCTTGTGTCTAGGATGGTACTGCCTAGATTGTCTTCCAGGCTTTTTATAGTTTTGGGTTTTACATTTGAGTCTTTAACCTGCCTTGAGTTGATTTTTGAGTGTGGTATAAGGAACGGGTCCAGTTTCAATCTTCTACATATGTCTAGCCAGTTATCCCAGTACCATTTATTGAATAGAGAGTTTTTCCCCCATTGCTTGATTTTGTCAGATAGTCATAGATGTGCAGCCTTATTTATGAGCTCATTATTCTGTTCCATTGGTCTATGTGCCTGTTTTGAAGCAGCACCATGCTGTTTTGGTTCACGTAGCCTTGCATACCCAAAGCTCCTCTATCTGATAAACAACTTCAAATTGGCAGGATACAAAATCAATGTACAAAAATCACTAGCATTCCCATACACCAACAACAGCCAAACCAAGAGCCAAATCAGAAAGGCAATCCCATTCACAACTGCCATAAAAAGAATAAATTACCTAGGAATATATCTAACGAGGGAGGTGAAAGATCTCTACAATGAGAATTACGAAACACTGCTCAAAGAAATCAGAGAAGATACAAACAAATGGAAGAACATTTCACGCTCATGCATACAAAGAATCAATATCATTAAAATGGCCATACTGCCCAAAACAATATACAGGTTCAATGTTATTCCTATGAAACTACCAATGGCATTCTTCACAGAGCCAAAAAAACTATTTTAAAATTGACATGAAACCAAAAAAAAAAAAAAACTCCAATAGCCAATGCAATCCTAAGCAAAAAGAATAAGGCTGGAAGCATCACGTTACCCAACTTCAAACTATACTACAAGGCTAGAGAATTTTCATAGCAGTACTCTTCATAATAGATTAAAATGGAAACAACACAAATGTTCATCAATACTAGAACAGATAAATTGTGGCATATTCTTTTTTAGTCATAGAGTCTCGCTCTGTTGCCCAGGCTGGAGTGCAGTGGTGTGATCAGGGCTCACTGCAACCTCCACCTCCTGGGTTCAAGAGATTCTCCCGCCTCAGCTTCCTAAGTAGCTGGGATTACAGGTGCCCGCCACCATGCCCAGCTAATTTTTGTACTTTTAGTAGAGATGGGGTTTCACCATGTTGGTCAGGCTGGTCTCGAACTCCTGACCTCATGATCCACCCACCTCGGCCTCCCAAAGTGCTGGGATTATAGGTGTGAGCCACCGGTGGCACATTCTTGATACAGAATTTCATATAGCAATGAGAAGGAACTATCTACAACTACACAACATGACAAGATAAAGTTAATAAACATAATGGGCCGGGCGTGGTGGCTCACGCCTGTAATCCCAGCACTTTGGGAGGCCGAGATGGGCGGATCATGAGGTCAGGAGATCGAGACCATCTTTGGCTAACACAGTGAAACCCCATCTCTACTAAAAATACAAAAAATTAGCCGGGCGTGGTGGTGGGCGCCTGTAGTCCCAGATACTCAGGAGGCTGAGGCAGGAGAACAGCACGAACCCAGGAGGCGGAGCTTGCAGTGAGCCGAGATCGCGCCACTGCACTCCAGCCTGGGCAACAGGGCAAGACTCTGTCTCAAAAAATAATAAATAAATAAATAAATAAAAATAAACATAATGCTCAGTGAAGAAAGCAAAACACAAATGAGCGTACAATATATCATTCTATTTGCATAATGTTCAGAAACAAACTATTCAATGATGTACAAAGGCAGAACAGTATTTTGGAGATGAGGAATAGTGACTGTAAGGAACACATCATAAACGTCCTGGATTTGGGCAATACCTATTTCCTATTTAGATGCTGGTTACACAGGAATGTTCCATTTGTGAGCAATTCACAGAGCTGTTCACTTATGATGTGGGCCCTTTCTGCACATATGATATACTTTAGTAAAAAAGTTTACTTTAAAAAATCAAGGAGAGACTTTCTAAAATGATTTTAAGTTTAAAATTATTTTTTCATACAAAATAACCACACTCTAACTTACAGAGTTCATAAATTTCGATTCTCATAAAAAACATCCTATTGCTACAAAGGATAAGGGAATATGATAGAGTTAATTTGGTGTATCAACATGACTGGGCTAAGGGATGGCGAAACATTATTTCTGGGTATGTCTGTGAGGATGTTTCCAGAAAAGATTATCCCTTCAATCAGTAGACTGTGTAAGCATCCACTCTCACCAATGTGAGTGGGTACCATCTAATCAGTGGAGGGTGTGAATAGAAAAAAAGGTAGAGGAAGGGTGTATTTGATGTCTGCTTGAGCTGGGAAATACATGTTCTCCTCCCCGGGACATGTGTGCTCCTGATTCTTGGGCCTTCTGACTTGAACTGAATATCACCACCAATTTTCCTCCAGTTTGCTGATGGCATATCACAGGACTTCCCAGTCTCCATAATTGCTTGAGTCAATCCCTCACAATAAATTTCTTCCTATATATCTATATATACTATTGGTTCTGTTTCTCTGGAAACCCTGCCTAACATGGAAAGTAATATTTTCATGTCTACAAATTTTTTATTGGGAGGCCGAGGCGGGTGGATCACCTGAGGTCAGGAGTTCAAGACCAGCCTGGTCAATGTGGTGAAACTCCATATCTACTAAAAACACAAAAAATAGCCAGGCATTGTGGCGGGCACCTGTAATCCCAGCTATTCAGAAGACCGAGGCAGGAGAATCACTTGAACTCAGGAGGCGGAGGGTGTAGTGAGCCGATTTCACACCATTGCACTCTAGCATGGGTGACAAGAACAAAACTCTGTCTCAAAAAAAAAAATTTTTTTTTAATTGTATTTCATGGTCATAGTTTTTATTTTTAAAAAGACATAGTATGGAAGAGATTATAGTAAAGAGCAAATGCCTCCATCTTGATCCCTTCTCACCTCAAGTCCCAATCCCACTCCTGAAGACAACCTTGATAATCTTAAATAACATACTTATTTTACAACTCCATTATGCATATATGTAGACATTAACTATTGACTTCTGTGGAAAGAGAAAATCATAAATCCATATTCTTAAATTTCAACCTGACTAGAAAAATAGCTCTGAGGCCAGAACACTGGGCTCTAATGAATATCTCTGAGGCCAGAAAGAGCACTGGGCTCTTTTAATGTTAATGAAGAACTTCTAAAAAGATGAGACTGATTTTGAAAACTCTGCAGGTGATTCAAATGCACAGTCAAGGCTGATACAGGCTGAGTCAGATAAAAAGGAGAAGGCTGAGATATATTTACCTTCTAATTACTATAAAATTTAAAGTAAATCCATAATTATTTTGAACGTTATATTATCTGTATTTGCTAACATGTAGCAAATACGGATACTATAAGAAATTTAAAAAGCTGAGCTTCTTCTTAAGTTTTTTGCCATGAAAGACAAATGACAGGTTCCAAGGACTACTAGGGTGTAACTTTGTATCTAAAGTCTGTCAGAGGAAACTACATTTGTTAAAGTATCTTTTATGGAATACTTTGCCTATGCACTAATAAATATCAACTATGTTTGCCAAATGAAGTTGATTTTAACATCCAGATAATAATTTATTCATAACGACCTCATTGATCTAGCTCTAATTAACTCAATCTATATAAAAAAAGATGGCAGAGATTCTCATAAAATTAAGAACATGACTAAAGGGACATTTCCTCTTTGCAAGTAAGATAAAATAACTAACGGATTAACTTTGAAGCAAAACGCAGAATCTTGTTTTATTACCACATCCCACTAAGAGATTTGGCTTTCCACTAAAAAAAAAATTTTGGTTCACTTCCAGTACCCTCCTACCTCACCTCCGCCTTCCTTTTCCCAGTGGTAATAGTTACAAGAATGATTCTAGCACTCATCACATTCGTGATTTTAGAAAATATATTTAAGATTCTAGGACTATTTCTGTGAACTTTAGCCTTATGGTTCTCAAATTTGACTATACACTGGAATCACCTGGCAAACTGAAAACCACAAACAGATACCTAGCTTTCCCTGCCAGCAAGGATTTTTATTTAACTGGTATGATGCAGTTTGATGAAGTTTGGGGATCAAGATTTTGAAAGCTTCTCAAGTGATTTTAATGTGCAACAAAATTTCAGAACCACTACATAGGATGAAGATTTTTAGTCACAGTGACCATGCCTGTCCCTCCCAACTTCTACCACCTCTACTTTTAAAAAATATTTTTCAGGCCGATGAAATTTATGTTATATTCTGGAAAAATAATTAAGACTTCCAGACTTCAGATATAAGGTGAATGCTAATAAAAAAATTAATACACAATGTAGTCTCAGGATTTATGTATTGTTCAGAGCAGAACCAAGCTGTGATCTCAGGTTATATTTCTTCCCTACTATCTACATCAAGGCCAGGAGAAGTCTCTTTTCTTATACTCCATAAATTCCTCAAAATCATATTACTTTTAATCTACAAAACATTTTTGGACACTAACTTTCTTATCTAGTTATTTTGTTTTCCTGAACTTTCCGACCATCTCTCTTGAGATAAAAAACAAATATGTCTATTTTACCACAGTCCAATATGGTGAAACCCCATCTCTACCAAAAATGAGAATCACTTGAACCCAGGAGGCAGAGGTTGCAGTGAGCTGAGATTGCACCACTGCATACCAGCCTGGGCGACAGAGCGAGGCTCTGTCTCAAAAAAAAAAAAAAAAAAAAAAAAGTATATACAGATTTTCAACAGTCTGAGGGACCAGCACCCCTAACTCTTACATTGCTCAACAGTCAACTGTGCAAGAAGGATGCTATATGCTATTGCTGGCTTGAAGATGGGGGAGCCCATATGGTAAGAAATGTGGATGGTCCTTGGGATCTGAGATTAAGCTAGGCTGACAGCAAGCAAAGAAACAGGCACCTCACTCCTACCACAGTAAGGAAATAAATTCTGTGAACAAAAAGAAGGAGCTTGGAAACAGATTTTTTCCATGGATCCTCCAGATGAGAACTCAGTCCAGCTAACACTTTCATTCAGCCTTGTGATATTCTGAGCAGGGTATCCAGCCATGCCATGCCAGACTTCTAACCTACAAACTGTGAGTGACAAATGGGTATCATTTTACGCTACTAAGATTGTGGTAATTTGTTATGCAGCAAATGGAAACTAATACTGGGATCACGAACTTATGAGAAAAAATAATTAGTGAATTTGACAGAGCAATAGAAATTATCCAATATGAGGTAAACAGAGAATAAAAGATTGAAGAAAAAGGAACGAAGCCTCAGAGACCTTTGGGACAATGTAAAGCATCCCAACATTCATGTAATGGAAGGCCCAGAAAAAGAGAGAAAGGGGCAGAAAAAAATATGGAAAAATTAGGGTCCAAAACTTCCCAAATCTGAAGAAAAACATTTACTCTCAGACCCAAGAAGCTCAATGAATCCCAAGTAAGATAAACACATAAAAGAAGCACACATAGATGCATCAGGGTCAAACTGTTTAAAGATAGAGACAAAGAATAAATATTAAAAGCAGCAAGAGAAAAACAATTAATTATGTACTGGAAGCAATGATACTACTAGAGGCTGACTTTTCATCAGACCAATGGAGGTAAGAGGGCAATCGAATGGCATTCATAGTGTAGAAAGAAAAAATACTGCCAACCAAGACTCCCACATCCAGCAAAACTGCCCTTCAAAACTGAAGGTGAAACAAAGACATTCTCAGAAAAACAAAAACTGAGAGAATTTGTTGCTGGCAGACCTATCTTACAGTAGTTTTATGTATGTTTTACAAAGGTAAATATTTGAGTATACATTAATATAAATATAAAAGACTGAATACACATATGCATACACATATATTTTTCTTTTTTCTCTTTATTTAAAAAAGATTTCAAAATCAAATATTATAACACTATATTCTTATATATAATATATACATGTATAATACAAGACAATACCACAAAGGGAAAGAAATAGAGTGATACTGGAACAAAACTGCTATATTTTACCAGAATTAAGTCAGAATTAAGTCAATGTTAAACTGAAGTAGACTGAGATATGTTAAAAATATGTATTATAATTCCTAGAGAAACAACTAAGAAAAAAAAAAACTTTTAAAAAGGCTAAACATTTACATTGGTAAGCAAAAGGCATTTGTTTTAACACAAAAGAACGGAGTCAAAGAGAAACAGATGCATCATCTCTGTGGCAATCTCCCTAAAAGTCCATCATCTCAGTCTAAAGTGAAGGAACATAAGACAAATCCAAAACGAGGGACACTGAACAATAAGGGACATACAGCCTTAGGTAGAAAGCTAAAACTGGATCCCTTCCTTACACCTTGTATAAAAATTAACTCAAGATGGATTAAAGACTTAAATGTAAGACCTAAAACCATAAAAACGTTAGAAGAAAACCTAGGCAATACCATTCAGGACACAGGCACGGGCAGGGACTTCAGGACTAAAACACCAAAAGCAATGGCAACAAAAGCCAAAATTGACACATGGGATCTAATTAAACTAAAGAACTTCTGCACAGCAAAAGAAACTATCAGCAGAGTGAACAGGCACTCTACAAAATGAGAAAAAATTTTTGCAATCTACCCATCTGAAAAAGGGCTAATATCCAGAATCTGCAAAGAACTTAAACAAATTTACAGGAAAAAAAAAAAAACAAACAACCCCATCCAAAACTGTGCACAGGATATGAAAAAACACTTCTCAAAAGAAGACATTTATGGAGCCAACAAACATGAAAAAATGCTCATCATCACTGGTCGTTTGAGAAATGCAAATCAAAACCACAATGAGACACCATCTCACACCAGTTAGAATGACGATCATTAAAAAGTCAGGAAATAATACACGCTGGAAATTATGTGGAGAAACAGGAAAGCTTTTACACTGTTGGTGGGAGTGTAAATTAGGTCAACCACTGTGGAAGACAGTGTGGTGATTCCTCAAGGATCTAGAACTAGAAATACCATTTGACCCAGCCATCCCATTACTGGGTATATACCCAAAGGATTATAAATCATGCTAAACATGATTTATAAAGACACATGCAAACGTATGTTTATTGGGGCACTATTCACAATAGCAAAGTCTTGGAACCAACCCAAATGTCCACAATAATAGACTGGATAAAGAAAATGTGAGCCAGGCATGGTGGCTCAGGCCTGTAATCCCAGCACTTTGGGAGGCTGATGGGGCGGATCACAAGGTCAGGAAATCGAGACCATCCTAGCTAACACTGTGAAACTCCATCTCTACTAAAAATACAAAAAATTAGCCCGGTGTGATGGCGGGTGCCTGTAGTCCCAGCTACTCGGGAGGCTGAGGCAGGAGAGACGGAGTTGCCATGAGCTGAGATCACGCCGCTACACTCCAGCCTGGGCTACAGAGTGAGACTCCATCTCAAAAGAAAAAAGAAAAGAAAATGTGGCACATATACACCATGGAATACTATGCAGCCATAAAAAAGGATGAGTTCATGTCCTTTGCAGGGACATGGAAGAAGCTGGAAACCATCATGCTCAGCAAACTATCACAAGGACAGAAAACCAAACACTGCATGTTCTCACACATAAGTGGGAGTTGAACAATGAGAACACATGGACAATGGGGGTGGGGGGGACACATCACATAGTGGGGCCTGTCAGGGTGTGGGGGTTAGGGGAGGAATAGCATTAGAAGAAATACCTAATGTAAATGATGAGTTGATGGGTGCAGCAAACCAATATGGCACATACATACCTATGTAACAAACCTGCATGTTGTGCACATGTACCCCAGAACTTAAAGCATAAAAAAAAAAAAAAAGTACATTGGTAAGCAAAAGGCATTTGTTTAACACAAAAGAATGGAGTCAAACAGAAACAGATGCATCATCTCTGTGGTAGTCTCCCCAAAAGTCCATCATCTCAGTCTAAAGTGAAAGAACATCAGACAAATCCGAAATCAGGGACATTCAACAAAGTACTGATCAGTACTTTTCAAAAGTATCAAGGTCATGAAGGATAGGGAAAGACTAAGAAACTACCACAGAATGAAGAGACTAAAGAGACACAATAATTAAATGCAATGTAATATCCTGTATTGGATGAACAAAATAAAGAAACAAGTCACAAACTGGGAGAAAATATTTTCAAATCTTGTATTTGATAAAAGCTATGTAAGAAGAATATATAAAGAATTATTTAATAAGAAGACAGACAACCCAATTAAAACTTAGGTAAAATATGTGAATAGACAATTCACTAGAGACAATATGTAATGGCAAACAAGCATATGAAAAGTTGTTCAACATCATTACTTATATGGAAATGCAAATTAAAGCCACAATGAAATACACATTATTGGAATGGCTATAATCAAAAAGACAAAAAACAAGAGCTGATAAGAATGAGGAGAAACTGGAACCCTCATATATTGCCATAGGGAATGTAAAATCGTATAGCCACTTTAGAAAACGACTTGGCATTGTCTTAGGAGGTTATATAATATATACAGTTAACATACAACCCATTAATCCTACTCTGAGATTTTCATGCCAGAGAAATGAAAACATATATCCAGAATTGCATGGGAATGTTCATAACATCTATACGCATAATAGCCCCGAAGTGGAAACAATACAAATCTCCATCAATTAGTAAATTTATAAACAAAATGTAGTTTACCCATACAACGAAATACTCGGCAATAAGAAGGAACAAACTACTGATTTGTACAAGGATGAACCTGGAAACAAAAGCCAGACACAAAAGATTACATAGTTTGCCAGAGAACCCATGACTGGAAAAACAATAGGAACTTAAAAAAAAAAAAAGATTAGACAGTATATTACTTCAACTATGTGAAATTTATAGAAAAGGTAAACTGTAAAGAAGGAAAAAAAGCAAGATCATTTGTTGACTGGGTCTGGAGGAGGGGGCAAGGATTAACTGATTACAAACAGGCACAAACTTTTTGGTAAAATGGAAATTCTAAAACAATTCTAGTGATGCTTGCTAAAACTGATCAAATATATAGTTTATAACACAAATTATTCAGGTATGTGTTAAATTTTATATGTAGATTATACTGCAATAAGCTATTAAAGCAGTGGGCATGGGGGGGAGGATACAATCAAAAAGGTAAGAAAACATATGTCTCAAATTATGCTAATAGTTTTGATAAAATAAGAAATGAGGCCGGGCGCGGTGGCTCAAGCCTGTAATCCCAGCACTTTGGGAGGCCGAGACGGGTGGATCACGAGGTCAGGAGATCGAGACCATCCTGGCTAACACGGTGAAACCCCGTCTCTACTAAAAATACAAAAAACTAGCCGGGCGAGGTGGCGGGCGCCTGTAGTTCCAGCTACTCCGGAGGCTGAGGCAGGAGAATGGCGTAAACCCGGGAGGCGGAGCTTGCAGTGAGCTGAGATCCCGGCCACTGCACTCCAGTCCGGGCTACAGAGCAAGACTCCGTCTCAAAAAAAAAAAAAAAAAAAAAAAGAAAAAAAAAAAAAAGAAATGAGCAATGATCACTGGATTTAGCCACACTGGGGATTATTAGTAGCCTCCATAAGTGTAGTTTTGGTGTTATGGTTAGCATGAAAACTCAACAAGAATAGGAGCTGAAAAACAGAAACAGCGAATACAGATAATTATTATATGGAATTTTGCAGTAAAGAAGTAGAGAAATATAGTGGTAACTGGAGGAGAATATGCAGTCAAGAGTAGGTTGGTTTGGTTGCTTTGTTTTTAAAGGGAAAAACAGGCCGGGCATGGTGGCTCATGCCTATAATTCCAGCATTTTGGGAGGCCGAGGCAGGTGGATCACTTGAGGTCAGGAGTTAGAGATCAGCCTGGCCAACATGATGAATCCCCATCTCTACTAAAAATACAAAAATTAGTCAGTCATGTTGGCGAACTCCTGTAGTTCCAGCTAATGGGGAGGCTTAGGCAGGAGAATCACTTGAACCTGGGAGGCGGAGGTTGCAGTGAGCCAAAATGGCTCACTGCACTCCAGCCTGGGTGACACAGTGAGACTCCATCTAAATAAATAAGTAAATAAATAAACGGGAAAATGCTTCTATGGTAATAAGAACGATCAATAGAGAACGGATTGAGTGGGAGAAAATCTATAGAACTGCCAGGGCAATGTTCTTGAGTACATAATAAGAGGCAATGGTTGAAATTGCATGACAAGGGCCAGGTGCAGTGGCTCATGCCTGTAATCCCAGCACTATGGGAGGCTGAGGCGGGTGGATCACGAGGTCAGGAGTTTGAGACCAGCCTGGCCAAGATGGTGAAACCCTGTCTCTACTATAAATACAAAAATTAGCTGAGTGCAGTGGCGGGTGCCTGTAATCTCAGCTACTCGGGAGGCTGAGGCAGTAGAATTGCTTGAACCCAAGAGGCAAAGGTTGCAGTAAGTCGAGACCGTGCCACTGCACTATAGCCTGGGTGACAAAGCAAGACTCCATCTCAAAAAAAAAAAAAAAAAAAAGAAGAAGAAAGAAAAAGAAAAGGAAAGGAAAGGAAAATAAAAAAATTGCATGACACAGCCAGGTGCGGTAACTCACGCCTATAATCCCAGCACTTTGGGAGGCCGAGGAGGGTGGATCACATGAGGTCAGGAGTTGGTCAGGAGACCAGCCTGGTGAACATGCTGAAACCCCATCTCTACTAAAAATACAAAAACTTAGCTGGGCATAGTGGTGGGTGCCTGTAATCCCAGCAATTTGGGAGGCTGAGGCAGGAGAATCGCTTGAAGCCAGGAGGCAGATGTTCCAGTGAGCTGATTGCACCATTGCACTCCAGCCTGGGCAACAAGAATGAAACCCAATCTCCAAAAAAAAAAAAAAAAAAAGAAAGAAACTGTATGACAGAATCAACAGACGGATAGTTCATCCAGGGTATTGGGGGAGATGATAAAATACAGGGGTAAAAAAGCAGAGACATGAGTAGATATAGAGAGCTTGTAACACTTCTTGTCTGATAGCTTTGTTTCCTTGGAAACGGAGGAAGCAGTGTCATCAACTGGGTGCTAAGATGCAGGAGGAGGTGTTAGAAATTTGAGGACATGGGAGAAAGAAAGAAATAGTTGTCATGGAGAATGATAGAGAATGAATAGTGCAGTATAGTATGACTGCCACCCAGCCAGAGGATGAATTTAAAGCTAGAATAATCGGCAGGTTTTTCTGCAACCACCATTAGAAGCATGGGCATACAGGAACAAGCTTGATGGAAAGTCAGATTTAACCAGAATTGTCCTAGCCACATGAGGACAGAAAATAAGAGGGAGCAAGAAATTTGAGAGTGTATTTGAGGAAATTATTAGAATGATTAACCATGGAATTTAATCTAGGTATGAAGAAAAGAGGCTATCAGGAGAGTGAGAGACTGTGCAAAGGTGTAGCGTTTCGAAGAATAAATAGATTGTAGGTCCTGGTAGTGTTGACTAATTGTTGGAGCTGGAGTAGAAAAGCTATGAGCTGGAAAAATAAGAAGTGAAAATTTTCCTTATAAAACTTATTTGATAATTCCTTCAATTTAATGTTTAATTTTGTTATTTTGTTTTCTCTTTATGAAGTATCTCTTAGCTATGTGTTTAACATCTTGGATTGCTCTGTTTAATTTTTTTTCCTCTATTTTTCTGTCTTTTTGGGTTGTTTGTTTCAACCCTTTATTTATTTATTTATTTATTTATTTATTTATTTATTTATTTATTTTTTGAGAGAGACTCTCACTCTGTCACCCAGGCTGGAGTGCAGTGGCACAATCTCGGCTCACTGCAACCTCCGCCTCCCAGGTTCAAATTATTCTCCTGTCTCACCCTCCTGAGCAGCTAGGATTACAGGCGCATGCCACCAAACCTGGCTAATTTTTGTATTTTTCGTAGAGATGGGGTTTCACTATGTTTGGCAAGCTGGTCTTGAACTCCTGACCTCAGGTGATCTGCCCACCATGGCCTCCCAAGGTGTTGGGATTACAGATGTGAGCCACTGTGCCTGGCCAACACTTTATTAATTTTTAAAATATCAAGAATCATACCCTTGATTTATAAGAGCTCTTTCCTATTCTCAGCCTATTCATTTTTTATAGCCATTTTTCATTTTATAAATGCTGTGGCTCTTTCAGCATTCTCTATGTTTCTCAGAGCACTTTTTCTAAAGTATCTTATGTTCCCTGAATAATCTGCTTCTTCTGAGGACAGTCTCCCTCTTTCAAGATGCTCATTTGCTTCCTATAATGGAGGATCACTGTTGGTTCATTTATAATAAGGATGAAGGGGTGGACTTATAATTCTAGGTAATATGTTGTGTTTTATCCCTTCTGCTGTTGGATATGTAGAAAAATCAGCTCCAAGCTCCAATAGGTTTCCTTCTATTTTGTACTCTGGGCTGGAACTTCCTCTTTTTCTATTTCAGCTGTCAGCAATCTTCAATAACTTTGCTGAACCTTTTTATCTACAAATGACCAATCTCTTTTCACTGTCATAGGTTTATTTTTTATACTTACAGTGAGTTTTAATGAGATTTTGAGAGGGAAACAAGGGAAATGACAGTGGTTACTTATTCTACCATTTTGTACCAGAAGCCATATTCTTTTTATTGTACTGAAATGTATTAAACTAGAAAGCCCATTTAGTTAAAGTAATTTTGGAAACTCTAGAGTACGGTACAAAGATGAAGAGTTGCCATATTTTTGCCATCTGGAGAGAACAGACCCAACTTCCCAAATATGTATGCTAAATTACAAAGGAAAAGGAAATAGTTGAGCTCCTTTAATATTTAATATTTTAGAGTTGTTGTTTTTGGCCAGATCTCCAGGTCTGTCGGGCTTAAGCAAGATTAAAAGAGATAGAAAAGTACACAAATAGCCTAATTAGATAAGAACTAGGCATTATGATTCATGATCTTTCCTCTTTTAACAAAGATTTCCTGCGCTCTCAGCTGCATACCAATTTTAATGAAAACCACTCTTGGCAATTAATTGTTGAGTTGACATCAATAAAAAGTTGACATTTATCTGAACAGCCATACATTTACTTTGAAAAATCTCAAAGTAATCTTATGATGAAACTTCAATCACATCAATCTGGAATTCAGTCTCTTTGTAAAGTAATAAAAGATACTTCAGTTGAACAACAGTTGGAAAATACTAAGACATTCACTATAACACACACTATAAGCAATCATATGTGAACCACAAGAAACAGGAGTAAAGACTTTATGCCAATTGCCGATGTCCTCCACAAACACATATGAGTGGGCAAAGTATTCATTAATGATAAAAATGAGAAGGAATTAATGTATTAGTCTCAAAAGGTAGACTTCATGCACTCTGATTAAAGACTAATAATCATTTGTAAGGCTCAAACGGAAGCCAGAAGAACGCAAGTAGAAGAATGTTGGCCATAGGTACTTCAGATATGAACAAAAGAGTTCACAAAAAGTACATGGAAAACTCTGTAAAGAAGGGGAGAGGACCCAAAATTTTATGTGAAATGTGTGCATACATGTAAACATGCACATGAATAATAGCTAACTGTGGCAGACTGTACTGTCTAAAAATGGCTGCACCAATATTTCCCATTACACATGTTCTTCTTGCAAGGTGACATTTACCCTCACCCTACTAAGAGAGGAGTCTATGTTCCCGCCTCTGGAGATTACATGGGCCTATGACTTCAATAAAAATAACCTAGTACATTGTAATACTAGGTGATTTCTGAGGATGTCATAAAAGGTTGTCTTCCCGCTTGATCCTCGTGGGAAGTTTGTTCTTGGAATTCAGTAACCATACTATGAGGAACTAAAGAGATCAAATGAGGGTGTCCATAGCACCAGGTGAGGTTCCAGCAAACAACCTAAATCAACTGACAGACATGTGACTAGGAAAGCCTCAAGATGACACCATCCAATACAATTGCAATGAGAAATCCCGAGAGAGCCCAACCAAACCCCTGAACCATTACAGACAATAAAACAAGCAATGGTATTTCAAGAATAGTTTTGGCTAGGCGTGGTGGCTCATGCCTGTAATTCCAGCACTTTGGGAGGACAAGGTGGGCAGATCACCTGAGGTCTGGAGTTCGAGACCATCCTGGCCAATATGCGGAAACCCCATCTCTACTAAAAATACAAAAATTAGCCAAGTGTGGTGGTGGGTGCCTGTAATCCCAGCTACTCGAGAGGCTGAGGCAGGAGAATCACTTGAACCTGGGAGGCAGAGGTTGCAGTGAGTCGAGATTGCTCCACTGCACTTCAGCTTGGGCGACACAGTGAGATTCCAACTCAAAAAATAAAAAAAGAAAAAAAAAAACTATTTTAAGACACTAAGCTTTGGGGCACTTTATTATGCATCAATAGATAACTGGAACAATAATCACTGAGTTACTCATCTGTGCCAGGCACTGTTCCAAGTGCTTTATAAACACCATTTTATTTTATCCATATAACTATTTAATAAGTAGGTTTATTATCATCCACATTTATTTCTTTTTTTGAGGCACGGTCTCTATCATCCAGGCTGCAGTGCAGTGGCAAAATCTTGGGTCACCATAGTCTTGAACTCACAGACTGAAGCAATCCTCCAGCCGCAGCCTCCTGAGTACCTGGGACTATAGGCAAAGACAACTACATATGACTAATTTTTGTATATTTTGTAGAGACAGGGTCTCACTCTGTTGTCCAGGCTGGTCTCAAACTCCTGGGCTCAAGTAATCCTCCCACCTCATCCTCCCAAAGTGCTGGGATTGCAGGCATTAGCCACGGCACCTGGTCCACATTCTGTAACCAGTAAAATGAGATTAACAAAAGCTAAATAAGGTCACAATAAGTGGTACAGCTGATAATGAAACCAACATCTGTCTCCTTCCACAGGTGGAGTCTCTTGCATTAGAAATTTTATTTTAGAGTAACTCGTTTATTCTGGGAGGCAGAGCTTGCAGTGAGCCAAGATGGTGCCACTGCACTCCAGCCTGGGCGAAAGAGCGAGACTCCATCTCAAAAACAATAAATAAAATAAAATAAAATAAAAAATTAAATTAACTCATTTATTGAGAGCTTATATAACAGGCCATATTTGAAGCATTTCATATGCATTACCTCTTTTAATCCTCAAAAATGCCCTATGATATTAAAACATTTTATGTTCCTATTATAGATTAGAAAACTGAGGCTTGGAGAGGTTAAGTAACATATCCAAGGTCAAACAGCTAATAGTAGAAGACCCAGCATTTAAACTGAAGCAATTGAGCTTCAGAGCCTTCTCATATTGCTTTTATGAGACTCTTAAAACTATAGAAAGAGTTCTAGCCAAGAGAGTGAGAGACTGGAATTATCCTGCTATCTAAATCTGAAAACAAAGAAACAAAAAAACCATGCAAAATAAGTTAAACAATGGGTTTTAAGATACTGGACATGAGACAACAAAGGGCAGTGATGCATGAAAGGCAGCAATCAAAAGATGTTAGCCCTATGAAAGCCAAAGAGTAAGCCTAGAGAAGAGCTTCCAGGGGGAACCCAGATGGAGTCTCAGAATATCCACAGTCTCTGTGAGTTGAAGAGGTGGAGCTGAGCATCTGGGAAGGCCAAGACAATTAAAGTTCACATGAGAGAGATATCCATATCTATTACACACAAAGATCCCTTCAAGTCTTTAGCTTAGTACTCTTCAATGCATCCCAGTGAGCAAACTACCAAAGTACAGGTAAAGAATCACTTGAAGGATCTGAGGGAACAATCTCCAGACCAGGAATTGTTTCTGCTCATAATTCACATGGGATATGGTGTACTCAGAAGGGTTTTTGCCTTCACAAGTGGGGCAAAATTATCTTTAAATACTGCTTTAGTCCTATTTGACAAGTTAAAAAGCAAGGTCCAAAAGGATCAAACCATTTCTAAGTAAACTAGCTATGCCCTAGAACAAAGCTCAGCAATATTCCTATGAATATTAAAAATTTCCAACACTAACATGGTAATATATACAATGTCTGGCATCCAGTAAAAAATTACTGGCTGGGTGCGGTGGCTCACGCCTGTAATCCCAGCACTTTCGGAGGCCGAGGCAGACAGATCATCTGAGATCAGGAGTTTGAGATTAGCCTGGCCAACATGGAGAAACCCCGTCTCTACTAAACATACGAAACTTAGCCGGGCGAAGTGGCACATGCCTGTAATCCCAGATACTTGGGAGGCTGAGGCATGAGAATCACTTAAACCTGGAAGGTGGAGGTTGCAGTGAGCTGGGATCATGCCACTGCACTCCAGCCTGGGCAACAGAGCAAGACTCCATCAAAAAAAAACAAAAACAAAAAAAACTCCACTAACACTAACAACAGCTGATGAGCTAATAAAAACAAAAACAAAAAAATCACACACACAAAAATTACCAGTCATACAAACTCCAGGAAACTGACCAACAATGAGGAAAACCAATCAACTAAAACCAGTAGTTTAAACCATTAGAAGGACATTAAAACTGTTACTAATAACTGCATTCCATATGTTGAAGAAGCTAGAGAAAATGATTTAGCATGTTTGAGTCATGTGACACACAAAAAATCCAAACTAAACTTCTAGAGGTGAAAACTAGAATGTCTGAAAAAGATAAAAACACATTTGATATGGTTAACAACGGATAAGACATTGTAGAAGAAAAGATCAGTGTACTTGAAGACAGAGCAAAACATCCAAAATGAAACAGAAGGGGGAGAGAAGTCAAAAAATATAGGAAAAATTATAAATATTTGTATTAGTCCATTTTCACACTGCTGATAAAGATATACCCAAAACTGGGAAGAAAAAGAGTTTAAGTGGACTTACAGTTCCATATGGCTGGAGGCAAAAGGCACTTCTTACATGGCAGCAGCAAAAGAAAAATGAGGAAGCAGTAAAAGCAGAAACCCCTGATGAACCCATCAGATCTTGTGAAACTTACTATCATGGGAATAGCATAGGAAAGAGGCCCCCATGATTCAATTACTTCCCCTTGGGTCCCTCCCACAACACATGGACATTCTGGGAGATACAATTCAAGTTTAGATTTGAATGGGTACACAGCCAAACCATATCATTCCCCCCATGGCCCCTCCAAATCTCATGTCCTCACATTTCAAAACCAATCATGCCTTCCCAACAGTCCCCCAAAGTCTTAACTAATTTCAGCATTAACCTAAAAGTCCACAGTCCAAAGTCTCATCGGAGACAAGGCAAGTCCCTTCCACCTATGAACCTGTAAAATCCAAAGCAAAGTAGTTACTTCCTGGATACAATGGGAGCAGAGGCATGGGGTAAATACAGCAGTTCCGAATGGAGGAATTGGCCAAAATAAAGGCATTACAGGGCCCATGCAAGTCTGAAATCCAGCAGGGCAGTCAAATTTTAAAGCTCCAAAATTATCTCCTTTGACTCCAGGTCTCACATCCAGGTCATGCTGATACAAGAGGAAGGTTCCCATGGTCTTGGGCAGCTCTGCCCCTGTGGCTTTACAGGGTAGAGCCTCCCTCCCGGCTGCTTTCATGGGCTGGTGTTGAGTGTCTGCAGCTTTTCCAGGCACACGGTGCAGGCTGTCAGTGGATCTATGGTTCTGGGGTCTGGAGGAAGATGGTGGCTCTCTTCTCACAGCTCCACTAGGCAGTGGCCCAGTAGGGACTCTATGTGGGGGCTCTGGCCCAACATTTCCCTTCTGCACTGCCCTAACAGAGATTCTGTGTGTGGGCCTTGCCCTTGCAGTGAACTTTTGCCTGGGCATGTGGGTGTTTCCATACATCTTCTGAAATCTAGGCAGGGATTACCAACCTCAATTCTTGATTTCTGCACACCTGCAGGCTCAATAACACATGGACACTGCCAAAGCTTGGGGCTTCCACCCTCTGAAGCCACAGCCCAAGCTCTACATTGGCCCCTTTCAGCCATGGCTGGAACGGCTGGGACACGAGGCACCAAGTCCCTAGGTTGCACACAGCACAGTGACCTTGGGTCTGGCCCACAAAACCAATTTTTCCTCCTAAGCCTCCAGACCTGTGATGGGTGGGGGTGCTGTGAAGGTCTCTGACATGCCCTGGAGATATTTTCTCCATGGTCTTTTGGATTAACACTAGGCTCCTTGCTACTGACGCAAATTTCTGCAGCCAGCCTGAATTTCTCTTCAAGAAATGGATTTTTCTTTTCTACTCCATGATCGGGCTGCAAATTTTCCAAATTTTTATGCTCTGTTTCCCTTTTAAAATGGAATGCTTTTAACACTACCCAAATCACCTCTTGAATCCTTTTCTGCTTAGAAATTTCTTCCACCAGATACCCTAAATCATCTCTCTCAAGTTCAAACTTCCACAAATCTCTAGGGCAGGGGCAAAGTGCCATCAGTCTCTTCACTAAAACATAACAAGAGTCACCTTTGCTCCAGTTCCTAACAAGTTATTCATCTCCATCTGAGACCACCTCAGCCTTGATCTTATTGCTGATAAAACTGTCAGCAATTTTGTCAAAGCCATTCAACGAATCTCTAGGAGGTTCCAAACTTTCCCACATTTTCCTGTCTTCTTCTGAGCCCTTCAAACTGTTCCAACCTGTTACCCAGTTCCAAAGTCATTTCCACATTTTTGGGTATCTTTTCAGCAATGCCTGACTCTACTGGTACCAATTATTGTATTAGTCTGTTGTCATGCTACTGACAAAGACATGCCTGAAACTGGGAACAAAAAGAGGTTTAATTGGACTTACAGTTCCACATGACTGGGGAGGCCTCAGAATTATGACAGGAGGTGAAAGTCACTTCTTACATGGCGGCAGCAAAAGAAAAATTAGGAAGAAGCAAAAGTGGATCCCCTGATAAACCCAACAGATCTCATGAGACTTGTTCACTATCACGAGAATAGCAAGGGAAAGACTGGCCCCCACGATTCAATTACTTCCCGCTGGGTCCCTTCCATGAAGAACATGTGTAATGGGAAATATTGGTACAGCCATTTTTAGACAGTACAGCCTCCCACAACACATGGGAATTCTGGGAGATACAATTCAAGTTGAGATTTGAATGGGGACACAGCCAAACCATATCAACATTCATATTATATAAAAACAGTGTTTTGGAGCCTTTCACAGATAGTGACCAGGCTCTCATTATTAATGTATTGGGTCTCTCTCTCTTTTTAAAACTTTATTTTTTTTTAAATTTAACAATCTAAAGAGCTTTAGGAATACAAGTGATTTCTGGTTACATAGATTAATTGTAGAGTGGTAAAGTCTGGGCTTTAGTCTACTAATCACCCAAATAGTGTACACTGTACCCCAAAGATGACTTTTCATCCCTCACCCCCTTCCCATTCTCCCCCTTCTGAGTCTCTAAGGTCCATTATACCACTCTGTATGCCTTTGCATACCCATGACTTAACTTCTACTTATAAGTGAGAACATTTGGTATTTAGTTTTCCATTCCTGAGTTACTTCACTTAGGATAATGACCTCTAGTTCCATCCAGGTTGCTGCAAAAGACATTTTTCATTTTCTTTCATGGTTAAGTAGTATTGCATGGTATATACATACCACACTCTTTATCCACTCATTGGCTGATGGGCACTTAGGGTGATTCTGTATCTTTGTAATTGTGAATTGTGCTGTGGTCTTGGGTCTCTCTCAATGCGCTACTACAATTTAGAATGGAGAATATTAGGACAGCAAATTTTCCATTGCCATTCTCCAAATCCAGCAGTCTTGTTATTTTTTTATTTCAACCAACGAAAGAGGCACCAGAACCCACAGAACAATTATAATAAAGAGATATATATAACTTAGGCTGGGTCAAGAAGAATAGACAAATGAAAACTATCTTCATGTCAATTACCTGCTCAAATTATTTCAGTGTGCCTGGCCACTGAATGGGATCACAATGCCTTCTTATACTTCTATTTTTTTTTTTTTTTTGAGACAGAGTTTTGCTCCTGTTGCCCAGGTTGGAGTGCAATGGTGCAATTTTGGCTCACTGCAACCTCCACCTCCCAGGTTCAAGTGATTCTCCTGCCTCACCCGCCCAAGTGACTGGAATTACAAGAATGCGCTACCATCCCCGGCTAATTTTGTACTTTTAGTAGAGACGGGGTTTCGCCAAGTTGGCCAGGATGGATTTGAACCCCTGACTTCAGGTGATCCACCTGCCTTGGCCTCCCAAAGTGCTGGGATTACAGGAGTGAGCCACCACGCCCGGCTGCCTTCTTATACTTTCTAACTAGAAGATTTCTTTTTTCAACCTTCTAGTTCACCCTTTAAATGACTCCATACTGCTACTGAGGCCAACTACTGATTTTTTAAAATTTCAGCCTGCCAATATCTCTAGTTGATTATTGTTTATGGATAAAATATTTCACATCTCCAAAGGATTAATTAAATTCCAAAATCTACTTTGCTTATTTCCTTGGATTAAAGTTATTTTATTTGTTTAGTTCACTACCTGTTGTGATACTGTCTTTGAAGATTTTTCTTTTTTTGTCATTATTTTTTGTGAGAATTACATTCAGCCGGTATGTTGATTAGGGTAGACTTGGCTATATAGCAAATAGACTCCAAAACATGTGAGAACTCATCTGAAAAAGGAATTTATTTCCCAATCACATAGTAGTAGGAGAAGGTGTTACTGATTGGCATGCAGTTCTCCTCCATGAGGTAACTTAGGAATCTAGGCTCCTTCCATCTTGAGGTTTTGCCAACACCTAGGTTCTCCATCTAGCTGGCAAGGGGGAAAAGCAAAAAACACATGTAGGAAGTGTCTTCTGCTAATATTTCATTGGCTAGAACTCAGTCACATGGCCTTACATTACCTGTAAGGAAAGTGGAGAAAAGTAGGCTAGCTATATGCGCAATAAGAATAAGAAACAGATTTTGTTGAACAGCTAACAGTGTTGTCATAGCCATTCTGTTAAAGCACTATTTATGACAATCCATTTTTAGAGGAGAGATGGGAGGTGCTTTGGGGCAGACTGTATTAATAGCTAATTTTATGGATGAAGTAGTTTTCATTCATCCTGAGAATGCCAGCCATGGGAAGCTGTGGTGATCTTTCCAAAGGAACCAGAAAGCCATACTTACAGATTCATCTGGAATTAGATTGTTATATTACTAGATGACTGGCCAAAGAATTTTTTACATGGATGCAAACTACAGGATTGGGGTACAGTCTATTCCTAAGGAACCTCAAATTATCACTCTATTGACTGGATCTCATTCTCATTTAAGAATCTACTCCCTCTGACAGTAGAACACCTTTCAAATGGTCTCTAAATTCTGAAATAGAGAAGACTGTAGGAGGGGCAGGACTGAGGAGAAAATTGGTAAATTCAATATTTTTAATGGAAATATAATTCACTTGCCATGAAATTCACTCTTATAAAGCATACAAAGCAGATTTTAATGTATTCACAAAGTTGTGCAACCATCTATCTAATTCCAGGACATTTCATAAATATGCCATCATACAATAAGTGGCCTCTTATGTCTGGCTTCCTTAACTCAGCATGATGTTTTCAAGGTTCATCCATGTGATACAGTATATTACTATTCCATTTCATGGATACTAGTCCATTTTATGGATTCAGCACATTTGTTTGTCCGTGACTATTTAGCTTCATTTTGCTTTTAGGATAACATAAAAAATAGTGAAAGACCAATTGTATACATGTTTTTGTCACCACATATTCTCAATTTTCTTGGGTACAATACATCTACAGGTGGAAGTGCTGGATTATGTGGTAACTTTATGCATACCTTTGTGAGGAACTACCAAACTGTTTTTCAAAGTGGCTGCACTATTTTACATTCCAATTAGGAGTGCATGAGGATTTCAATTAATCCACATCCTTGTCAACACTTACTATTGTCACATTTACTATTGTCCTTCTTTTTGATTATAGCCACCCTCATGGGTGAGATTAAAGATGTTCAGCATCTTTTCATGAACTTATTGGCAATTTGTATATCCTCTTTGGATAAATGTCTATTCATATTTTTTGTCCATTTTTTAATTGAGTTATCTTTTTATTACTGAGTTATAAGTTGCTTATATATCCTTGATACAAGTCCCTTATCAGAAACATGATTTTCAAATATTTGTTCCTAGTCTATGGGTTATCTTTACACTTTATTGATGATGCCCATCTATTCATATCCTTTGCCCATTTTTTAATTGAGTTATCTTTTTATTGCTGAGTTATAAGTTGTTTATATATTCTTAATACAAGTCCCTTATCAGAAGCATGATTTGCAAATATTTGTTCCTAGTCTGTGGGTTATCTTTACACTTCATAGATGATGTCCTTTAAAGCACAGAAGTTTCTTATTTTAATTAAATTCAGTTTATGTACTTTTAATTTGGTTGTATGTTTTTAGGTGTCTTATCTATGAAGCTACTGCCTCCTAACAAGTCACAAAAATTTACACTTAGGTTTTCTTTCTTTCTTTTTTTTTTTTTTTTTTTTTGAGACGGAGTCTCGCTATGTCTCCCAGACTGGAGTGGAGTGGCGCGATCTCGGCTCACTGCAAGCTCCACCTCCTGGGTTCACGCCATTCTCCTGCCTCAGCCTCCCGAGTAGCAGGGACTACAGGCGCCCGCCACCACGCCCGGCTAATTTTTTGTATTTTTAGTAGAGACAGGGTTTCACCGTGTTAGCCAGGATGGTCTCGATCTCCTGACCTCGTGATCCACATGCCTTGGCCTCCCAAAGTGCTGGGATTACAGGCGTGAGCCACCACGCCCGGCCTCACTTAGCTTTTCTTTCAAGTTCTAGCTCTTACATCTTTGATTTATTTTGAGTTAATTTTTGTGAAAAGTGTAAAGTTTTTTTGTATGTGAGTTAACTGTTGTTGCAGCACTATTTGTTGAAAATACTATTCTTTCCCCCATTGAGTCAGCATACTTGTTGAAATCAACTGACCATAGATGTATGCATTTATTTCTAGACTCTCAATTCTATTCCATTGATCATCTATAGGTCTCTCTTTATGCCAGTACTTATAGTCTTCATTCATTACTATAGCTATAGTTTCAAAATCAGAAGTATGACACTTTCTCAAAATTGTTTTGGCTATCTTGGATCCTTTGCATTTCACATGAATTTTAGACTCATGCATAAAAAAAAAGTCTTTTTTGCCAAGGCTGCAAAACAAAGGCAACTGGAATCTTGATACCTATTACAGTGAATGTGTAATAGCAATTGATTTTACACATGCTGCATATATTTCTACTAGACATGCAAAAAAGATGTTACGTTTAGAGTTCAGAGAAAAATGATCACATTTATTATATACCATGTTAACCACTTTTGAAATTGGTACTTCAGGGATATTGAACTCTACTGATGACAGAAGAAAATGATTCTAGGAATAAAAACTATTTAGAATCAGAAAATTCTTCCAAACAGTCCCTAGATCTAAGTGGGGGGAAGAAAACAACAAAGAAGTTTATGAGGAGACAGAGAGATCTATTCTAATCCACCCAGTACTAAATTCAGTAGTACCACTAATATTCCTGTATTTTCAAATCGAGTTGTAGGGTGATGTATGCTAAATTTATTATTTTGCTATAGTAGAAACAATACCTTACATACATTATTTTGACTGTAATCAAATATTTCCAAATTATAAAAAGGGACAGAAAGAAAAAAATAAAACTCTGATCAAGGCAGGTTAAATCACTGCTCAAGGTCAGACACCTAATTAATATTCAAACTAAAACAAGAACCCAGGTCTCCTAACTCCCAAAGACACTGTGGTTTGTAGATTGTAATCTAAGTTTTTTGAACCCTCTCTTCCCCAGTCATGATACTTCTTATCATCTTCTCTTAGGTAACTGATAAAAACTAAATGAAAGTGATCATGACTATTTCTTATATATGTGACAGACTCCCAGACTGTCACAGTTCAGACAGGCCTAATACTGTATTAATGGAATTGGTAGCTACGCAGAAAGTTTAATCATTTTACTTTGTAAATTCTTTCTGCCTCATTCTTCTCTTGAACATAAGACTACTCCCATATACATGAGATATTTGGGGCTACGATGTCACCAATAGGCTTATAAAACTCATCTCTTCATCTCGTTTTAATACACTTTCAGCTTATTGAGACAATGTCAGTGCCCAGCTTGCCTAGTAAAATTTGAAGCTCAAATCAAAGGACAAAGGAAGAAGCATACCATGCCCAGAGAAGAAAGAATATTACTATAATTTCCTCTTATTATAAATGTCCTATTATTATTCTGTCAAAGAAAGGCCCTAACAGAAGAAATTAGGATCCTTTGCTCCATTAAGGAATTTTATCACTGTCTTTGATTTTTTATAAAGCAATTGTGTTATCTATCTGCTTTTTAAAATCTGAAAAACATAAAGATCTAAAAAAGTAAGATTTGCCCAAAGAAAAAAGTTTTCATCCAGTTCCAGAGCTTAACATATCTAGAAATTCTCCTTATGAAGCAAACCTTCTGACAACATAGTTAACTTTAGAATGACAACATAAACTTCTGGGGTACCAACTCTGAAAACAACTAAGAAAAAGGAATCTTTGGGTTGATTTATTTATATTAATTTGACAGCAGCAAAAATATTTTTTTAAAAAAATAAAAATAGAAAAATTTCAAGTAACAAATCTTTCATTGATTCATCCTAAATATTAAAGTCTAAAACTCTGGTTCTCAAGTATTTTTTCCTGCCAATCTCATTCTCATGGGTACCTCACTACGATTTCCCATTATACAAAGTACCCTGAAACAGAAAGGGAAACATACCAGAATATTCAAGGGTGTGAAGGTGATTAATGCAGCAGGGGTTGTGGGTGTGGAAAGAGGGTCAGGGTGTGTGTAATTTTTAAATGTCCCTTCATGACTTGGCTCAGAATTGCTATTTGACAATGTTTTACACCTGTAGCTGCAAGAAGTCCCTTCTCCAATGATAACTTTTAGTTTAGTTTTTCTGTCTACTGCTTAAATATTAGCAAATTGATCAAACAGCTAACTTTTTTTTTTTTTTTTTTTTTTGAGATGGAGTCTCATTCTGCCATCCAGGTTGGAGAGCAGTGGCATGGTCTCAGCTCACTGCAACCTCTGCCTGCTGGGTTCAAGCGATTCTCCTGCCTCAGTCTCCTGAGTAATTGGGCTTACAGGCACCTGCCACCATGCCCAGCTAATTTTTTAAAAATACTTTTAGTAGAAATGAGGTTTTACCATGTTGACCAGGCTGGTATCGAACTCTTGACATCAGGTGATCTGCCTCACTCAGCCTCCAAAAGTGCTGGGATTATAGGTGTGAGCCACTGAGCCTGGACAAAACAGCTAACTTTTGAACCTGAAAATTTCCACTCATCCAGAAGCATTATCAATTATGTAATATTTATAACTTGCTGCTTGATGAAACTGCATAAAATAAACCAAAGTAAGTTTACTTCCATGAATCTTTAGTACCTAAGGCAATTTTATTATTTTCTTCAAAGGTAGTAGGCACTGAATTTAACAAATTACACTTCTTGCCCCAACAAGAATCTCAGAAAAAGAAATGAAATCAAGTATTCTATTTTTGCCTTAAAATGAATATATTTTACAATACATATAAATCATAATACAAACTATAATCTTATAGAGCTGTGTTGTTCAATATGGCAGCCACTAGTGATGAATTTTTACTTAATTTAAATTAACTAAAAGGCAATAAAATAAAACATTCAGTCCCTCAGTCATGATTTAGTAACCTTTTTAGTTCTCAATAACCATACTAGCTAACAGTTGCTGTATTAGACATCTGCAGATACAAAACATTTCTATCACTGCATAAAGCTCTGTTGGATAGCAATAGGGAACAGGCCTGAAAATGATCATTGAAGCTGATATTCCCCTTAAGGGTGGGTGTGAAAACTTTATATAATCACTTTCATCACTCCTGTATAGCTCATGTGTACATTATTCATATATTCTGCTATAAATAAAAATGGCTGGTATACTTGTTTGACCTCTCAACCAAATAAGTGATAAACAACATGCCTTTAAGATAAATTTGGCCAGGCATGGTGGCTCACGCCTGTAATCCCAGCACTTTGGGAGGCCAAGTTGGGCGGATCACCTGAGGTTGGGAGTTCAAGACCAGCCTGACCAACATAGAGAAACCCCGTCTCTAGTAAAAATACAAAAAATTAGCTGGGTTTGGCGGTGCATGCCTGTAATCCCACCTGTTCGGGAGGCTGAGGCAGGATAATCGTTTGAACACGGGAGGTGGAGGTCGTAGTGAGCAGAGGTCACACTACTGCACTCCAGCCTAGGCAACAAGAGCAAAACTCCATCTCAAACCAAACCAAACCAAACAAGACAAAACAGACAAATTTGACAACAAGTTCATAAAGCAGGTCTTTTGCTATAGATAATTGTAATCTATAGCTTAGTACTATGAGTCTAAAATCATGAGCTTATAAGCAGAAAACACTGTACCTGGACTAGACAGCTCTGAGTAGCATCGTGGGCACTGGAGATGATACTAGTTCTGAAGTCAAAAAAATGGTTCAAATAGAGGTTTTGCCACTTTCTGTCTGAGAAACCTTAAATTCATTGAACCTAGTTTCTTCACTAGCAAAATGGAAAATATAGTATACATCTGAAAAGACTGTTAGCAGGATTAAATAATTTAAAACATATACATCATTTAGCAGTCTCCAGGCAAAGTAAGATTCAGTAAATACTCCTAGCCTGGAAAAGACTAAATTTCAATAATAAGTAAATTTAAAAGTTTTAGAGGTAGGGGATAGAATTGGATTAGTTCTAAAGAATAGCAAAGGAAATTGGATGGGAATTCAAAATAGAAGGCAAATGCAATTTAAAGTAGACTAAAAACATTAATTACCTTATTTGTTCCAGTTTCAGATATTCATACAAATATATGAATAAACTGCTGTACCACAAATAAAAACTTTACGGACCAGGTAAAAACATAAAGGCACTGATGGACACTTTCCACAACAAATCTATTAGTTTAAAAGCCTTTTCTACTTCAGTTGATTATAAGTACTCCAAGCTCCTCCTTCCCTATGAATGAAACCCTATGGGTCACTTTGAAAGCTTCTTCCCAGGGGCTGCATCCAGTACAGAAATAATCTTTGGCTATAATTCCATGTAACTAAAAAGAGTAGACATATATAAGTACACACAGTATTTAAAGCCATGGTAAATGTAGCCTATTCTCAGGCAACTTTCTGTAGCCTCTTCTCAGGCAACTTTCATATTATAATAATTCTTCCTTAACTCTGTCCTTTCTTTAATTTTCTTCCCTTCTTTCCTTCCTTCCTTCCCTCCTCCCTTCCCTTCCTCCTTCCCTCCTTTCTTTCTTTCTCTTTTCCTCCCTCCCTCTCTCTCTCTTTCTTTCTCTCTTTCTTTCTTTTTCAGTCTCCCTCTGTTGCCCAGGCTGGAGTGTAGTGGCACTATCGGCTCACTGCAACCTCTGCCTCCCAGGTTCAAGCGATTCTCCTGCCTCAGCATCCCTACTAGCTGGGATTACAGGTGCCCACCACCATACCTGGCTAGTTTTTGTATTTTTAGTAAAGACAGGGTTTCGCCATGTAGGCCAGGCTGGTCTTAAACTCCTGACCTCAGGTAACCCACCCACCTCATCCTCCCAAAGTGCTGGGATTACAGGTATGAGCCACCACTTCTGGCACTAATTATTTTTTATTCTATTATTGTCTTTTCTCTAGCTCATTCACAAATAACTCTTCCCTCCTCAGAGGAAATTAACTGAAATGTCACGTGAAACAAAGTTTTTAAGGTTAATCTCATGTAACTCTGAGATTTGCTTTTAAAAAAAATATCAAAGCTGGTTGCAGCGGCATGGGCCTGAAGTCTCAGCTACTTAGGAGGCTGAAGTGGGAGGACGGCTTGAAGCCAGGAGTTCAAGACTAGCCTGGGGAACACAGTGAGACTCTGACTCTAAAAAAAAAAAAATTGTTTTAAGTTACTAAAAATTAAATATAAATATATCTCCAGTGGGAGGCACAGGGGTTGGGGTGTGTATACTTGAGCTGGTAACTGTTGAAGCTTGTGATAGGTACATAAAGATTCATTATATTAATCCTCTTCTGTTTTGTATATATAAAACATTTAAAACAATGTATTGGAAGTATGGCATCAGTAACTAGAAATTTTCATTGGTCACTTACAATATTCCTATCTTTCCAAAAGATAGGAATATGTCTTTTTTTTTTTTTTTTGACAGAGTTTCACTCTTGACACACAGGCTGGAGCGCAGAGGTGCAATTTCGGCTCACTGCAACCTCTGCCCCAGGTTCAAGTGATTCTCCTGCCTCAGCCTCCCGAATAGCTGGGATTCCAGGTGCCCATCACCACGCCCAGCTAATTTTTTTGTTTATCATAGAGATGGGGTTTCACCATGTTGAGCAGGCTGATCTCGAACTCCTGACCTCAGGTGATCCGCCCGCCTCGGCCTCCCAAAGTGCTAAGATTACAGGTGTGAACCACCACACCCAGTCACCTTTAGGTCTTACTTAACAACTGCCTGTTACCCCTATCTTTTCTTCTATTTTTCCACAAAAGTATACCAGAAAGTTTTTCTTGATCGACAGAAGTGTACCTTAGAACTACTCACAAAAATTGACTTATTAGCTTGGGAGTTATTAACTTGGGAACCAAGTTTAATTCAGACAGTCAAGTACATTGACCCTGAAGGGAAGAGTTCCAAATCCACTCATCTATAAAACCATAAGCTTCTACATCTTAAAGTTTGTATCATCTGTGGAAGATACAAATATGTACTAGTCTACTAATTTCAGGAAGTGAAAACAACAACAACAAAAACAGAAAAACAGGTTGAATAGTAAAATCTCAAGGATCAAGGGATGTGCTATGGTCAATTTCAACAGACAGGTAAGGTCAATCTTAAAACAAAATTGAGTTATCATACATGAAAAGAAAGTGTTTCTCAGAGGAACATAGGCTTTTATTTCTAAATATAAACACTTTTCCCCTTCAAAGGGGAAGAGTATAGGACCTGAGGTAACACACAGAACTAAACAAGTTCCTACCTCCTTTTGTTTTTCTTCCTTCCTAACAGCCCCAGAGCCCTTATATGTCTTCAGAGCTGGCTAAGACTGGTAGTGGTGGCAGGTGAAGCAATGTGGAGGCACAGGGATCCATGTCACACTGTTCTCCTTAGGGTGGAAGTTGCAAACTCACAGTCTGGTTTACAGAAGGATCTGCTTTAGCCTCAGAGTGCTTGGGAAATTCACATTAGTTGCTAACATTTCAAAATCAGAGTAATTCACAAAAAACCTTTACAAAGTGAGAAATTTGGCAATGTTGGATGGGTACTCTACCATGGCAATAATTGGCTAAAGCTGAGAAGCAGCTGTCCCCCTGAGATATGAGGCTAGTGCTGCTTTGCAATCAACCTGCCACATTGGTTGATTTCAAGAGAAACTGACAGGTAGTTATTAAGATCGACAGTAGGAAAGGCAACTAAGCCATGAACTTATTCCACAGCTTGGACATGCCAATCATCTGACTGCTGGGGTATAAGGATCTGTCTTTCATTTAATATTTTAATAGCTAACAAGAGTTGCCGAATGGGACTTTGTTTAGATGTGCTGGGACACCACCTCTGTTTCAAAAGAAAATTACACAAACCACTCAAATGCCATATAGTTAGAAGCTCTGTTAGTCTGGGCAGGTAGGATGAACTAAAAAATAGCCTCAGACTGGAGGGCATGCTATCACCCAGAAAAACTAAAAATGGGGCAGTAGAAGGCATTTCAGTCTATAGGAGAGCAAAAGAACAGAATCGAAGAAGTTGATAAATGAAATGGTATACTCAGTTCCTCATGTGTGGGAGGTATTTTGCAAACGATTCCTGTTTGATAAACCTCTTCATTCCATCAATGAAGATAATGAATCCAAAGCAGACTTATCAAGGAACACCAAGGTAAAATATTAAAGATTCAGAAATCTTTAGTTCTGGTCCTGTTTTAAAGTTCATGTAAACATTTCCCCCTTAACTGACTGTTACCTAATTTTGTCATTATCTTACCCATTTGGTTCCTATGACAACGAAATGAAATCTATATCCAAAAGTACAAGTCTAAGTTATTAAACGTTTATTTTCAACTTCACATAAATATTCAGTTCATGTTCTGAAAACTGATTCAATCCACCAAAAGAAAACACAGGAATTAAAAAAAAAATAGAAATATCAAAGACTTCATGACTAAAACACCAAAAGCAATGGCAACAAAAGCCAAAATTGACAACTGGGATCTAATTAAACTAAAGAGCTTCTGCACAGCAAAAGAAACTATCATCAGAGTGAACAGGCAACCTACAGAATGGGAGAAAATTTTAGCAATCTATCCATCTGACAAAGGGCCAATATCCAGAATCTACTAAGAACTTAAACAAATTTACAAGAAAAAAACACAAACAACCACATCAAAAAGTGGGCGAAGAATATGAACAGACACTTCTCAAAAGAAGACGTTTATGCGGACAACATGAAAACAAGCTCATCATATTTATTGAAACAAAATAACAAAATTAATTTGATGGTTTCACGTAACAGACATTTTGCAGACCAAGTAGCTGACCATTTAAATGAGGTATTTGAAGAGAATTATCAAATAAGTGCTAAGGACTCACTAAAATAGCACAGAATCTGAAAAACACAATATATGAAAAATGGATGGGCCAGGCACGGTGGCTCATGCCTGTAATCCCAGCACTTTGGGAGGCTGAGGCAGGCAGATCACCTGAGGTCAGGAGTTTGAGACCAGTCTGGCCAACATGGCAAAACACTATCTCTACTAAAAATACAAAAATTAGCTGGGCATGGTGGCGGGCGCCTGTAGTCCCAGCTGCTCGAGAGGCTGAGGCAGGAGAATGGCATGAACCCGGGAGGCGGAGCTTGCAGTGAGCTGAGATCATGCCACTACACTCCAGCCTTGGCGACAGAGTGATATTCTGTCTCAAAAAAAATTAAAAAAAGAAGAAGATGGAGAGGCGAGGGTCATGCTTAAAGGGAAGCATGGTGTGGTGGAAAGGCAGTAAACTGTGAGTTAAAAACTTGTGGTTTGAGTTCTGACCTTGCCACTAAAAGCTGTGTTTGGAATCTTGGATTAATCACTCAACTTTGATGTGTCAGTTCTCTTTTTTATTAAATGATCCATAATAGTATATAAGGATCCTTCAGCTTTAGAATTCTAAGATTTGTCTTGATTTTTTTTTTTTTTTTTTTTTTTTTTTTGGAGACAGGGTTTCATTCCAGTTGCCCAGGCTAGAGTGTGATGGCACAATCTCGGCTCACTACAACCTCCATCTCCCAGGCTCAACCAGTTCTCCTGCCTCAGACTCCTGAGTAGCTGGGAATACAGGCACACATCACTGCACTCAGCTAATTTTTGTATTTTTTGTAGAGACAGGGTTTCACCATGTTGCCCAGGCTGGTCTCAAACTCTTGTGCTCAAGTGCAAGTGATCCACCTGTGACGGCCTCCCATAGTGCTGGGATTACAGGCATGAGCCACCGTGCCTGGCTTTATGATTTGTGATCTGAAAGGTTATTGCATATAAAAGCACTAAGAAAAAAGGTTAGATTCTTTAAGTGTGATGCTATTCTATTATTTTACATGATAGGTTTTCATTACCTTTAAGGTAGATGAGCTGTAGGAACTATGTTTCTCTTGGTCCAGTTCCTCTTCCTATGGCTTAATGTGTATTTCTCGCCACATCTCCTAGACCCAGGCTTGAGTGGCTTTCATTCTCTGCTCCCATTTAAACAAATGAGCACAGCATTATCTCACTTTTTCCTTTGTACCAGGCAGTCAGAACTTTCTTAAGACTCCCAAATACCAACCCCTCCTTGTCCATATCTATAGTTAAGACTCTGAGATGAATGTCAAAGAGCACTTCTAATCCATATGAGGTTGTTGTTTCAGGTATATCAGAGATACTTAAAGGACAATGTGCACAAGCAAAGCAGCCCAATAGGCCAATACATGAAATAAATGAACAACCTTAAATTTCCCAATACAAACCTTAACTCTTCATCTGTACTATGCCCATGACTGTCCTCCCTTGGGGTGTCCCTTCTGGCAAACTCTAAATTGGTGTTCTAGGTCCTAACCCCTCTTACATTCTCAGAAACCTTTACTACTGAGGATCCCCCCTTCTTTCATCTGTACTTTCTAAATATCTCTCTTTGCTGGATAATTTTTATCAGCATTTATACATGTTAAGCATTGCCCATCTTAAAAACAAACAAAAATGCCTCCTTGGTCCTTACTTTGCCTCTCTAGCTTCCAGCCATTCTGTTCCACCTCTTCACAGCCAAGCTTTCAGCCTTACTTTGTGTCTCTCGCTCATTAACAGCACTCCAGACCCTCTGAGCATTTTTCAAATTCTTTTTTTTTTTTTGAGACTGAGTCTCGCTCTATCGCCCAGTGGATCTCGGCTCACTGCAAACACTGCCTCCTGGGCTCAGGCCATTCTCCTAGACAACGCCCGTCTAATTTTTTGTATTTTTACTGGAGACGGCGTTTCACCATGTTAGTCAGGATGGTCTCAATCTCCTGACCTCGTGATCCGCCCGCCTCGGCCTCCTAAAAGTGCTGGGATTACAGGCATGAGCCACCGTACCCGGCCTTTTTTCAAGTTCTTTAAGCACTGGCTTAGAATCAAAATGCAAGCTGCCTTGTCCATTTATAGTGGTAAGCTTAGGCAGATTACTTTACCTCTGTGCTTTAGTTTTACGGTTTGTGAAGTGGGGATACAAGCTCAATATATATGTGTTGAATAAATTAGTCTTCTACAGAATTTATATTTTAGAAAACATATAGTTACCTTTTCTTTTTAAAGTTGGTAGATAATCCAGGCATCTTATTCTTCCATTTCTCTTTTATTACCTGCTACTCAGTTACTTTACCATTTATTACTGCCTCCTTAATGCTTATCCATGATCACAGATGGATAGAAGCTTAGATCAGTACAAGCACTACTTGATAAATGCTCTAATTACCATAAAATTTTACTTAAAAAGCAAGAAGAAACATGCTTAAAAACATCTTCTGGAATATATGTGGATTACTCTTCTGTATAATGTTTCCCTAATCATTATGTTCCTTTTACCTGAAATGACCTCATAAAAATTCCCTTCCCATATCTCACCCTATCTAGTTAGTAAATGCATATTTGTCCTTCGAAACCCAGTTTAGACATTAGTCCCCTGAGAAGCATTCCAAGATGAATTTTCTTTTCACACCATCTTCAACCAGTATACTCTATGTATTTTCAACACACTTCCACTGTGACATCTATACAATGTAACATAATTTGTGTATGTTCCGCAGCTAGGCAATGCATTTCTTGAAGACAAGACAATGTCTTATTCATTTCTGTATTCTAAGGGCCTCTGTGGCCAATATATAGCCGCTCAGTGGACATTTATTTGAACTGCCACCAGAAAGCAAAAACGGTATTTGGACCCTAAGTTGTAGAACACTGGTTTAAGAAACAAAGTCCAATCTTATGAAAATGTCAATGCAACGAGAAAGTATTATGACAAATAAGTTTTTGCCTATAGAACTTATTTTATCATTAAGCTAAAAAGGCAAAGTAAAAAATTCTCAGAGATCTGACAGACATATTTGCAAACAATGATTCAGTGGAGAGAACTAAGGATCAGTGGTCATAACTGTCCTGAATTCTATTTCTATCTTTGATATCATGCAACACCGAGAAAATTATCAAGAATTATCTCCTTCAGTCTACTATCTCCATACAGTAGGAGTGACAACTACAATGAAATCATACACATTAAAGTATTAAATTATAAAAAATAAAGATGCCACATAAATCCAAAGAATGATCGCTATAGTTACAGTTATGACTGATTATAATTCAAAACTAAACTTCTGAAGACCCTGATCAAATTAAGTTTCCACTGACTAAGAAATGGCTTAGAAAGATTTACAAATCAGTATTTTTCTAAGTGTACAACAAATCTTAATTAAAATTTAATCTGATACACCCACAAACACGAATGTAGACACAAACACACACACACATATATATGTGATAAACATATACATCCCAGAAATTTGGATTTACTTAAAATTATTTCCTGAGTCCTCTTTACTAAAACAAATAATCTGTAAAAATAATGTTAATTATTTGATCACAGCTTTAGTTACATGATCAAGTATGGGAATTCTAATATAAATAACTATCATAAGGAGGGTTATTTTAATCATTATCAATTAAGAACACAATAAATAAATTTAAATTCATTTTTTAAATCTGGAAAATTTAACCATACTAATGTATAACAGAATTAATTCAGTTTGAATTGCATCCCATTTTGAGAAGATAGCAGGGACAAACTTTTCTTTTTGTACTGGAGGCGGAGACAGGCATGCAATAATACAGGAAGCACATGTATGCTACACATGTAAACACCCACACAGAAAGGAAGGAAAAATATTTATACACAAATGCAGATATATTATGGTTATAGCACTCAGAAATTGAAGGGCAGGGGTTTTGTCGGACAGACTTATGTTCGAATCCCAACTCTGCATTAGAGGGGCAGGTTACTTTATCTCTCACAGCCACAGCTTTCTCTCTGAAAAAGTCAGAATAACACCATCACCATCACAGAGATCTTGTAGTAACTGAACACCATTAATGAAAATGTCTTATAGAAGGTCTATGTCACAAGAGCTACCCTTTTGCTGTCTTCAAAGGGGGTTTACATTCTTCTCAACAAAATAGAATTTTTTCTTAAGTATTGGTTGAGATTCTCAGTTTAGACAAAGAATGTTGGTTAAAAATAGAATGAGAATTCCAATAAAACAATAAGGCTTAGTTAGCACGTTGTGAAAGAACCTCAGAACCATTCTTTAAAAAACAAACACCAACAAAAAATTCTCCATACAAACAAAATCTAACTTGTGATATTCAACCAAAACAGTATTTTGGATAACATAATAAATACAGTTAAGGATATTTGGGCCAGGCACAGTGGCTCACGCCTGTAATCTCAGCACTTTGGGAGGCCAAGGAGGGCAGATCACGAGGTCAGGAGATCGAGACCATCCTGGCCAACACGGTGAAACCCCATCTCTACTAAAAAACACAAAAAATTAGTGGGCATGGTGGCGGGCGCCTGTAGTCCCAGCTACTCGGGAGGCCGAGGCAGGAGAATGGCATGAACCTGGGAGATGGAGCTGATATCGCGCTGCACTTCAGCCTGGGCGACAGAGCAAGACTCTTGTCTCAAAAAAAAAAAAAAAGAAAAAAAGAAAAGAAATATTCTAGGTTGGGCATGGTGATTCACGCCTGTAATCCCAGCACTTTGGGAGAATGAGGCAGGCAGAACCTGAGGTCAGTAGTTTGAGACCAGCCTCACAAACATGTCAAAACCCCATCTCTACTAAAAATACAAAAATTAGCCAGGCATGGTGGTGGGCACCTGTAATCCCAACTACTTGGGAGGCTGAGGCAGGAGAATCGGTTGAACCTGGGAGATGGAAGTTGAGGTGAGCCGAGATCGCACCACTGCACTCCAACCTGGACTGTCTCAAAAAAAAAAAAAAAGAAAAAAGAAAAGAAAAAAAAGACTTCTAAAATACTCTACAAGTAGGTATGTTTTATTCTTTTGATTTTAACTAATTAAAAAACTGAAGCAGGCTGGAAGCAGTGGCTCACGCCTGTAATCCCAGCACTTTGGGAGGCCCAGGTGGGTGGATCACCTGAAGTCAGGAGTTTGAGGCTAGCCTGACCGATATGGTGAAACCCCATCTTTACTAAAAAATACAAAAATTAGCTGGGAGTGATGGTGGGTGCCTGTAATCCCAGCTACTCGGGAGGCTGAGGCAGGAGGATTGCATGAACTCAGGAGGCAGAGGTTGCAGTGATCCAAGATCACGCCACTGCACTCCAGTCTGGATGATAGAGTGAGACTCCATCTCAAAACAAAACAAAACAAAAATTGAAGCACAGAGAAGTTAATTACTTCAAATATTGAGTCAAGCTTTTTTGTCCTACAGAAAATAATTTTTTTAATGATCACAAAATTTCACTTTTTTTTTTTAACCAGAAAGATACCCACCAAGGCAATGAAAGAAATTACAGAAATTTCTTTAATGAATATACAGTTCCATTAAGCAGCCTGCTAGAACATAGTGTAAAGAGAAAGCGTACATATTGGCTTTTTCTAGTGTGGGTGTCCTGGTATTCTTGGGATCTTTCACCTACTCACATGAGTCAGTTTTATATAACACTGTAACATATAATTTCCCTCCTACACACAAGCCAACACTTCAGCGATAACATCTTACCATGAGTTATTTAAGGAATATGGTAACTTGGAACATTTTAGTATTCTATAAAATGTGCAAACAACCAAATTATTACTATGTCAGCAACAAGCTCCTTGGCTTCCAAAGAAGCATTCAGTGTGTTTCAGACTTTTGGGGAGATGTTAAGAAAACATACAAATTGCATCACTGTAACAAAATATCATAACTTTTTAAAAACTTTGTATTTTATCAAATAGTCATTTTTGAATGTAAAGAAAGGTAATTAGGCAGTGATTTAGTAACCATATATTTACTGGGGAATTATTTCCATGGCTACTAAAGATAGTTAAGTAATAGGGTTCACGAAATGTAGAACTGATTTGGTTTTCTCCATAGTACATCAAACATTCCATTTCTGAAGGGTAATGGAAAGGGTATATGTAAAATCAAGTTACTGAAAATACAAAGGGAATATCCAGATCTTTTTTATGGTATAGGCTAAAGTTATTTTGCCTTTAGCATTACCAAAAATCAGTCATTCAATGACTAGACTTTGGAAATTATTATATTCTGACATTTTCATTGAATTATTTATCATGAAGAGACAACTTCAGTCTTCTGTCACTGGAAGGATGAAGGCTCCCAAAGGAAGAAAGAAAAAACAGAAATGAAGGAATGTAAAGTGAAACAGCAAATAAATACAAGAATAAAATTCTTCCCTGAGAGACTCCAGAGACTTGTGGCATTATAAAGAAAAGCACCAACTTTATATCTGATGGGAAACTAATTTAAAACAAAACATACTGTCATAGATAACTACATAGTATATGAAACATTTCCATCTCATAGTGTATTCAAATTAGATATGACCTGTTTAAAACTCACAGATGTTCACAAGGTTGGGATTATCTCAGCATGCTTGCATTGTCACTATATGACTTTTTTCCCCTAGTCTTGCATTATGACATGTCAGAATCAATGGTATAACAGAATGCCATGTCCGTATTTCATCATAACAAGAATCTGCAATATTCTCATGGAAGGCAGAGTGGTGGAACAGAGAGTCAAGCAGAAATAGGTTGAAATATCAGCCCCTCTGTTACTGGCTTATAAGTCTTATTTATACCTCAGACAAATTATACTGAGAGTTGAACAAACAGGAGGCTGTTAATAAATTTGTATAAATGAACCACTTTAAGCTCAACATGGTTCGTTTACAGGTAAAGGAGAGCTAGTAATAAGTATATACGTCATAGGGTTGTAGTCTTATATATGTAACACGTTTAGCATATAATATGTGCTTTTGAAAATCAAATTCACTTTATTCATTCCTATACCCTAAGAAAGTAGACCATTTAATATTACTAGTAAAGCTGTACTATTTTTATTACGGTAAAATAGATAACATAAAATTTACTATTTTAAGCATTTTAAATATACAGTCGAATGGCATTAAGTACATTCACTTTGTTGTGCAACCATCACAACTATCCATCTCCTGAACGTTATCATCCCAAACTAAAACTCTACCCATTAAATGATAATTCTCATGATGTCCCATCTCCATAAACTCTGGTAGCCACCTTCTATGTTCTGTGTCTATGAATTTGAATATTCTAGGTACCTCATGTAAGTGAAATCATAAAATATTTGTCCTTCAGTTATACATAAAGGATCAAATAATCCAATGGCATATTTAGTAACAGCAACTCATCTACCAAAAAGACCTAAAATAAACATATGCATACGTACCAACACCACAAAAATCTATTTTTATGATCAAAGAATTTGAGCTGGGAAAAGGACATTGATTTACTCATCAATTTTATAGCATAACTGGAAAACTATTACCATTGCCCACATAATGCTCTTTATAAGTACTAAGTAGCAGTATACATATGAAAGGACTCAGGTAATGCACACTGTCTTTGTCTCAAGATTCTTGGTAATCAGATTTTAAAAAAAGAAGGAAAGGAAAAGAATATGGAAGTACACATTCGATTTTAAAATGTATTTTCATAATAGTGTACCCGCATCATTAGGTAAACCCACAGAATTTATTCTGGTGCCTATGAATAGATAATGGTGTCTTGGTATTTGTCTTAAATAGAACCAAGGTCATTGTCAAATATTTCTGGCTATGACACAATGGCCATCTTTCTTTTAGACCCCCAGGTGGCAGTGTGGCCCAGGGTAGAAGTCACTTTCTCAGTTGCAAAGCTCCCATCCTACCCAATATAAAAATATTCCTTTTTATAGAAGAAACTTACCTTGCCTGATAGACACACTTATAAAAACTAATTTGGTCACACGCAGAGGCTCATGCTTGTAATTCCTGCACTTTGGGAGGCTGAGACAGGCAGATCGATTGATCTCAGGAGTCTGAGATCAGACTGTGCAACATAGTGAAACCCTGTCTCTACCAAAAACAAAAATACAAAAAATAGCAGGGCATGGTGGCATGTGTCTGTAGTCTCAGCTACTTGGGAAGCTGAGGCAGGAGGATCACATGAGCCTGGAAAGCAGAGATTGCAGTGAACCCTGATAGCACCCCTGCACTCCAGCCTGGGAGACACAGCAAGACCCCATTTCAAAAAATGAACAAACAAACAAAAAAACAAAAAACTAATCTAGAATGCTAAAACCAACAATTAGTTTCAGTTCAGTTTTAGTAAATAATATAAATTCATTGGATTCTGCCATGTTTGACTCAACCCAACTCTAGCCTTAAATTTCCTCTTTAAGGGATCAATATAATTTAGATGTTTGTCCCCTCCAAATCTCTTATTAAAATGTGATCCCCAAAGGTGGATGTAGGGTCTTGTGGGAAGAATCTGGCTCATGGGGGCATGGTGCTCTCCCCACGGTTAGAAGTGAATTCTCACACGTTTAGTTACCATGAAATCTGATCATTAGAAAGAAGCTGGCACCTCCTCTCTCTCTTGCTCCCTCTCTCACCATATGACATGCCTGCTCCTAACCTTCCACTATGAGTAAAAGCTTCCTGAGGTCTCACCAGTTGCCAAATAGATGCTGGTTTTATGCTAGTATGGCCTGCAGAACCATGAGTCAAATAAACTTATTTTCTTTATAAATTACCCAGCATCAGATATTCCTTTATAGCAATACTAAAAGGACTAATACAAGGACAGATACTGAAATATTTTCGAGAATACCTGTAGTTTGGTTTAAATACAGTACAGTTACTATGAGAAGCTGAGAGTTCAATATCTAGGTGTTCAAAGTTATTTCTTCTAAGGCACGGGAAAGAAAGGTTTTATACATACCAGTGAGGTATCATAAACCGAGAATTGAGATGAAACTCAAAAGGGCATTACCTTAATCCAAAAACACACCACCCCTGCACTCCCATTCACACACTGACTTTCAGGATGATACTTGCCATCTGCCTCTGCCTTCATGAACTAGTAAGAACCATAGCATGTTTGTTCTGCAGACAAAAGGGTTGTTCTACCTTGCACTTCATTTGTTGGTTTCCTCATTTGTTGATGTCTAACAATGGAATCAACCATTCACTTACCTAGTAGCCAGTTTTAATTGTTAGAAATGAACACATTCTTCTGCATTTTGTAACTATTCCCCAATTTCTAGTTTCTGAACGGGAAAAAAGAACCCTTTCTTACAGTCTATACTTACACATGAAGCATTCACTTAACATTGGGGTCTCATTTACATCTTCACTGCTAGATAAGATCCTCTTCCTGCCCTCCATCCACTTCTCTGTCTGCAGTCATTTTGAAAGCCTCAGTTTGCAGAGACGATTCATCTATTCATAAATATGTAAATAACTAACTCACAATAATTAAATCTAACGCTTCTTGACTATATCTTTTGAACTGGGCATCATGTTGTTATGCTCAATTTCACAGAGTTTTAAGAGTATACCCGTGATCATAATGGTAGCATGGGCACACTCTTGACATGGATGGAATGAACAGAACCTAAAGCCAGCTTTGGCCAAAGCTCATGCTTCTTTTGTGCTATCCCAGTGTTATTAAGTAGTTAAAGCAATGCTAAGTACTACACAGATACTTTCCAGAAAGGCCAAGTTTTAAAGTTATTTCATTAGGTTATTTTGGGGATTCACGAAAACATACAAAGTGCTAATGGGTATTCAAATTAACCAAAGAAAAAATTAAAGTGGCTAATAAGGCAAATAAAAATACTAAAATTTTGGCTAGGTGCAGTGGCTCACAGCTGTAATCCCAGCACTTTGGGAGGCTGAGGCGGAAGGATCACCTGAGTTCACGAGATCAAGACCATCCTGGTCAACATGGTAAAACCCAGTCTCTACTAAAAACACCAAAATTAGCCAGACATGGTGACAGGTGCCTGTAATCCTAGCTACTCAGGAGGCTAAGGCAGGAGAATCAGCTTGAACCCAGGAGGTGGAGGTTGCAGTGAGCCAAGATCACACCATTGTACTGCAGCCTGGACAACAGAGTGAGACTACATCTCAAAAGAAAAAAAAGAAAAAAAATTAAAACGTTTAATGAGTTTGCTGATCTAATAAAAATTAAAGAGACAACTAAACTCAATGTGTGGAGCTTGTATGGATCATATGAATAAACTAAGAGCATGAAAACACTTTTGAAATAAGTGGGGACATTTTAATATGGACCAAGTATTAGATATATTGAGCAATTAAATTTTGATAGCTGTCATAAATAACATTGTATGGATGAGAAAAGTTTCTTATTTGTTAGAGATTAAAATAACATAAATATTTATGGGTAAAATATTTCTTAAATTTACTTTTAAACATTCCAGGGAAAGAAAAGTATGTCTGCAGATAAGGGACAGGAAACAACAATCAATAACTAGCAAAATGTTCACAATTATTAAAGTTGTGTAATAACCATACAAGGGGTTCTTATACTCCTCTCTGTACTTCTACATACACTTGAAAATTCCTATAACAAAAATGTTTAGATAAAACAAAAGGCAGTACTGTACTTTGTACATTTTCTTAACGGTACTAAACACGGGATAATTATGTTACAGACCTCAGTTGGGAGAAAACCAGAAAATCCAACAAATACTTACCTCTCCATATTTCTTTTCTTTTCTTTTCTTTTTTTTTTTTTTTTGAGATTGGGTCTCACTCTGTCTCCCAGGCTGGAGTGCAGTGGTGTGATCATGGCTCACTACAGCCTTGACCTCCCAGGCTCAAGAGATCCTTCCGCATCAGCCTCTCAAGTAGCTTGGGATTACAGGCATGTGCCACCATGCCTGGCTAATGTTTAATTTTTACTTAAAAGAAATTTTATATAGACACAGCCTCACTATGTTGCCCAGACTGGTCTCAAATTCCTGGGCTCAAGCTATCCTCCACCTTGGCATCCCAAAGTGCTGGGATTACAGAGATAAGCCACCATGCCTACCTTCTCTATATTTCTAACAACATATTTTACTATTTTGAACTCTTATCATATTTGCTTATGCATCATCACTTTTTAATTAGTGATTTTAAATTTAGTGTTTTTCATTTTACTTGCTGTGAAGTATAGTATGTCTTCTTCTCTGTTATGTGTAAATATACATATACATAACCAGAAAGAAGGAGAAAGATGGATAGATATGTATATGTAACAAGAAAATTACCCAAAATGGAAATACAGAGGCAAAAGGTGATTAGGGGGGAAAACAAAGTCATAGTCTATACTAATTCTCTGGAGTTTTCCAAAGTCTAAGTAGTTATGCTGATTATTCTCACTTTGCTCTCTCCTACAGAATTCTCCCTTAAAAACTAGCTTCAAATGGAGTTTGATCAATGGAGGTACCAGCTGGAGATTATACAACAGGAAGAAGGAATGGTAGAGGAAGGTCTGGTAGGAGCTGGATCCTGCCTGCGGGCCCTCTTCCTTAGCTCCAAGGCCCACTGGGCTATACTTGTTCTCTCAGGCCTAGGAATGGTCAGGACTGGTTGCTATCTATTGCCGGTTTCTTGGTAAGTAAAACTAAGTGTTGGCTCTCTTAACCTTACACTTCTGAAACAGTTTCCCACTAAAATCTTTTAAGTTGAATCATCTGAGTAAATTTCTATTTCCTGCTAAAATTGACTAATGAAGTAGTATAAGAAAATAGAGTAGCCCAGGTGTGGTGGCTCAGGTCTGTAATTTCAGCCCTTTGGGAGGCCAAGGCTGGAGGACTGCTTAAGTCCAGGAGTTGGAGACCAGCCTGGGCAACACCAGTGAGACTCCATGTCTCAAAAAAATTATTAGCCAGGTATGATGGTATGTGCCTGTGGTTACAACTCAGGAGGCTGATGTGGGAGGAGGACTGTTTGAGCCCTCAAAGTCAAGGTTGCATTGAGCCATGACCATGCCACCACACTCCAACCTGAGTGACAAATGAGACCCTGTCTCAAAAAACAAAAAAAGAAAAAAGAGTGTTAACAGTTCAGTCTGGAAACACACACACACATATACACACATAAAACAAACACACACACTTATTTGTTGCTTATTAGAATTTATTTTCTTTTTGATAAATTACCTAAAATAGAACTATTTCGATAGTGTCTATGCTTAAAAATATACATATATACACACACATATAAATATACATACATACATTGAATGTATATATAATGAAAAGCAAAGCACATTTAATATTTTTAGTAAATGTTACTGAAGTATTAAAAACACAGAAATTATGCAAATCTCAAGTATATGGCTTAAGAAAATTCAGAATTTTTCATAAAGAGAACATACCCACATAAATAGCACAAAGTTAAAGAAACAATATTATTGGCCGGGCGCGGTGGCTCAAGCCTGTAATCCCAGCACTTTGGGAGGCCGAGACGGGTGGATCACAAGGTCAGGAGATCGAGACCATCCTGGCTAGTATGGTGAAACCCCGTCTCTACTAAAAAAAATACAAAAAAACTAGCCGGGCGCCGTGGCGGGCGCCTGTAGTCCCAGCTACTCGGGAGGCTGAGGCAGGAGAATGGCGTGAACCCGGGAAGCGGAGCTTGCAGTGAGCTGAGATCCGGCCACAGCACTCCAACCTGGGCGACAGAGCGAGACTCCGTCTCAAAAAAAAAAAAAAAAAAAAAAAAAGAAACAATATTATCAACACCCCCCAAAGCCTCTCTTGTGGCCTATCCTTTCACGACACCCACACCTCCACTGAATGCTGGCCACTGACTGACATTGAACACCACAGATTAATATGTTATTTATATTTCACATAAGTGGTTATGCATAAATTAGTATCTTATATAACTCTTATGTAAATGGACAAATACACTTCATGTATGTATGTACAATTAATATGTCTTTCATGGCTCGTTTCTTTCACTCAACACTATGTTTGAAAAATTCAAACAGTTGTTATGGTAACTATAAATTTGTTCATTCTCATTGTTTTAAGTTTTCCATTATGTGAATATACCATGATTATCTCCCATTATAGGGTGGATAGACAGCTGAAGTTAACTATTATGAATAGGGCTGCTATTACCTTATTATATATATAAACATATATGTGTTATGTATGTTTGTATGTACTTAATACACGTTTATGTATACAGGTTACGTGTATATGTATATTTTATGTTACGTTTTATATATGTAAACATATATGTGTATATATACTTATATATGTTATATATACTTATATACCTACAGCAAGGATTACTAGCTCTCAGAAAACACGTATGTTCAGTGTAGACACTGCCAAACAGTTTTCCAAAGTAGTTGTGCCAATTTACCCTTCTAACAATAGTATAAGACAGTTAACATTGTTTCATATCCTTGCTGGTATTGTCTTTTTTTTTTTTTTAATGCAGTCATTCCGGTGGGTATGTATGTAGTGGCATTCCAGTTTTGTTCTTATATATGCATATCTCCAACAGAAATGTATATATGTTCACCAATGCAACTTAACATTATTCCGAAATTCACTGGCTAGAGAATTGTAGAAGGGTACTTTCAGATCAAGAGTCTGATAAAGTGGAAGGTTTATCTACAATGAAAACAGCAGTTAAGTTCATCTGTTTAAAAAGTACACCTATTGGCCGGGCGCGGTGGCTCATGCCTGTAATCCCAGCACTTTGTGAGGCTGAGGCAGGCAGATTACCTGATGTCCGGAGTTCAAGACCAGCCTGGCCAACATGGTGAAAACCCATCTCTACAAAAACACAAAAATTAGCTGGACATGATGGTGGGTGCCTGTAACTCCAGCTAATCAGAAGGCTGAGGCGGGAGAATCGCTTGAACCCAGGAGGTGGAGGTTGCAGTGAGCCGAGATTGTGCCATTGCACTCCAGCCTGGGCGAGACAGCGAGGATCTGTCTCCAAAAAAAGAAAAAAAAAAAAAAAGGGCACCTATTGATATTGATATTGATGCATAACACTTTCAGACATGGACAGCCAAGTCTCTACAGACACTCTTACAGGACCCACTCTGCTTGAAGAGGGCACAAAACAATAATGTTAATCTACAGATCAAATTAATACAGAATGCCAAGATATGGTTTCTCATAAATTAGATAAATCAGGCAGTATGCAATTAACTCGCAAATTTTTGTGACTTGCCTCTTTTGGCTTTTTTATTTTCTTATACTTAGGATTCATTCATACTTTCACTTAATTATCCTTACCTTGTTAGGTTGAGATGATACACAAGGAAATTTATGCCCTTAAAATAATTTAACAAAGAATCTTCTTATAGGAAAACTACCAGGTATTTCAAAATTTTTGTTTACTGATGCAAAAATTCAATCTACAGTCAGCCAAATAATTAAGGATTATAAGACAACAAAAACAGCACACCTAAATGGGTAATGCAACAGAAAACTTTTCAATTTTAGGAGAGAAAAGAAAACAATGAAAGAAATTAGGTTGTCATCAAGTGATACTTTTAAAGAATAAAAATTACTACGAAATCTTCTCTTATCATTTTTGCAAATGCCTTAAATACCACAAAGTCTTTTCTGCCCCAGATAGACAATTAAAACAAATTGCTCTGCCAGGATTTCCAGAAAAAATAAAATTCACTTTATTTCAGAAAAATATCCATACAAAGAGTATGAACTAATGAGAAAGGCAAAAAAGAAAATGTACAATGCTAAGCCAAATAATTTCATTCAATCACAGGCTTCTTACATCTCCTGAATGAATAAGTACATGATAAGTAGCAAATGTTCTTGTTCAACTGTATACTAAAAATTTCATGTATTAATACATTTGTCAACTATTTTTAACCATTTATATTCACAAATATACATATTCAGAAATAAATATATCACATACACACTCATTAATAAAAAATTAGGTAATGTATCTAACACTAAGCTTGATGGAGCAGAGATTCAAAGATTTAATGCATGGTTATTTCATATCGATGAAAAAACTGGGAGAAACCTAAAAATCTCAAATGGCAAAACAAAAAGATAGTTTACCAAAATACTAAATATTTCAAAAACCTGGCGGGGTTTTTAAATATTTAATAAATATTAATAAATTAATTAATTTAATTAAAATATTTAATAAATATTTTAAGTATTACAGTGGCTCACACCTGTAATCCCAGCACTTTGGGAGGCCAAAGTGGGCAGATCACTTGAGATTAGGAGTTGGAGATCAGCCTGGCCAATATGGTGAAACCCCGCCTCTACCAAAAATATAAAAAATTTGGGCAGCTTTCAAGAGAGCAGTGGTTCTCCCAGCATGGAGGTTGAGATCTGAGAACGGACAGACTGCCTGCTCAAGTGGGTCCCTGAGCCCTGAGTAGCCTAACTGGGAGACATCCCCCACTAGCTGGAGATCGACACCTCACACCTCACACGGCTGGGTACACCCAAGACGAAGCTTCCAGAGCAAGAATCAGACAGCAACACTCGCTGTTCAGCAATATTCTATCTTCTGCAGCCTCCGCTGCTGATACCCAGGCAAACAGGGTCTGGAGTGGACCTCAAGCAAACTCCAACAGACCTGCAGCTGAGGGTCCTGACTGTCAGAAGTAAAACGAACAAACAGAAAGGACACCCACACCAAAACCCCATCAGTACATCACCATCATCAAAGACCAAAGGCAGATAAAACCACAAAGATGGGGGAAAAGCATGCAGAAAGGCTGGAACTTCAAAAAATCAGAGTGCATCTCACCCTCCAAAGGAACGCAGCTCATCGCCAGCACTGGAACAAAGCTGAACGGACAATGACTTTGACGAGTTGAGAGAAGAAGGCTTCAGTCGATCAAACTTCTCAGGGCTAAAGGAGGAACTATGTACCCAGCACAAAGAAAGTAAAAACCTTGAAAAAATAATGGATGAATGGATAATTAGAATAATCAATGCAGAGAAGACCTTGAAAGAACTGATAGAGATGAAAACCATGACACGAGAACTACGTGACAAATGCACAAGCTTCAATAACCGACTCGATCAACTGGAAGAAAGAGTATCAGTGATTGAAGATCAAATGAATGAAATGAAGCGAAAAGAGAAGTGTAGAGAAAAAAGAGTAAAAAGAAATGAACAAAGCCTCCAAGAAATATGGGATTATGTGAAAAGACCAAATCTACGTCTGATTGGTGTGCCTCAAACTAACGGGGAAAATGGAACCAAGTTGGAAAACACTCTGCAGGATATCACCCAGGAGAACTTCCCCAACCTAGTAAGGCAGGCCAACATTCAAATTCAGGAAATACAGAGAACGCCACAAAGATACTCCTCGAGAAGAGCAACTCCAAGACACATAATTGTCAGATTCACCAAAGCTGGAATGAAGGAAAAAATGTTAAGGGCAGCTAGAGAGAAAGGTTGGGTTACCCACAAAGGGAAGCAGATCAGACTAACAGCAGATCTCTCAGCAGAAACTCTACAAGCCAGAAGAGAGTGGGGGTCAATATTCAACATTCTCAAAGAAAAGAATTTTCAACCCAGAATTTCATATCCAGCCACACTAAGTTTCATAAGAGAAGGAGAAATAAAATCCTTTACAGACAAGCAAATGCTTAGAGATTTTGTCACCACCAGGCCTACCCTACAAGAGATCCTGAAGGAAGCACTAAACATGGAAAGGAACAACAGGTACCAGCCATCGCAAAAACGTGCCAAAATGTAAAGACCATCGATGCTAGGAAGAAACTGCATCAACTAAAGAGCAAAACAACCAGCTAATATCATAATGACAGGATCAAGTTCACACATAATAATATTAACCTTAAATGTAAATGGACTAAATGGTCCAATTAAAAGACACAGACTGGCAAATTGGATAGTCAAAAACCATCAGTTTGCTGTATTCAGGAGACCCATCTCACATGCAGAGACACACACAGGCTCAAAATAAAGAGATGGAGGAAGATCTACCAAGCAAATGGAAAGCAAAAAAAAGCAAGGGTTGCAATCCTAGTCTCTGATAAAACAGACTTTAAACCATCAAAGATCAAAAGAGATAAAGAAGGTCATTACATAATGGTAAAGGGATCAATTCATCAGGAAGAGATAACTATCCTAAATATATATGCACCCAATACAGGAGCACCCAGATTCATAAAGCAAGTCCTTAGAGACTTACAAAGAGACTTAGACTCCCATACAATAATAATGGGAGACTTTAACACCCCACTGTCAACATAAGACAGATCAACAAGACAGAAAGTTAACAAGGATATCCAGGAATTGAACTCAACTCTGCACCATGCAGACCTAATAGACATCTACAGAACTCTCCACCCCCAATCAACAGATTCTTCTCAGCACCACATCGAACTTATTCCAAACTTGAAAACATAGTTGGAAGTAAAGCACTACTCAGCAAATGTACAAGAACAGAAATTATAACAAACTGTCTCTCAGACCACAGTGCAATCAAACTAGAACTCAGGACTAAGAAACTCAATCAAAACCGCTCAACTACATGGAAACTGAACAACCAGCTCCTGAATGACTACTGGGTACATAATACAATGAAGGCAGAAATAAAGATGTTATTTGAGAACCAATGAGAACAAAGATACAACATACCAGAATCTCTGGGACACATTTAAAGCAGTGTGTAGAGGGAAATTTATAGCACTAAATGCCCATAAGAGAAAGCAGGAAAGATGTAAAACTGACACCCTAACATCACAATTAAAAGAACTAAAGAAGCAAGAGCAAACATATTCAAAAGCTAGCAGAAGGCAAGAAATAAGTAAGATCAGAGCAGAACTGAAGGAGATAGAGACACAAAAAACCCTCCAAAATTCAATGAATCCAGGAGAAGGTTTTTTGAAAAGATCAACAAAATTGATAGACCGCTAGCAAGACTAATAAAGAAGAAAAGACAGAAGGATCAAATAGACGCAATAAAAAATGATAAAGGGAATATCACCACCGACCCCACAGAAATGCAAACTACCATGAGAGAATACCATAAACACCTCTATGACAATAAACTAGAAAACCTAGAAGAAATGGATAATTTCCTGGACACTTACACTCTCCCAAGACTAAATCAGGAAGAAGCTGAATCCTTAAATAGATCAATAGCAGGCTCTGAAATCGAGGTAATAATTAATAGCCTACCAACCAAAAAAAGTCCATGACCAGACGGATTCACAGCCAAATTCTACCAGAGGTACAAGGAGGAGCTGGTACCATTCCTTCTGAAACTATTCCAACGAATAGAAAAAGAGGGAATCTTCCCTAACTCATTTCATGAGGCCAACATCATCCTGATACCAAAGCCTGGCAGAGACACAACAACAAAAAAAGAGAATTTTAGACCAATATCCCTGATGAATATCGATGCAAAAAATCTCAGTAAAATACTGGCAAACCGAATCCAGCAGCACATCAAAAAACTTATCCACCATGATCAAGTGGGCTTCATCCCTGAGATGCAAGGCTGGTTCAACATACGCAAATCAATAAACGTAATCCAGCATATGAACCAGAACCAAAGACAAAAACCACATGAGTATCTCAATAGATGCAGAAAAGGCCTTTGACAAAATTCAACAGCCCTTCATGCTAAAAACTCTCAATAAATTCGGTATTGATGGAACGTATCTCCAAATCATAAGAGCTATTTATGACAAACCCACAGCCAATATCATACTAAATGGGCAAAAACTGGAAGCATTCCCTTTGAAAACTGGCACAAGACAGGGATGCCTTCTCTCACCACTCCTATTCAACATAGCCTTGGAAGTTCTGGCCAGGGCAATCAGGCAAGAGAAAGAAATAAAGAGTATTCAGTGAGGAAAAGAAGAAGTCAAATTGTCCCTGTTTGCAGATGACATGATTGTATATTTAGAAAGCCCCATCGTCTCAGTCCAAAATCTCCTTAAGCTGGTAAGCAACTTCAGCAAAGTCTCAGGATACAGAATCAATGTGCAAAAATCACAAGCATTCTTATACACCAGTAACAGACAAACAGAGAGCCAAATCATGAATGAACTCCCATTCACAGTAGCTTCAAAGAGAATAAAATACCTAGGAATCTAACTGACAAGTGATGTAAAGGACCTCTTCAAGGAGAACTACAAACCACTGCTCAGTGAAATAAAAGAGGGCACAAACAAATGGAAGAACATACCATGCTCATGGATAGGAAGAATCAATATTGTGAAAATGGCCATAATGCCCAAGGTAATTTATAGATTCAATGCCATCCTCATTAAGCTACCAATGACTTTCTTCACAGAATTGGAAAAAACTGCTTTAAAGTTCATATGGAACCAAAAAAGAGCCCGCATTACCAAGACAGTCCTAAGCCAAAAGAACAAAGCTGAAGGCATCACGCTACCTGACTTCAAACTATACTACAAGGCTACAGTAACCAAAACAGCATGGTACTGGTACCAAAACAGAGATTTAGACCAATGGAACAGAACAGAGCCCTCAGAAATAATACCACACATCTACAACCATCTGATCTTTGACAAACCTGACAAAAACAAGAAATGGGGAAAGGATTCCCTATTTAATAAATGGTACTGGGAAAATTGGCTAGCCATAAGTAGAAAGCTGAAACTGGATCCTTTCCTTACTCCTTATACGAAAATTAATTCAAGATGGATTAGAGACTTAAATGTTAGACCTAAACCATAAAAACCCTAGAGGAAAACCTAGGTAATACCATTCAGGACATAGGCATGGGCAAGGACTTCATGTCTAAAACACCAAAAGCAATGATAGCAAAAGCCAAAACTGACAAATGGGATCTAATTAAACTAAAGAGTTTCTGCACAGCAAAAGACACTACCATCAGAGTGAACAGGCAACCTACAGAATGGGAGAAAATTTTTGCAATCTACTCATCTGACAAAGGGCTAATATCCAGAACCTACAAAGAACTCAAACAAATTTACAAGAAAAAAACAAATAACTCCATCAAAAAGTGGGCAAAGGATATGAACAGACACTTCTCAAAAGACGACATTCATACAGCCAACAGACACATGAAAAAATGCTCATCATTACTAGCCATCAGGGAAATGCAAATCAAAACCACAATGAGATACCATCTCACACCAGTTAGAATGGCAATCATTAAAAAATCAGGAAACAACAGGTATTGGAGAGGATGTGGAGAAATAGGAACACTTTTACACTGTTGGTGGGACTGTAAACTAGTTCAACCATTGTGGAAGACAGTGTGGCGATTCCTCAAGGATCTAGAACTAGAAATACCATTTGACCCAGCCATCCCATTACTGGGTATATACCCAAAGGATTATAAACCATGCTGCTATAAAGACACATGCACACGTATGTTTATTGCGGCACTATTCACAATAGCAAAGACTTGGAATCAACCCAAATGTCCATCAGTGACAGACTGGATTAAGAAAATGTGGCACATATACACTATGGAATACCATGCAGCCATAAAAAAGGATGAGTTCGTGTCCTTTGTAGGGACATAGATGCAGCTGGAAACCATCATTCTCAGCAAACTATCATAAGAACAGAAAACCAAACACCACATGTTCTCCGTCATAGTTGGGAATTCAACAATTAGATCAGTTGGACACAGGAAGAGGAACATCACACACCAGAGCCTATTATGGGGAGGGGGTGGGGGGAGGGATAGCATTAGGAGATATACCTAATGTAAATGACGAGTTAATGGGTGCAGCACACCAACATGGCACATGTATACATATGTAACAAACCTGCACGTTGTGCACATGTACCCTAGAACTTAAAGTATAATAATAAAAAAAAATTAAAAAAATATATATATAAATTAGCCAGGCGAGGTGGTGGGCACCTGTAAATCCCAGCTACTCACAAGGGAGAGGTGGGAGGATCACTTGAACCTGGGAGGCAGAGGTTGCAGTGAGCCAAGATTGCGCCACCACACTCCAGCCTGGACAATAGAGTGAGACTGTCTCAATAAAATAAAAATAAATTAAAAAATAAATATACTTTAAAAACCCCAATAACTGAAGGAGTATACCTAGAAAGAACACTTCAGGCTATACAACTCAGAGAAACAAAACAAAACAAACATAACATGATATGACATAACATAACATAACATAACAGCCAAACAGAGTTTCAAAGTAGGAGGAATAGCTGTGTTGCAAAGTCAAGAATCCCTTCTTAGCAGCAACGCAGGATGATATGTCCACTGTCTATTGCTGGGGCCAGTCTGGGTAGAGGAGAAGAGAAGCAGGCAAGGCTCAACAACAAATGCTGAATGTAGGAAGTAGTCACATTAAGGCAGGGGAATGTATGAGAGACTTTGCCTTGCTAGCCATCTTTCTTTTGATTCAGAAGATACAGGCATACCTCCAAGATATTGTGAGTTCAGCCCAAAATGAGATAGATTATTATAATAATTATTATAGCAGTCACTATTTACAGTGTCTGCTCCCCTAGAGGCACTGTACAGGATGCTGTCATAAACATGGCATTTAATCTTTATAGTTGGTCACAATACTGTCAGACTGATACAGGCATACCTTGGAGATATTGCGGGTTTCATTCCAGATCACCTCAATAAAGCTAATGTCATAAAAAGGTGAGTCACACAGACTTGTTTCCCAGTGTATATTAAAGCTCTGTTTACACCATAATGTAGCCTATTAAGTATGCAATAGCATGTCTAAAACAATGTACATATCTTAGTTTTAAAACATTGCTAAAAAATGGTAATGAACATGTGATTGTTTAGAGAGTTGTAATCTTTTTGGATTACATTTTCTTCTTACATCTCTTTAGACATGAATAAATAAATGACAAATAAGAAACATTCTTGTTCAACTGTATATTAAAAATTTCATGTATTAATATATTTATCAATTATTAACCATGTATATTCACAAATACACATATCCAGAGATAAATATGGAGAGTGAAGGGTTTTACCTCAATGTTTGTTGATGGCTGCTGACTAATCGAGGTGATGGTTGCTGAAGGGTGTGACAGCTGTGGCAATTTCTTGAAAATAAGGCAACAATGACTTATGCCACATCAATTGACTCTTTCTTTCATGAAAGATTTCTCAAAGCATGCACTGCTGTTTGAAAGCATTTTAGTAACAGAAGTTCTTTCAAAATTGAAATAATACTCTCCAACCTGCTGATGCTTTATCAACTCGGTATACGTTTTATTCTAAATCTTTTGTTGTCATTTCAACAATGCTCACAGTATCTTCACCAGGAGTAGATTCCATCTCAAGAAACCACTTTCTTTGTTCATCCATAAGAAGCAACTCCTCATCCATTCAAGTTTTAATGTGAGATTGCAACAATTTAGTCACATCTTCAGGCTCCACTTCTAATTCTAATTCTCTTGCTATTTCCACATCTGCAGTTACTTTCTCCACTGAAGTCTTTTTTTTTTTTCCCAATGTAAGAGGAATCTTGCTCTGTTGAGCAGGTTAGAGTGCAGTGGTGTTATCTCAGTGGGTTCAAGCAATTCTGCCTCAGCCTTCTGAGTAGCTGGGATTACAGGTGGTTGCCATCATGCCTGGCTAATTTTTGTATTTTTAGTAGAGATGGGGTTTTGCCATGTTGACCAGGCTGGTCTCAAAACTCCTGACCTCAGGTGATCCACCCGCTTGGCCTCCCAAAGTGCTGGAATTACAGGCAAGCCACTGCACCCAGCCCCCTCTACTGAAGTCTTGAACCCCTCCAAGTAATCCATGAGGATTGGAATCAACTTCTTCCAAATTCCTATTGATTTGACATTTTAACCTCCTCCTATGAATCATGAATGTCCTTAATGGCACCTAGAATAATCCTTTCCGGAACATTTTCAATTTACTCTGTCCAGTTCCATCAGAGGAATAATTATCTTTGGCAACTACAGCCTTACAAAATGTATTTCTTAAATATTAAGACCTAAAAGTCAAAATTACTCCCTGATACATGGGCTACAGAATGGATGCTGTGTTACCAGGCACGAAAACAACATTCATCTTGTACGTCTGCAATAGAGCTCTTGGGTGACCAGGTTCATTGTCAATGAGTTATAATATTTTGAAAGGAATATTTTTTCTGAGCAGTAGGTCTCAATGGCAGGCTTAAAATATTCAGTAAACCACGCTATAAAGAGATGTACTGTCATCCAGGCTTTGTTGTTCTATTTATAGAACACAGGCAGAGTAGATTTAGGATAAATCTGAAGTGTCCTAGGATATTCAGATGGTCAATGAGCACTGGCTTCACCTTAATGTCACTAGCTGCATTAGCCCCTAACAAGAAAACCTATCTTTTAAAGCGTTTAAGCCAGGCATTGACCTCTCTCTAACTATGAAAGTTTTAGATGGTATCTTCATCCAATAGAAGTCTGTTTCATCTACATTCAAAATCTGTTATTTAGTGTAGTCACTTTCATCAATGATCTTAGCTAGATCTGAGTAACCTGCTGCAGCTTCTACATCAGCACCTGCTGCTTCACCTTGCACATTTATGTTATGAAGATGGCATTTTTCCTTAATCCTCATGAACCAAACTCTTTAGCTTCAAATTTTTCTTCTGCAGGTTTCTCACCTCTCAGCCTTCATAAAACTGAAAAGAGTTAGGGCCTTGCTCTGGATTAGGCTTTGCTATAAGGCAATGTTGTGACTGATTTGATATTCTATACACACCACTGAAACTTTCTCCACATCTGCAATAAGGCTGTTTCGCTTTCTTATCTCTCATTTATTTATTGGAGGAGCACATTTCATTTCCTTCAAGAACTTTTCCTTTGCAATCCACAACTTGGGCTAACTGGCACAGGAGGCCTAGCTTTCAGCCTATATCCACTTCGACCTGCCTTCCTCACTAAGCATGATCATTTCTAGCTTTTGATTTAAAGTGAGAGATGTATGATCCTTCCTTCTACTTGAATACTTACAGCCCACTGCAGGGTTTTTAACTGACCTAATTTCAATATTGTTTTGTCTTAGGGAATATAGAGGCCTGTGGAGAGGAAACGACAGAGGAAGAGCCAGTCGGTGGAGCAGTTAGAACACACACAATATTTATCCATTAGGTTCACCATCTTATATGAATTGGTATCATTTATGGCACCCCAAAACAATTATAATAGTAAACTCAAAGATCACTAATTACTGATCACCATAAATAATGAAATGGTTTGAAATATTGAGAATTACCAAAATATGACACACAGACACAAACCTAACACTCGCTGTTGGAAAAATGGTTCCAAAAGATGTGCTCAATGCAGGAATACCACAAACCTTCAACTTGTAAAAACCACAATATATGCAAAGCACAATAAAGCAAATTATAATGAAACAAAGTATGCTATATAATCAAATATAGCATACTATATGATTATATTGTATAATCAATAAAGCAAATTATAATGAAACAAATTATGCTACATAATCAAATATAGCATACTATATTTGATTATACTGTATAGCATATATATTTGATTATACTATATAGTATACTATATTTGATTATACTATATAGCACAATTTGTAAAAACCACAATATATGCAAAGCACAATTTGTAAAAAACACAATATATACAAAGCACAATAAAGAAAATCATAATAAAACAAAGTACGCTATATAATCAAATATAGCATTATATTTGATTATACTATATAGCATATATATTTGATTATCCTATATAGCATAATAAAACAAAGTATGCTATATAATCAAAAGAAATCAATTACATACAAAAATAGTGTCATAGCAAAAGAAATCAATTACATACAAAAACAGTGTCATAAGGAGAATAGGTGTTAGTCTATAACATTGCTCTAGCCCTCCAAGATGACTTTTGCAAACAGTATGCGCAGGAAAAAATGTTCCTCATTGTATGATGAGCAGTCATTCTTAAAAAAGGAATTCTACAAATAAAATGAAGGAAAGAAAAAGAAAAATCGAATGGAAACACACAAGAAAAAGTTATGAAGCAGATGAAAATTATAGTCAACTATATCGCCACAAGTATAAACTTAAAGAAGCAATCACCTCTATAACACAGAAAACATAAAGAGGAGATGCAGGAGCTCAGGGGCGCTATGGTCAAAAACATGAAGAAATAAAATGTGAATTTATAGGTCAGAGAAATAATAAAATACATAAACAAAACTGAACTGAAGGTCAAATGGAAGCAGAAGACAGAACAGGTACTACTAAAACAGGAAAGTACACACAGAATAGGATTGAAAAGGAAATTTTCAAAAAGAATTTAAACAGCTGGCCGGGCGCGGTGGCTCACGTCTGTAATCCCAGCACTTTGGGAGGCCGAGGTGGGTGGATCACGAGGTCAGGAGTTCGAGACCATCCTGGCTAACATGGTGAAACCCCGTCTCTACTAAAATTACAAAAAATTAGCCGGGCGTGGTGGCGTGCGCCTGTAGTCCCAGCTACTTGGGAAGCTGAGGCAGGAGAATGGCGTGAACCCGGGAGGCGGAGCGGAGCTTGCAGTGAGCCGAGATTGTGCCACTGCACTCCAGCCTGGGCGACAGAGCGAGACTCCATCTCAAAAAAAAAAAAAAAAAAGAATTTAAACAAAAAAAAGGGGGGGTTATGGAGAAAAAAAAATTAAGAATGGAAACGAGAAAAAAACCAGTGATATAAATAGGCCAAGACAAATTAACAAATACAAGCATATTTGAAGTCTTCAAAGAAGCAAGCCAAAATGAAAAAAGTAAAAAACTGTTCTCAATATAAGTTTCCAGAAATAGAGGAAAAATGTAAACTAGAAAATAAAAGAATATGGCACATCCAAGAAAAAGAGAAACATAAAGGTCAATGCCAAGACATATTCTAGTACTGGACTGGACTGCAAAAAATGGGTAGTGAGGTAAAAAACTGATCACTTCCAAGTAGAAAAAATTTCAGCGAGCCCTCAGACTAGTCTACAGCAAACAGTGAGCACTGCCTACAAAAGGAAATAAAGTGGGTCTGAGGAATTTCTTACCTAACAGATGTGTAATTATAAAGTGAGAGAAAGGATATTTTTAGAATACAAGAGAGAAAATATTTGCAAAATGTCTATCTGACGAGAAATTAATAGGCAGAATATCTAAGAAACTTATAGCAAAAAAAAAAAAAAAAAAAAACTCCAATGAAAAAATGGACAAAAGATCTAAACAGACAATTCTCAAGGAAGATATATAAACTGCCAACAGGTATATAAAAATGTTACACATCACTAATCATCAGAGAAAAGCAAATCAAAACCACAATGAGATATCATCTCACCGCAGTTAAAATTGCTTTTATCAAAAAAATTGAGAATAAGGGATGTTGGTAAAGATGTAGAGAAAGGGGAACCCTTGCACTCTGTTGGTAGGAATGTAAATCAGGACAGCTGCTATGGAAACCAATATGGGGGTTCCTCAAGAAACTAAAAATACAAATATCAATGATCCAGCAATTCCACTGCTGGGTATATATCCAAAAGAAAAGAAATCAAGAGGTATCTGCACTCTTATGTTTACTGTAGCAATGTTCTCAATAGCCAAAATGTGTAATCAACTTAAATGACCATGAGTAGATGAATGGAAAAAGAAAATGTGATACACACACACACACACACACACAAAATGTATATTATTCAGCCACAAACAAGAATAAAATCCTCTCATCCGCAGCAACATGGATGGAACTGGAGGTCATGATGCTAAGTGAAATAAGCCAAGCACAGAAAGCCAAATATCACATGTTCGCACTCCTATGTGGGAGCTCAAAAAGCGAATCTCACAAAGGTACAGAGTACCTTAGTGGCTACTAGTGGTTGGGAAGGGTAGTGGGGAGGGGAGGATGAAGAGATTGATTAATGGGTACAAATATACAGTTAGACAGAAGAAATAAGACCTAAAGTTTGGTAGATCAGTAGGCTGACTATAGTTAGCATTAATCTATTGTACATTTCAAAATAGCTAGAAGAGAAAAATGTGAATGTTCCTAACATAAAGAAAAAATAAATATTTAAGGTGATGGATATCCCAATTACCCCAATTTGAACTTTGCACATTATATGAATCTATCAAATTATCACATGTATTCCAAAAATATATAAATCTCTTAAGTTATCAAAAAAGAAGGAAACAAAGAAGGAAATAAATAAATAAACTATAAGAAATTAGGGAACAGACTTCACATTACTTCTTTTGTTTGAGACAGAATCTCACTCTGTTGCCCAGGCTAGAGTGCAGTGATGCGATCTCGGCTCACTGCAACCTCTGCCTCCCAGGTTCAAGCAATTCTCTCCTGCCTCAGCCTCCTGCGTAGCTGGGACTACAGGCACACACCACCATGCTGACTAATTTTTTGTATATTTAGTAGAGACGAGGTCTTACCATGTTAGCCAGGCTGGTTTTGAACTCCTGATCTCAGGTGATCCACCTGCCTTGGCCTCCCAAAGTACTGGGATTACAGGAGTTGGCCACCACACCTGGCCTCATATTACTTATTTACTTATTTAGGTATTTATTCATTCATTCAAGACAGGGTCTCGTTATGTTGCCCAGGCAAGTCTTGAACTCCTGGGCTCAAGTGACTCTCCCACCTCAGCCTCCCAAAATGATGGGATTATAGGCATGAGTCACTGTTAACAGACCTAGGTCTTTTTAAAAAAAACTTTGATAACGTCAACCAAAGGACACTGTGCAGAAACAGAAGGGACTGAGGGAAGCAATGAAAATACTTAACTATTTAAATAATCTGGTTTACAGACGACAACGTAAGTTATAAATAATCACAACACAGAAATTGAAGGTAAAGAGGAACAAAGGCAAAGTTTAAAGTTGGTAAAGAAAATAACGTATTTCTTTTTTTTCTTTTTTTTTTTTTTTTGCAGAAAAAGGCTTGTTTTATTTTAATGGCTGATCTATGTAATCACGGAGGCCAGTATGTACAGACAAAGGGGGAGCTTTTATTTCTTGGTCTCTTCCTCCTTGGACAAAGTCTTGATGATCTCTTCCTTCTTGGCCTGGAGGCGCTCTTCAGGCGCTTGCGTGCTTCCTTCGTCTTAGACCTGCGGGCCTCAGCCTGGTCAGCCAGGAGTTTCTTGCGGGCCTTGTCTGCCTTTAGCTTGTGGATGTGTTCCATGAGAATACGCTTGTTTTTGAACACATCCCCCTTCACCTTCAGGTACAGGCTGTGATACATGTGGCGATCAATCTTCTCAGACTCACGGTATCTTCTGAGCAGCCGGCGCAGAATCCTCATTCTCCTCATCCACGTGACCTTCTCTGGCATTCTGGCATTGGCTGTACCCTTCCGCTTACCTATGCCCATGTGCCTGCCCTTCCGGCGGGCCAAGGTATTTTTCCCACATCGCGTTCGGGAATGGACAGTCACAGGCTTGCGGATGACCAGCCCATCTTTGATCAGGTTTCGGATCTGCTGACGGGAGTTGGCATTGGCGATTTCAATGGTCTCATTGGGGTCTAACCAGACTGCTTGCCACAGCGGAGGACACTAGAGGCGAGCCTCTTCTGAAGCCTGAGCATACTCATGGTTGCGGCCCCAGCAGCGAAAGGAAAGCGTATTTTTTTTTACTTATTTTTTTTTGAGACAGAGTCTTGCTCTGTCACCCAGGCTGGAACGCAGTGGCACGATCTTGGCTCACTGCAACTTCCACCTCCTAGGTTCATGCGATTCTCCTGCCTCAGCCTCCCGAGTAGCTAGGATTACAGTAATGTGCCACCACGCCCGGCTTTTTTTTTTTTTTTTTTTTTGAGACATAGTCTCGCTCTGTCGCCCAGGTTGGAATGCAGTGGTGCAATCTTCGCTCACTGCAACCTCCACCTCCCTGGTTCAAGCAATTCCCCTGCCTCAGCAGCCCGAGTAGCTGGGATTACAGGTGCACGCCACCAGGCCCGGATAATTTTTTTTGTATTTTTAGAGATGGGGTGTCACCGTGTTAGCCAGGGTGGTCTCGATCTCCTGACCTCGTGATCCGCCCACCTCGGCCTCCCAAAGTGCTAGGATTACAGGCATGAGCCACCACGCCCAGCCATGTAAGTATTTTTATAAATGAAAAGTGCAAGTATTATTAAAGATATAAAGGTGAACATCAAAAAAATAATTTAACCAACTGATATCATGTGCTCAGAAAGGACAGAGAGGGAGAAAAAGGCAATATACCAATGTCATTGCATATAACTGGGAGTAAGAAAACAATAAGCAATAAAATAGAGAACCAAGTATATCACACAAAACATTAGTTATAAAGATAACCAATGGATTCCAAACCAAACCTTTAAATTACTAATGGTGTATACTAAACAAAAACAGGAAAACATGTTTTATATAATGACATATTTAATGGATCATAGAGTGATCATATAAAAACATATTTTTAGGCAATAGAAACCATAGCAAATACTATGATAATTGCATAAAGACTACATATAACACTAATATCAATGAATGAAAGTGAGTTTAACACTGTTACTTAAGAGCAAAGACAAACTGAGTAACAAAGTGAAACCTAACCTTGTAACATAAAAATTCATCTAAAGGTTTCAAAAATGTTGAAAATAAGAAGATGGTTAAAGGCATGCTAGGAAAGCATGGACAGAATGAAACAGTTGTTGGGATACTAATTAGAGATCACATTCAGAGGAGGAAAGGAAAGAATTCAGTGATTTTTATAATAAGGATATTTTATTATGATAAAGAGTGTAATCCAGAATGAATGAAGATTTAACTGTAAGGTTTCTGTTCCCAGTACTATGATGGTTTAGATATTCTAAAAATCCCTCCTTTTGCAAACACCTAGAAATGCTAAATTAGGTAAAACATTATCTTTTAAAATGTAGCACCAGTCTGAAGAAAAAGTAAAGGTAATTTACAATAGTCAATGAAAACTTACAAAGAGAAAGTCAAACACACAGTGATGAGTGATAAAAACACATGCCACATTGAAGGTGTCTATAGAAGCCACCAACAAAGAACCTTAGGACTGAAGAACCGTGCAGAGCAACAAGAATAACGCCCTAGACCTAATAGAAATAGATAGCAGAAATAAGAGTCCTAAATAAAGCTTGAGCCTAAGAAAGCTGGTGCTTAAATGAAAATGGAAGAAGGGTGACAACAGAAAAAGAGATCCAGTGGCAAAAGGAAACAAACAGGAAATAGATTTAGACATATGTGGTCAATTTTTCACTAAAGTGCCAAGGTAATTTATGGGAATGACAGACTTTTCTACAAATGGTGCTGAAATAACTAGATACTAGTATGAAAGAAAACAGAACCTAGAACTCTTACCTCACCCCGTATTTAAAAATTGAGATCGAATATATCTATCTATCTATCTATATATATCAAAATAGAAAAAGGAAAACTATAAAGCTTCCCGAAGAAAACACAAGATGATCTTGTAATCCTGAGGTATGAAATGACTTGGTTGAATACAGAAAGCACTAACTATAAAAGGAAAACTTGATGAAGTTAATTTTTTTAAGTTAAAATTTTCTGTTCATTAGAATACCACACGAGAAGGAAAATCAAAAGGAGGCTACAGACTAGGGAAAATATTCACAAGATATATATCTGCCAAAAGTCTTATATCTAGAATATGAAAAGAAGTTCCAATAAATAATAAAAACGCAACCCTATTAAAACAAGGGCAAAACATTACAACACTTTATAATATATCTATTATATGTTGTATATAACATATATAACTATACAAGGATGATTGGTAAGTACAGGGAAACATGTTCAACATCATTAAGAAAGTACAAAGTGAAACATAATAAGCTACCTCTCGAATAGCCATTCATTTTGAATGCCTAAAATAAAAAAGGCTAACAATATCAAATGTTGACAGAGATGTGGATCATCTAGAACTCTCATATACTGTTGATTCATGGGAAAAAGTTGGGCAGTTTTTAAATAAAGTTAAAGCAGACTCCTCTAGCAAAAGAATTGGAAACATGTCCACAGATGGACTCGTCTAAGAATGTTAAGACCATCATTATTCGTAAGAGCCCTACACCAGAGCCAACCCAAATGTCCATCACCAAGTAAATGAACAAAATAATTGTGACATATTCAGAGGTAAAACAACATAGATGAAATTGCTAAAACATTATGTTGAGTGAGATAAGATCCACATAAACTGCATGATTCTGTTTGTAGCATGTTCCAAAACAGAGAAAACTAAGATACGATACAGTAACAAATTCATGAGTCCATCTAAATCTAGTTCCGGTTTGTTTTCTTTTGCCACTGGATCTCTGATGAATGGATGGACAGAAATAGGAAGGAAGGAAGGAATGAAGGAAGGAGGGAGGGAGGGACAGTTGGAGGGAGGGAGGGAGGGCCGGGCGCGGTGGCTCATGCCTGTAATCTGGAGAACGGCATGAACCCGGGAGGCGGAACTTGCCGAGATCAGGCCACCCGCACTCCAGCCTGGGAGACAGAGCAAGACTCCATCTCAAAAAAAAAAAAAAAAAAAGGAAGGAAGAAAGGAAAATAAAGGAAAGAAAGGAAGGAAAGGAGAGAGGAGAGGGGCAGAAGGGGGGTACTTCTTTATAATAAATGCCAATTAATAAATCATTTTACAGCCATCATGACAAAATTTGATTTGAACAGGAACCATCTATGTATGCTAAATCCAAGAGAGGGAAAATCAGAGAAGGAGCAGCATATTTGCATGGTCACAATATCTCATGTTAATTGTTACATACTAAACAACTGTGAGAAGAAAAAACAGTTAACTATGCAGTGAAACCGGACCAAACTTTGGCCAGGAACTTGGCCTTGGGGCTAAGGAACTCAAAATAATACCCTGAAAAGCATATGACCTCAATCTCACTATGTACTGATGCAGGAAAGATTGCATAATCTAAATCTCATTGTGATGAAACATAAAAATAAGTTGAGGCCAGTGTCATGAAAGGATAAGGAACTGTCCCACATTAAAGGAAACAAAAAGATATCATTAAATGCAATAAGTGATCCTGGATTAGATCTTCACACTGAACAAAAAACATGCTATAAAGGACAGTATAGGGACAACTGACAAAATATAAGTATATTAAAGTATTGTATAATAGTTAAATTCCATCCACGTGCAATGGCTCATGCCTGTAATTCTAGCACTCTGGGAGGCCAAAGCAGGAAGATCACATGGGGCCAGGAGTTCAATATCAGACTGTGCAACACAGCAGAACTCTGTCTACAAAAAAAGACATTGTGCACAGTGGTGTGCACCTGTAATACTAGCAACTTGGGAGGCTGAGGTGAGAGGATCACTTGGGTCCGGGAATACAAGGTTACAGTGAGCAATGATTGTGCCATTGTACTCCAGCCTACGTGACAGAGTAAGATCGTATTTCTAAAAAAACAAAACTAAGAATAAAAAAAAATAAAAAGTTAAATTCTTAAATGTGGTAACTGTGCTGTGTCTATGTAAGAGAATGTCTTTATTTAAAAAAAAATACATACTATACTATAGCATATTATTATTATTTTTAAAGCAAGTTTATTAGGAAAGTAAAGGAATAAAAGAATGGCTACTCCATAGGCAGAGCAGCCAGTATTGCAAATTAAAGGAACATGATGAATGCAAGCATAGGTGTATATACATGTATGTGTGTGTTTGTGTAGACTGAGAGAATAATAAAGTAAATGTGGCAAAATGTTAAAAATTTGTGACTCTAAGTAAAATATACATAAAAGTTATTCTACACTTTTGTGACTTTTCTGTACATTTGAAATTACTTCAAAAAGTTGAAAAAATAGAGCACCAAGTAACTATAAAAAATATACTTTAGTGACAGAAGCCAGATCAGTGATTTTAATGTAGGAGGATGGGATTATTTAGAAAGAGGCCTACTTTGGATTATGGTAATGTTTTATATCTTGACGGAGGTTTTTGAAAACACAGGGGTATTCAGTGTATCAGAATCTATAAAACTGTGCACCTAAAATCCATATATTTTATTAAATTAAACTATACTTAATTTTTTAAGCTAATAAGGAAACTTAAAGCTTGGCAGGAGATGAAAATTAATGATCGAAATTCATAATAGTAAGCCTACCTAAAAATGAACTTGAGGTTTGAATTTATATTACCTGTGTGACCTGGGAAACTGCAAGCCAAGAATCTAATTTTGCAAATCCTCCATTGAAGAACTTACTCATTTACATCTCTCAAAATTTCCACAGACTGGCCAGGTGTGGTGGCTCACGTCTGTAATCCCAACTCTTTGGGAGGCTGAGGTGGGTGGATCACCTGAGATCAGGAGTTCGAGACCAGCCTAGCCAACATGACGAAACCCCATCTCTACTAAAAATATTTTAAAAATTAGCCAGGCGTGGTGGCATGCGATTGTCATCCCAGCTACTCAGAAGGCTGAGGCAGGAGAATCGCTTGAACACAGGAGGCAGAGGTTGCAGTGAGCCAAGATGGTGCCATTGCACTCCAGCCTGGGCAACAAGAGCAAACCTCTGTCTTAGAAAAACAAAAAAACAAAAAAAACCCCACAGATTAAGATTATTTATTAGAACAAAATTTAAGACATCTGCAAATACACTGGGAAATAAACCATCACATACAACAATAAAAGGCAAAATTAACCTCTAAAGGACTTCAAAGAATGTAAATAAGTATGACTTACATAAATAAGTATGTTCTAAATATTTACAGAAATAAGACAGAATTAAAACATAGCAAAAAAAAAGACACTACCAACATAAGCAGGCAGAGCTGAATTGGACTTAAAAATACACTTTCTGAAATTAAGAACAGAAAGTTAAAAGTCCCTATTCTCCAATTTCAAGAAAAGAAAGGACTAACTGTTCTCTGGTAGTCAGCTAATCCCTAAAGTATACACAGAAATTTCACACAGTCCTTAAACACTCCTGTTTTTGAAAGTCTCCAGGCTTCTAAAGCCCAGTGCAATACCAACTCTTTGCTTTGTTTAGAAAGTCATGGCTAAGAAGCACAGTTCTCCCTTGCTTATCAAGAAAGAAATTGAGTGGTTTCTGATTTCAAGTATATTGAGTGATGGTCTCATCCTTAAGAGAATTCAATAAATTAATTAACAGCAAAAATAACATCAGTAAGCTTGAATATGGCTACATGCAAAATATCAAAACTGCAGCACACACAAAAAAGATAAGAGGTATACAGGACACCAAAAAAGCAATTAAGTAAATGTAAAAATAATTCGTGTTCACGGAATGAAATACTCCGTATTATAAATATATCAATTATCCCCAAACTGATCTATAGATGCAATAAAACTTCATTCACAATCCTAGCAAATTTTTTTGTGAAAATTGATAAATGACTTCTACAATTTACATGTAATTCAAAGAGTCAATAATAGCTGAGACAATTTTGAAAAAGAGTAAGGCTGAAAGATTTATACTATCTGATACCAGAATATTTATTATAAAGCTACGGTAAGAAGCATGAAGAAGTATGGTACTGACACAAAGACTGCAAACAGAGAAACAAAACAAAGAATCTACAACTGCACTATTCCATATGGTAGGTACTAAACATGTGACTATTTAAATTTGAATTAATTAAAATTAGTAAAATTAAAAATGCAATCATTAGTTGCACTAGTCACACTTCAAGTACTCAATAGCCATCTGCAGTGAATAGCTACTGAATTGAACAGTACACATAAAGAATATTTCCTTCACAGTGGAAAGTTCCATTAGACAGCACTTACCTAGAAAGGTATACACATAAAATTACTTGATTTATGACAAAAGTAACATTACAATGCAGTAGGAAAAAGTCTTTTCAATAAATTGTGCTAGATCAAGTAGACATTCATATGTAAAAATAAACTTAAAAATAAGTAAGTGAGGCCAAGCACAGTGGCTCACACTTGTAATCCCAGTACTTTGGGAGGCCAAGGTGGGCAGATCAGTGGAGGTCAGGAGTTCGGGATGAGCCAGGCCAACATGGTAAAACTTTGTCTCTACTAAAAATACAAAAATTAGCTGGGCATGGTGGTGTGCACCTGTAGTCCCAGCTACTCGGGAGACCGATGCAGGAGAATCACCTGAACTCGGGAGGCAGAGGTTGCAGTGAGCCAAGATCGCACCACTGTACTCCAGCCTGGGAGATAGCAAGACTCTGTCTCAAAAAAAAAATAAATAAATAAATAAGTAATCAATCCTGATGTCTACTTCATACCATATACACAAAACAATTCAAAGTAGATTGTAAATCAAATTAATGTAAAAATTAAAACAATAAAGCTTTTAGAAGAAAACACAGGAAATCTCTTCATGACTTCGTAGTAGACAAAGATTTTTAAAATTTGATCAAAGAAGTGACAGCCAGACCGGGCACGGTGGCTCACGCCTGTAATCCCAACACTTTGGAAGGCAGAGGCGGGTGGATCACAAGGTCAGGAGTTCGAGAGCAGCCTGGCCAACATGGTGAAACCCCGTCTCCACTAAAAATACAAAACTTAGCTGGGTGTGGTGGCAGACGTCTGTAGTCCCAGCTACTCGGGAGGTTGAGGCAGGAGAATTGCTTAAACCCATGAGGTGGAGGTTGCAGTGAGCAGAGATAGGGCCACTGCACTCCAGCCTGGGAGACACAGCAAGACTCTGTCTCAAAAAAAAAAAAAAAAAGTGCCAGGCATAGAACGAATACAGATAAAGATTATGTAAGATGACATTAAAATTGAGAATCTCTGCTTATCAGAAGACATCATTAAGACAAGGAAAAGGCAAAACACAACCTGAGAAGATTTACTTGCAATAAATATACCTGATAAAAGACTCATATCCAGAATATAAATCTGACAAAAGGACTCCTACAAAACAACAAGAAAAGGCAAATAGACAATCCAGAAGAAAAACAGATTAGACATGAACAGGCACTTAACAAAAGATGTCCAAATGACTAATAAGCATATAAGATATTACATTTTACTTATCATCAGAGAAATGTCAATAAAAACCTCAATATACATCACTATATACCTACCAGAATATCTAAAATGAAAATAAAGATAGGCAAAATGAAGTGTTGGTGAGGATGAGATATAAATGGAACTCTTAAACACTGTTGATACAAGAAAAAATTGGTGAAATTACATTGGAAAATGTTTAGCAGAGGTATGGGTTGAATTACATATCGCCAAAATTCATATGCTGAAGTTCAAACCCCCAGTACCTCAAAATGTGACCTTTTTTGGAAATATGGTCACTGCAGACATAATTACTTAAGATGAAGTCATTAGGGTATCACCAATGTAACGAATATGACTAGTGTCCATACAAAAAAGGCAAATTTGGACCTAGAGACATAAACAGAGGGAAGATAATTTGAACAGAAATAGGAAGAAAACAGTAGCCTACAAGTCAAGAGGAGAGCCCTGGAAAAGATAATTCCTTCACAGCTCTCAAGAGGAATCAACCCTGCCAACACCTTAATTTTAGACTGCTAGCCTCCAAAACTGTGGGAAAATAAATTTCTGTTGTTTAAGCCACCTAGTTGCAGTATGCTTTTATGATAGTCCTAGCAAACTAATATAGGCATTATCTACTAAAATGGAATACATGCACACCCTATGATCCAACAATTCTTCTTGGTAGATACACATCAAAGTGTGTATATACGTTCACCAAAAGATTTGTATAAGAACATTCATATCATTACTATTTTATGATCCCCAAACTAGAAATAACCCAAATGCTCCACAGTGGCATGAATAAATTATGGTATATTCACAAGATGGAATTTTACATGGCAATGAGAATGAACGAACTACAACCACATACAAAAACATAGATTGATCTCACAATAATGTTGAGAAAAACAAGATACAAAAGAATATACAATTACAATAATATAGTTGAACAGGCAAAGCAATCTATAATGTTAGAAGTCAGGATAGTGGTTACTTTTCAAGAGAAAGGAAGTAGTAATGATTGGAAGGGATAAGAGGGAGGTTTCTGTGATGCTGGCAATGTTCTATTTCTCGATCTTGGTGATGCTACACTGTGAAAATTCCTCAAGCTGTACATTCACAATCTGTATACCTTTGTCCATGTAAATTACATAGCAGTAAAAAATAAAATAAAAAGTACTTTAAAAAAACTGAATAGGTTGGTTAAACAGCAGATTAGACCAGCTGGTTATGAACTGTATAAGAGAACCTGAAAACAGTCATAATGTAATAAACAGAAAATATATAAGAGACATTAATAGAGGCATAGGATGAAAGAAAAAGGTCAAGTATAAATCTAACTGGAATTGCAGCAGACAAAACAAATGGGGGAGAAGCAATATTTGAAGAGGGAATAGCTGAGAATCTCCTAGAATCAGCAAACACAAATCCCAGATTTAAAAGGCACAATAATCCTAAACAGGATAAATAAAAAGAAAACCATACTGAATAAAGTATAGTGAAACTGCAGAACTCCAAAGACGAGAAAATCTTCAAGTCAGATGATGCACAAAGGAACAAAAATTGGACGGATTTTTTTTTATTTAAAAAAATTTCAAACTCACAGAAGAGCAAAAAAGAATAATTCAATGAGCATACCCCGCAGATTGTAACACTCACCAATGAAGACACCCACCAGAATATACTACTCACTAAATTCACACTGTTAACATTTTGGTTCATCCACTCAAAATGTTTCTGAACATAAGTCCTTCCCTTTTGGGAAAACGTAGAAAGTATAGCACTAACAATAGCACTATTCTTCGTCTGAAAATTCTTTATCATGCATTTATTAGAAACAAGAACATTCTTCTATTCAATGACAACACCATTACCTCATCTAAGATAATCAACATTAATCCAATAACATCATCTAAATAGAGTCCAGATGAAATTTTCCCAGTGATCTTAAAAGCGTTCCCTAAAGTTTTTCTTTTTACTGATCCAGGATCTAACCAAGGCTTGTGCATTACTTTTAGATGGTATAGTTATTAGGTCTCTCTCAATTTAGAGACTTTCCTTGATACACTACTTCCTTTGATTTTGATGACACTGAATCCTTTGAAGAGTCCAAGTCAGTTGGCATGAAAAAATGTTCTACATTCTGGATTAGTTGGACAGTTTCACCATGATTCCCAGATCAAATGTTTCCAGTAAGAACACCACATAAGGTAATGTTATGTCTCTTCTGTGCACCACATTAAGCATGTGGCTGTCCCACTATTAGCAATACCAAGCTTGGCCATTTTGTAATTTTTCCCTTTGTAATAAATAAGTCATCTGTAAGGTACTATTTTGAGACTCAGGGGTATATTATCAATGACAATTATGGAAGCCAGAAGACAGGAGGATACAACCTTCTAAGTGCTAAGAAAAAAATAACTATTAAAGCAGACCTATATTGCCAACGAAAATATTACTGAAGAATGAACTCAAGATAAAATATATCTTGAAATTATTTATAAATCCTGAAATTATTATTTCATGGTCAAGTAAACAAAAAACTTGATGGGAAACATTTCCAAGTTTTCATTTGCCAAATAATATAATAAAAACTTTCCGCAACTAACATCATGTTTTCAGAAAAGAAAGGACAATTCTAAGCCTCCAAAAACGAAGACTTAAGCTCAAAATAAATGAAGGTTCTCTAAAATGAGTGAATTTTGCTTTATGAACAGCATAGTTTTTATTTTCTCATTTTGCTACATGTATCCATATTTTGTTAGGACTGGTTAACAGTCCAGGGACAAGTGTTTGGAAATTACTAAGTCTAGCTACGAAAAAGGGAAAAGGCATTTTATTTCACCATTATGAAGAACTCGGTCTTCTTTTGTAACCACAGTAATTAGGATTATAAAATCCATTTTATAGTTAATGAATCTGAAGTATGAATTGTTAAAGAAGCATGCACAGCATCACAGAGATAGTAAGTGGCTCAGATTTAAACCAATTCTAAACCTAAAGCGTATGTTCTTTCTACTCTGCCATAGTGAGAAGCCCAACCACACAAAATATGAAGTACCTAAAGGAGCTAAAGGCTGTCAAATGGCAGTTTAAAATGTCATTTGTGACTGAATCTTCAGGAATTTGAGGATGGTTAACAATGTGAATATGAAAGGGTACAACTTTTTTTTTTTTTTTTTTTTTTTTTTGAGACAGAGTCTCGCTCTGTCGCCCAGGCTGGAGTGCAATGGCGCAATCTCGGCTCACTGCAAGCTCCGCCTCCCGGGTTCACGCCATTCTCCTGCCTCAGCCTCCCGAGTAGCTGGGACTACAGGCGCCCGCCACTGCGCCCGGCTAATTTTTTCTATTTTTAGTAGAGACGGGGTTTCACCATGGTCTCGATCTCCTGACCTTGTGATCCGCCCGCCTCGGCCTCCCAAAGTGCTGGGATTACAGGCGTGAGCCACCGCGCCCGGCCAACTTTTCTAACTCCATAAAAGCAATGGAAATCTACAGAAGTAATGTCTAGGGTGGAGAAACTGAGAAGATGCAGGTGTAAGGTGAAAAACACCAGGTATATAACCTTAAGTGTCAACTAACAGTTATAAATACAAATGTGTACAATATAAACAAACTACTAATACATGAATCTCAATAAGACTACAACAATTTTAAAAAGTTTTTCATAAACAGCACATACAACTGGATTCCATTTATATAAACCACTAAAAACAGGCAAAATAAAAAACATCAGATCAATGTGAGAGTAGGGACTGACTGAGAAAGGGAATGAAGTAACTTTCTAGGATGATGGGTTTGGGTTATAAAAGTATATGCATTTGTCAAGGTTTGTACATTTCATTAATTAAATCACAACAGAAAAAAATCTGTAAACAAATATGAATTCTGGTTAATCATACATATACTTAAGTATATATGAGAAAGTATAATAATGTCTGTAATTTACTTTGAAATAAATGAAAATAATAAAATGGACTGATGGGGTAGAAGGATAGAGGGATGGATTAATAGATAAATACGTGATAGACCAAGCATGGCAAAATGTTAATAATAAACTGCGTGTGTTGCCTCTACCAAGCATTTACTCTAACATTCTTTCAATTTCGTTGTATGTTTTTTAAATTGTTCATAATAAAATGCTGAAGAGAAAGTATATGATATATGTGACTGTGGAACTAAGACAATGCTATCCTTAAAAATATAGAAAACCATATAATGGCCCAATTTGATGGAAGAGATCATATAACTATCATGAAGTTTGAAAGAAGTAAAGAAATACAGACAGTACTATAAGGTACTCATAAGACACACCCAGAAGTTGCTAAATCTAAGGTGAAAAATAAAATGAATAAAAATACAATGGATGGGTGCAGTGGCTCATGCCTGTAATCTCAGCACTTTGGGAGGCAAGGCAGAAGGATCACTTGAGCCCAGGAGTTTGACCAGCCTGGGCAACATTGTGAAAACCCATCCCTAAAAAAAACAAAACAAAAACAAAAATTACCCGGGTGTGGTGGTGTGCACCCCATAGTTCCAGCTATTCAGGAGGCTGATGTGGCAGAATCACTTAAACCCAAGAGACAGAGGTTGCAGTGAGCCAAGATCATGCCACTATACTCCAGCCTGGGTGAAAGGACAGAGTCTGTTAAAAAAAAAAAAAAAAAAAAATCCTTCTGGTAAGAGACAAAAAAAACCAAAAAACAATGGAAATAAGTTGAATTAGTTTCATGTGAAAGCAACATTCTAGAAAACTGTAAATATATGAGCTGCTGAGAATACCTGATAACTGAAATAATTAAGATAACTGAACATACTTTCTCTTAAGAAATCACAATTGGTTTGGCATATTTCAACATGAAGTATAAGTCAACCATAGTAGATGGATAAAGCTAACTTAGTCACAATCAATTCTACCAAAAAAAGATTGTTTGAAAAGAATAGTTTGAACAGAACTTTGTTTTTAATACACTTGCCAGGAATTTAACGTTTTTAGCATGTCTTAAAAGAAGAATTTTACCTGCCATTTCTTTTGAGGGCAAAAATGATGCCATCTTTCTGGAATGGAAGCAGCTTTGCTCTTAGTCTGTCAGGCAAAAAGTCCAGCAGTTTATCAGATTCACTTGTCACACAAGAAATCTGAGGTGTGAGAGACTTTTTTATGTTATGAACCCTAGGCATGATGATCCTAAAAAACAAAGAAACAACAAAAAAGGGAGGGGTATAAGAAATAGATATTACTAAGTATGTTACAGAATCACATATAAATAATATTAAAGTACTTATTAATAGCTTTGACATACCATTTATATAAACTAAATCATATTCTCACAGTAAGCTACTAAGAAAATTCACAGCACTGAGTTTGAAAGCAATCACTTAATGCACTCTCTAGGCATGCACTATTTCAAGCCCTAATACCATACACCAGCTCAACGCCACAAATGTATTACTAATAAATTACAAATAAAACTACATTTTCCACAAATTGGATAATTTTTAAAATAAGGGATGAATCTGCTAGAGAAAGATGAGTCCTTTAATAATTTATCCTTTTATGGATCCACATTTTCATATCACACCAGATTTTCTAAGAGTGAGGTAAAGCTGCATTTTAAAAAATTATAAAATACAAAGACATTAACTACAAAATCAAATTTATCGTAATTAAATTAATGTATTATTAAATTGTTTAAATATTAAAATTAATTTTTTTAATGAGCTGAATCCACAGTATAACTCTGCCTGATTAACACCTTCCTCACCCCCTGGTTTTCCACAGATGTTATTTTAATTTTCTATGACATAAAAATTTCATATATCTGTAAATTCTTATAAATTAAATCATATTCTCACTGGAAGAAAATGTCCTATTATACCACTACACTACAATGCCTATCAAATAATAATATTTTGTATTTAGATGGTACCCTGCCTTCTGTTTCTATATTATCTCATTTCATCTTTTAAAAAAAGTTTGCGGGCCAGGCGCAGTGGCTCACGCCTGTAATCCCAGCAAGTCTGGGAGGCCGAGGTGGGTGGATCACGAGGTCAGGAGTTCGAGACCAGCCTGGCCAATATGTTGAAACTCCGTTTCTATTAAAAATACAAAAATTAGCTGGGCGTGGTGGCACTCACCTGTAGTCCCAGCTATTTAGGAGGCTGAGGTAGCAGAATCACTTGAACCCAGTAGGCGGAGGTTGCAGTGAGCCAAGATCATACCACCACACTCCAGCCTGGGCGACAGAGTGAGATTCCATCTCAAAGAAAAAAAATTTGCTTTTTTCCTCAATTACATGCAGACTTATGTAACTATAACTCTCTTCCATCCAAAAAAGTAACCAACTTCTGTGTCAGCTAAAGTTGAGAATAAAGCAAGTGTTTATTTATTAATAACAAATAAGTACTACATGCCACAACCTAGAGAAGCAAGACCCACACACTCATAAGGCTTATATTCTTCAGGGGAAGACTAAAAATTAGCAAATAAATAAACATGATGGTTTTTCTTTTTTGTTTTCAGCTGCACCTGATCGAATGGGAAGGATGATTAATTATAATACAGCACAAATAGTGTAAGGAATTTAAAGAGTACTGGTCACTTTAGGTAGGCTGACCAACAGTGGCCTGTCTTAGGAAGTGCTATTTGGCTTATGATCTGAAAGATGTAAAAAGCCACCCAGGATCAAAATTAAGAGAAGAGCAGTCCAAGTAGAGAGCATCAGTGCAAAAGACCCAAATTGAGAAAGGGCTTGGTGTTTTCAGAAAACAAAAAGAAGGCTAATATGGACCAGGCACAGCGGCTCATGCCTATAATCTCAGCATTTCGGGAGGCCGAGGTGGGCGGATCACCTGAGGTCAGGAGTTCGAGACCAGCCTGGTCAATGTGGCGAAACATCGTCTATACTAAAAATACAAAAATTAGCTGGGTGTGGTGGCACATGCCTGTAATCCTGGCATGACAATCACTTGAACTCAGGAGGAGGAAGTTGCAGTGAGCTGAGATCACACCACTGCACTCCAGCTTGGGTAACAGAGCGAGACTCCATCTCAAAAATAAAGGAAAAAAAAAAAGCCAATGTGGCTGATGACCCAAAGGAGGGAATGGTGTAAGATGAAGCTACCGAGATAAACAAGAGCCAAATCATATACAGCCTTGATAATAACTTTGGATTCCTTTTTAAGAAGGAAGGAATGCTAATGGAGTTTGCTGTCCTATATACCATTAACCAAATAGGACTATTTAAATTTGAAAATTCGGTTCTCCAGTTTCACCAGCCATGTTTCAAGGGCTCAACAGTAACATATGTCTGGTCCAAGCTATGATATTTAATAGTAAAGATACAGAACATTTCTCTCTTCACTCAAAGTTCTATTGGACAGTACTCCATGGAAGGTTTAAACAGGGGAATGACACAATCTGACTTATATTTCAAAAAACACCTGAAGGAGACAAAGATATTAATAAGGAGCCAGGAGATAAATGTTCTTACAGGATTTAGCCAGTCAACAAAGCCTCCACTGCTTCAGTAGGCAACCGAATTTAGAAATGATTTATGAGTCAGTTCTGTCTGAATAAGGTCCTCATAAACACTTATGAGTGAGCCTCCATAGGACCCTCTCAACACCACCACCCCCATAACAAAACTTAGCAAGGAATAGAGAATGGAGCAAAAAGGGAAAGCATGAAAGCAGAAAAATTGTTTTCAGGTTGCAACAGACAAGGCAAAAAACCTTTAACAATGAAACTGAAAAGATTCAGGAAGTGTATCAGAGGTAAAGCAAACAGCACCTGCTCATGCAGTACACGTAGAGAATAAGAGAAACGTAGAATCAAAATGTGGACCTAGAGTGATGGAGTGAGTTAGTGATGCAATTGGCTGGGATAGTGAGGACTACAGAATAAATAAATAGGGGAGAAAAATGATCAATAGATATCCTTTGAGATGGTTATAAGATACGAAGTGGAAATGTCAGGTATGCTTGAAAATATATGAGCCTAAGTTCCTATAGGGAGAGATAGAGGCTGGATACACATGAGAAATATCACTTTCCCAGCCTGCCTTGGAGCTACTAATCAGATATACCTATTGTGGACTTTAGAAAGTCAAAACTCAAAGAGGAGCAGAGATTAAGTAAAATTCATTCTGGCAAGGCTAACAGCAGGAGAAAACCATGTCCACTTTCCAGAAGTAACAGGAGTTTCAGAAGCACTTTTTAGGGTCAATGGGATGAAGGATGCAATGTTTCAGGGTGGAACACTGGCAAGAAGTAAAAACTTAAAATAATTTTGCTGTTTATCATCTTTATTTAAGACTCCTTTTTTTTTTCTTTGCTGGGTGCAGTGGCTTATCACTGTAATCCCAACACTTTGGGAGGTTGAGGCAGGAGAATAGTTTGAGGACAGGAGCTGAAGATCAGCCAGGGCAAATATCGAGATCCTGTTGCTTACAAAAGATCATAAAATTAGCCGGTTGTGGGGGTGCATGCCTGTAGTCCCAACTACTTGGGAGGCTTGAGAGGACTGCTTAAGCCCAGGAATTGGAACTATGATCTTGTCACTGCACTCGGGAGGGGAGGGGAGGGGAGGGGAGGGGAGGGGAGGGGAATGGAAAGGAAAGGAAAAGAAAAGAAGAGAGGGGGGGAGAGGGAGAATAACAAAACAAAGCAAAACGACTCCTTTGCACTTTACAAATTTTACTAAAAATTTTAATAGACACTCCAAAAAAATGTGGTAACTTGGGGTCACTCTGCCGCTTACATGATGTATTTTTATGAGGACTGACTCAGGCACAATATTTGTAAAAATAAACAATGAAACTAAAGTTATATTAATCAAAAATTTGTTTTAATAGTCACAAATAAGAGAAAAAATAGTTATTTAAATGTGAAGATTAAAGAAATCTAAAACATTATGAAAATGTACAGAAAAAAATTTTAGTTGAACTTAAGATTATAGTGTGGCTCATTGATGATTTAAGTAGATATTTGGATACATAAAGAACTTAAAAACATGTAGTGGTACAATCTAATGAATAGAACATGAATGTTTTTGTTAATCCTAAAAATAATTTTTAAAATATTATTTTCTATTTATAGGATCTAAAGTAAAAAAGATACAACAACGAATATCTCATGTAGGTTCGGCCACATAGATTTAATTGCTACAAAAAGTCAGTTGTAACCAACATTACATTAATAAAAGAAGATGTAGATTTTATCTTCATTCTAGATTACCAAGAAATTAAGTTATAATAATGTGCATACCTCTTTAATCATGAATACTGTATTCAGTTCACAGGTTTAGCTTAAAAGGTTTTATTCAATATATGTATATTAATTTACTTGCAGTAAGGCGGGGGAAGCCTATCAAAATGAAACCAGCAATACATACTTTTTAAAAAATTTTTCTTCCGGAAAGATTTTAATAATCATTGACCATTTTCAAGAAACACCCACTGCATGCCCATCAATTAAAGAGAACCATAACAAAACAGAAAATTTACCATATGGCTATGACTTAAAGAAAAAATAATGTGAACAGGAGCATATCAGCAAAGTCCATTTAAAGTCACATTCCTTCTTACGGGCTATGAATAGGAGTCTGATTAGACACCAGAATAAAACTTACTACAAATGCTGAACCATTTAGGTCAAAGAACCTCTAGAGAAGCATCTGTCTTCAGAGGGATTCTAGCTTGAGACTCAATTTTAGAATAAGATATAACAGACATGTTAACAGAAGACATACAAGATGATAAAAGAGGGTTTCTACAATTCCCCACATACTCTGAACCTAATACAACAAATCCAGATATTAAAAAATTATTTTTCTTTAAACAATTGCCAAATCTAAAAGATAAATAGAAGGCACAACAGTTTTGTTACGGTTGTTATCTGGGTTTTGGGAATATTTTGTCTTTTGTTTTTTTACAAATACAAATTAAACATGAAAAAACTCTACTTCCAAAAAAACTAACAGTTCAAGAAAAGCCTATCTAGTTGCATTCTAGACATTTAAAACCTGTATCACAATTGAAATTTCAATGGTAAAAACAGTAGGTTTTAGAACTGTTTTGTGATCCTGCATCAGAAGAAAAATTCTATTCCTTTTATTCAGTTTTTAAACATACCAGCAAGAATCAAAATTGTCAAATTTTCCAAATTTTAAACATACCAGTCAGAATCAAAATTGGCAAATTTTCCAAACCCACTGTAAAAACAGGTTTTAGAAATGTTTCATGATCCTATATCAAAATAAAAATTATATTCCTTTTATTCAGTTTTTAAACATTACCAGTAAGAATCAAAATTGTCAAATTTTCCAATGGCAATTTCTCCACACCAGAAAGTGGTCATGACTCTCAAAGAAGAAACAGTTTGGGGTTTTCCTGCCTTCCAAATGTTATCAAATCCTGTATTTCTCACAGGCTTTTGAAAACACAGAAAGTAACAAATATTCCAATGAATGAAATGTACCAAATGTCAGCAATAATGCAAGACACATTCCTTTGGGGAAATGGCTGTTAGAAAAAAAATCCAGTCTGTACATGCAAAATAAGCAAGGAAATTTGGTCTTTTCTTCTTCTTCTTCTTTAAAAATCCATTAATCCTAAAATATCATTCCACAAAATTGGAAGTGAAAGACTAAAGGCCAGGAAAGGGAAGAGAGGGAGAAGGAGCACACACCATTAACACACAAAAGAAGTAAAATTATACTAACTAAAGCAGTTTATAACAAACTGGGGTCATACTCCAAGATACCAAAGGCTGGTCGAAGAAATTCACCATTCTGTAGGAACTAGGGTTCGTATGGCCGCCTGAAGATCCATGAAGATTCACTGCCATGGAGCAAGCCACCTTCCCACTCCAAATCCTGCTTTCTGTACCATGCCTCCACAGGGAGGGCCTCTCATTCCACCACCCAGCCCACCTAAAGGGCCTCCAGGTCCACAAAGGCAATCATCTCGTGGGTCCCCTTCCCTGGCAGCTCGAGTCTTCTTCTCTTCCACAATCAGACGGACCTCACCTCTGAACATGATGGACCTGTTGCTAAGGACCTTCTGAACAGGCTCAGAATCATCAAACACAACAAAATCAAAATTGGGTAATTTCCCACCACTGTTAATGTGCAACTCCACCATGTTCCCATAATTTTGAAAGAAATCTTTAAGCTCTGATTTGTCTACTTTATGAGGCAGGTTGCCAATGAAGAGTTGGTGACTGTCAGGGTGTCTTACCATTCTTCGGGGTTCAATGTCACCTTGCTCACCAGCCTCACAGATTGGTCTGGGTCCCTTCTGGGGAGGAATATTTATTCGTTGTTCTCGTATTCTTTGATCCCTTTGAGGTCTCTGTGGTGGAACCTGAGATTCAGGCTTAGACTCTGTACAGGGCTGTGAAGCTAGTACTTTGCAAACATGAGGAGGTATCCCAGTAACTGGAACAGTTCCACTGGGTAGAAGGTTGTTACTGGTCACAGATGCCCAAGAAAATGTCCACAAGTCTTCCTATACTGTCTGAGATATGTCTGCAGGTGCTGGAGAACCCTTCTGAGCATCCTCAGGAGCAGTTTCTTCTAATACAAGCTCAAACTTTTCCTCTTGGATTTCAGATACATGTTCTTGTTCTGGTTCTGGTTCAGGATCAGGCTCCAGTTCAGCAACTGGCTCCTCTAAATGTTCTTCCATGTCATTACTGACAACTGCCTGATCATAGAAAGTTCCAGAATCAGAGGTGATTGCTGTCTTTCTTCAGGTTCCTCTACTTCTTCTTCAGACTCCTCCTGAGGCTCAGTGACAAAACCATCTTGGTGTCTGAAGATATCATTATGAACATAGAACTGATGCAATAGACCCCTCGGGAGCAAGTACAAACATCTGCATGAATCTCCTCAAAGCCTGGTTGTTGTTAGAGAGAAGCACCATCACCTGGACTACCACACCATCATTTAGCATAGCATAAGCATCAACATGGAGAATCTTGCTGTGGCAGTTGGTGAAGTTTTGTGACACCACTTTCCTGTGGATTTCTTTCTGTCTATAGACTGCATCTGCTGGCTTTCCATTTGAATCCAATCCCCCATGGACATGAGAAGAGTTCTTTCCATAAAATCTATGCAGCATGTCTAGGGCCTGGTTCACCGGTGTGTAATGCTGTCTCACAAATTTCCACCCAACCAGCAGGGGAGTAGGCTTCTCCATCACCATTGCTTTGGTCAATTCAACCTGGGGGGAAAAGTCAAATATGTCCAAACCTGCGCGGCTGAGAGGGAGAGGAACTAGCTCTGCTACACAGCACTGATGATGGCAGAAACCCTTCACACAACTGTGTCTGCACCAGCAATACATAATTTTTAATACCATGTTATTAAAATCAAAATGACAATATTGGCTAGGGAAATTTAGTGAAAGCAAAATCTAGTAGAACTTATTTTCTAAGCAATTCGCTTGGTAAGCAACACTTGAAAAAAAGAATGAAGGAAGTATTTATTTTCCATCCTTTAGGTCAAGACAGTGTTTTTGTACTCAATTGAGAACAAGGCAAATTCAACTGGAATTCACTGACTCATTTAAGTAAATAGTAGAATTGTATTGAGGAGAATCAGATATTGTTAAAACACACTACCTAGAGACTTATTTTGGAAATAACAAGTAAATGGCTGGTGAAGACAACTATATACACTTTGGGGAGATAATTTTTTTTTTTAATTAAGAATGTATTGGATGAAATTTACTGCAGAATAGATAAAAAATTAGTAAATTAGAAAAGATACTAAATGTAAATGGACTAAAAACAAATTAAAAGATTCCTATATTAAATTAAAATATATATAAATTTACATGCTGCTTTTAAAAGACATATCCTTAAATAGAAGGATTCATAAACATTGAAAGTAAAAGAATTAAAAAAGACATACATGCCAAAGTATAGCTGGTATTGCTTTACATTATAACATAGGTTTCAGGCAAAAAAAAAAAATTATTAAAATAAACAAGAGCATTTTATAATGATAAAATATTTATTTAAAAAATTTAGCCTCGAAATATATCAATAAATATACAAGGTAAAAACTGATAAAAATAAAAGGAAAATTTGACACAACCATATCTATCTATAACCACAGTGGAAAAGTTTAACACATGTCTCTCAATAATTGATTATGCAAGCTGATTAAAACTGTAACAGGATAAAGATGATTTCAAGAACACAATAAACAAATCTGACCCATTTGGTGCAAAGACAGGAGTATTATTTTCAAGCTCATTGTGTGAAGCCAGCCTAAACAATCTCACAAGCACATTACAAGAAAAAACATACATAATACAATCTCTCATATTCATAGGTAAACAAAATATTAGCAAACCGAATATAGCAGTAACTAAAAGACTAAGACACCAAGACAAAAGTGGGCTTATTTCAGGAATGCACAGCTGATTACACTTTCAAAATTCAATCACTGACAAGCTGATCCTAAAATTCATATGGAAATGCAAGGAACCCAGAACAACCAAAACAATCTTGAAAATGAACAAAGCTAGAGGACTTCTACTTCCTGGTTGTAAAATTTACTACAAAGTGATAATAATCAAGACAGTGTAGCACTACTAGCATAATGACAACCAGCTAGGTCAGTGGAACAGAACTGAAAGTCCAGAAACAAGCCCTTACATTTACAGTCAATTGAGTTTTGACAAGGGTGCTAAGAGGATTCAATAGGAAAAGAGTAACTTTTTCAACAAATAGTGCTGAGACAACTAGATGTCCATATAAAAGAATGAAATTAAACCCCCACCTCAGCTGCATATGAAAATTAACTTGAAATGGAACAAAGATTAAAACATAACAGCTAAAAAATAAAAATTAAAAAAATAACAGCTAAAACTATAAAACTTCAAGGGGAAAACACAAGAGCAAATCTTTGTAATTTTGGGTTATGGTATGGTTTTAGATAACACTAAAAGCAAAAACATGAAGTCTTTGCACATGCCTATGTCCTGAATGGTATTGCCTAGGTTTTCCTCTAAGGTTTTTATGGTTTTAGGTCTTATGTTTAAGTCTTTAATCCATCTTGAGTTAATTTTTGGATAAGGTGTAAGGAAGGGGTCCTGTTTCAGTTTTCTGCTAGCCAGTTTTCCCAACACCATTTATTAAACAGGGAATCAACAGGGAATCCTTTCCCCATTTCTTGTTTTTGTCAGGTTTGTCAAAGATCAGATGGCTGTAGATGTGTAGTAGTATTTCTGAGGCCTGTGTTCTGATCTATATATATCTGTTTTGGTACCAGTACCATGCTGCTTTGGTTACTGTAGCCTTGTAGAATAGTTTGAAGTCAGTAGTACGATGCCTCCAGCTTTGTTCTTTTTGCCTAGGATTGTCTTGGCTATGTGGGCTCTTTTTTGGTTTCATATGAAATTTAAAGTAGTTTTTTCTAAGTCTGTGAAGAAAGTCAAAGGTAGCTGGATGGAGACAGCATTGGAATTTGTAAGTTACTTTGGGCAGTATGGTCACTTTCACGATATTGATTCTTCCTATCCATGAGCATGAAATGTTTTTCCATTTGTTGTGCCCTCTCTTATTTCCTTCATCAGTGGTTTGTAGTTCTCCTTGAAGAGATCCTTCACCTCCATTTTAAGTTGTATTCCTAGGTATTTGATTCTCTTTGTAGCAATTGTGAATGAGAGTTCAAACATGTTTTGGCTCTCTATTCTAGTGTATAAAAATGCTTGTGATTTTTGAATACTGATTTTGTATCCTGAGACTCTGCTGAAGTTGCTTATCAGCTTAGGAAGATTTAGGGCTGAGATGATGGGGTTTTCTAAATATACAATCATGTCATCTGCAAACAGAGACAATTTGACTTCCTCTCTTCCTATCTGAATACCTTTTATTTCTTTCTCTTGCCTGATTGCCCTGGCCAGAACTACCATACTATGTTGAATAGGAGTGGTGAAAGAAGGCATCCTTTGTGCCGGTTTTCAAAGAGAATGTTTTTAGCTTTCACCCATTCAGTATGATATTGGCCGTGAGTTTGTCATAAATAGTTCTTATTATTTTGAGATACATTCCATTAATACCTAGTTTATTGAGAGTTTTTTTCAGCATGAAGGAATGTTGAATTTTATGGAAGGCCCTTTCTGCATCTATTGAGATAATCATGTGTTGTCATTGGTTATGTTTATGTGATGAATTACATTTATTGATTTGCGTATGTTAAACCAGCCTTGAATCCCAGGGATGAAGCCAACTTGATCTTGGTGGATAAGCTTTGTGATGTGCTGCTGGATTTGGTTTGCCAGTATTTTATTGAATATTTTCGCATCGATGTTCATCAGGGATACTGGCCAGAAATCATCTTGTTTTGTTGTGTCTCTGCCAGGTTTTGGTATCAAGATGATGCTGGCCTCATAAAACGAGTTAAGTAAGAGTCCCTCTTTTTCTACTGTTTGGAATAATTTCAGAAGGAATGGTACCAGCTCCTCTTAGCACCTCTGGTACAAATTCAGCTGTGAATCTGTCTGGTCCTGGGCTGTTTTGGTTGGTAGGCTACTAATAGTTCTCTATTTCCTTCAATTCTGCTCTGATCTTAGTTATTTCTTATCTTCTGCTAGCTTTTGAATTTGTTTGTGATGTCAGGGTGTCGATTTTAGATCTTTCCCGCTTTCTCCTGTGTGAATTTAGTGCTATAAATTTCCCTTTAAATGCTGCTTTAGCTATGTCCCAGAGATTCTGGCACATTGTGTCTTTGTTCCCATTGGTTTCAAAGAACTTATTTCTGCCTTCATTTCGTGATTTACCCAGCAGTCATTCAGGAGCAGGTTGTTCAGTTTCCATGTAGTTGTGCGGTTTTGAGTGAGTTTCTTAATCCTGAATTCTAATTTGATTGCACTGTGGTCTGAGAGACTGTTTGTTATGATTTCCGTTCTTTTGCATTTGTTGAGGAGTGCATTACTTCCAATTATGTGGTCAATTTTAGCATAAGTGTGATGTGATGCTGAGAAGAACGTATATTCTGTTGATTTGGGGTGGAGAATTCTATAAACATCTATTAGGTCTGCTTGGCCCTGAGCCGAGTTCAAGTCCTGAATATCCTTGTTAATTTTCTGTCTCATTAATCTGTCTAATATTGACAGTGAAGTGTTAAAATCTCCAAATCTCCTACTACTACTACTACTGTATGGGAGTCTAAGTCTGTTTGTAGGTCTCTAAGAACTTGCTTTATGAATCTAGGTGCTCCTGTATTGGGTGCATATATATTTAGGAGAGTTATCTCTTCTTGTTGCATTGATCCCTTTACTATTATATAATGCCCTTATCTCTTTTGATCTTTTTTGGTTTAAAGTCTGTTTTACCAGAGACTAGGATTGCAACTCCTGTTTTTTGTGGTTTTTTTTCTTTTTTCTTTTGCTTTCCATTTGCTTGGTAAATATTCCTCCATCCCTTTATTTGAGTCTATGTGTGTCTTTGCACGTGAGATGGGTCTTCCGAATACAGCACACCGATGGGTCTTGAATCTATCCAGTTTGCCAGTCTGTGTCTTTCAGTTGGGTCATTTAGCCCTTTTACATTTAAGGTTAATATTGTTATAGGTGAATCTGATCCTGTCATTATGATGCTAGCTGGTTATTTTGCCCATTAGTTGATGCAATTTCTTCATAGTGTTGATGGTCTTTACAATTTGGCATGTTTTTGCAGTGGCTGGTACCAGTTGTTTCTTTCCAAGTTTACTGCTTCCTTCAGGAGCTCTTGTAAGGCAGGCCTGGTGGTGACAAAATCTCTCAGCAATTGTTTATCTGCAAAGGATTTTATTTCACCTTTGCTTATGAAGCTTAGTTTGGCTGGATATGAAATTCTGGGTTGAAAATTCTTTTCCTTAAGAATGTTGAATATTGGACCCCGCTCTCTTCTGGCTTGTAGGGTTTCTGAGAGATCCGCTGTTAGTCTGATGAACTTCCTTTTGTCACCTGGGTAACTCAATCTTTCTCTCTGGCTGCCCTTAACATTTTTTCCTTCATTTCAACCTTGGTGAATCTGACAATTATGTGTCTTGTGGTTGCTCTTCTCAAGAAGCATCTCTGTGGTGTTCTTTGTATTTCTTGAATTTGAATGTTGGCCCGTCGTGCTAGGTTGGGGAAGTTTTCCTGGATAACATCCTTAAGTGTGTTTTCCAACTTGGTTCCATTCTCCCTGTCACTTTCAGGTACACCAATCAAAAATAGGTTTGGTCTTTTCACATAGTCCCATATTTCTTGGAGGCTTTGTTCGTTCTTTTCATTCTTTTTTCTCTTTCCTCTAACCCTTTTTTGAAGTTCTTAGCTTCCCTGCCTTGGGTTAGAACATGCTCTTTAAGCTTGGAGGAGTTTGTTATTACCCACCTTCTGAAGCCTACTTCTGTTAATTCATCAAACTCATTCTCCATCCAGTTTTGTTCCCTTGCTGGTGAGGAGTGGTGATTCTTTGAAGAGGCATTCTGGTTTGGGGAATTTTCAGCCTTTTTGTACTGTTTTTTCCTCATCTTCGTGGATTTATCTACCTTTGGTCTTTGATGTTGGTGACCTTCAGATGGGTTTTTGTATGGGCGTCCTTTTTGTTGATATTGATGCTACTCCTTTCTGTATGTTAGTTTTCCTTCTAACAGCCAGGACCCTCTGCTGCAGGTCTGTTGGAGTTTGCTAGAGGTCCATCCAAGACTCTGTTTGCCTGGGTATCACCAGCAGAAGCCGCAGAACAGCAAAAGTTGCTGCCTGTTCCTTCCTCTGGAAGCTTCATCCCAGAGGGGCACTGCCAGATGCCAGCCGGAGCTCTCCTGTATGAGGTGTCTCCAGGTCAGGAGGCATAGGGGTCAGGGACTCACTTGAGGAGACAGTCCACCCTTTAGCAGAGCTTGAGCACTGTGCTGGGAGACATGCAGCTGTCTTCGGAGCTGACAGGCAGGAAAGTTTAAGTCTGCTAAAGCTGTGACCACAGCCACCCCTTCCCTAAGGTGCTCTGTCCCAGGAAGATGGGAATTTTATCTATAAGCCCCTGACTGGGGCTGCTGCCTTTCTTTCAGAGATGCCCTGCCCAAAGAGGAGGAATCTAGAGAGGCAGTCTGGCTACAGCGGCTTTGTGTGCTGCGGTGGGTTCTGCACCCAGTTCAAACTTCCCAGTAGCTTTGTTTACACTGTGAGGGGAAAACCACCTACTCAAGCCTCAGTAATGGCAAATGCCCCTCCCCCCACCAAGCTCACCCATCCCAGATAGACTTCAGAATGTGTGCTGGCAGTGAGAATTTCAAGCCAGTGGATCTTAGCTTGCTAGCCTCCTGGGGGTGGGATCTGCTGAGGTAGACCACTTGGCTCCCTAGTTTCAGCCCCCTTTGCAGGGTAATGAATGGTTCTGTCTCACTGGTGTTCCAGGAGCCACTGCGGTATGAAAAACTCCTGCAGCTAGCTCGGTGTCTGCCCAAAGGGCCGCCTGGTTTTGTGCTTGAAACCCAGGGCCCTGGTGGTTTAGGTACCCTAGGGAATCTCCTAGTCTGTGGGATACAAAGACCACGGGAAAAGCGTAGTATCTGGGCTGGAATGCACCGTTCCTCATGGCACAGTCCCTTGGCTAAGGGAAAGAGTTCCCTGATCCCTTGCACTTCCTGGGTGACCTGCTTTGGCTTGCCCTCCATGGGCTGCACCCACTATCTAACCAGTCCCAATGCGATGAGCTGAGAACCTCAGCTGGAAATGCAGAAATCACCGGCCTTCTGAGTTATCTTGCTGGGAGTTGCAGACTGGAGGTGTTCCTATTCAGCCATCTTGCCAGCCACCATAGTCCTGTAACTTGTAGTTATGGAGCTGGGTCACAAACTCAGGTCACGTGGCTATAGATGTCAGATGCCACACTTTTAGCTGCTATTCTAGATGCTTCCCCTACTGAGAAGATCTATCTGCTGGGAGGCACTGCAGCATGTTATCTCCTTGTTTGCTTAATCTTGCTTCCTACTTCTGTTTGTTGCTATCAAAAATTCCAAAACAACAGGGTTCAGGAGGGAGAATTTGGAGCTGACTGTTGGACAGGGAAAACTGTTTCTGTCCCTCAGATTAGGTGGTTCATCAGGGAGAGTCCATTTATTATTTTTAATTCCATTTATTATTTTATTTCATTTTATACAACCTACTTGAAAGGACAAAATTTTAGAAATGTATAATATTTTAGTGATTAGGTTGGGGTGAGATAGAAGTGATTGTGACTATAAGAAGGCAAGATGAGGGATCCTCCTGGGATGGAAATGTTCTCTATTTTGACTGTGTCAATATCTTGGTTGTACTGTAGTTTTCTAAGATGTTACCACTGGAGGAAACTAGGGAAGGGTCCACAGTATCTCTCTGCATTATTTCTTACAACCTCCTGTGAATTTACAATGAACTCAAACACTATGATCTTTTTAGATCAAAAAAAAAAAATAAAACACCCTGGCTTGGGCATGATGATTACACTCATACTCCCAGAACTTTGGGAAGCAGCAGCAGAAAGATCACTTGAGCCAGGCAGGTCCAGGCTGCAGTGAGCTAAACAGAGCAAGACCCAGAAAGATAAAACTCCAAGATCATGTAGCTAACAGCAGAGGTAAGACCTATATTTGGCTCTTTCATCCCTTTTTATCACATGAATGCTCCATCTCTACTTCAGGGCTAAATCCCACTGAAAATATCTATTTTAAATATTAATATACTGGCCCTATAAACAGTTATATCCCATAAAAAGTAATCATCCAACTCCCTGAATTTCATTTTTTCATGCATTCAACAAATAAGTATTCAGTTGTTCACATGTAGCAGACATTACACTAGGCTCCAGATATATAACAGTAAATATATTATTACATGCAGTTCTGAAGAAAGACTATAGGGGAAGTACTGGGTGTTAAGGGAGCATACGAATAGGACTAATTTTTCAGATTAAGTGTTTGGAAGTCTTCTAAATATACATACATCAAAGTTGATACTTGAACAACATTAACCAGAGAGGAAGCGATCAAAGAGTGTTTTGGGAAGAGTATATAGTATGTATAAAGGCTGTGAATTGGAGGTAAAAGGAAGGAAGCAAGCAGTAAGGAATTCTCAGTCTTCATCTTACTGGACCTATCAGTAATCACTCCCTCTTCATTAAATCTTTTTTTTCCCACTTAAATTCTTTTTACTTTTTTGGTCGGGCACGGTGGCTCACACCTGTAATCCCAGCACTTTGCGAGGCCGAGGAGGGTAGATCATTTGAGGTAAGGTGTTCAAGACCAGCCTGGCCAACATGGCGAAACTCCATCTCTACTAAAAATAAAAAATAAAAAAATTAGCCGGGCGTGGTGGCAGGTCTTTGCCTGTAGTAATCACAGCTACTGGGGGGGCTGAGGCAGGAGATCGGTTGAACCCATGAGACGGAAGTTGCAGTGAGCCAAGTTCATGCCATTGTACTCCAGCCTGGGCGACAGAGTAAGACTCCACCTCAAAGAGAAAAAATGAATTTTTTTTTTTTTTGAGACAAAGTCTTGCTCTGTCACTCTGCCTGGAGTACAGGGGTGCAATATTAGCTCTCTGTAACCTCAAACTCCTAGGCTCACACAACCTCCTGCCTCAGCCCCTCAAGCAGCTTGGACTACAGGCATCTGCCACCACACCCGGCTAATTGTTTTTTGGTTTTTTTTGGTTTTTTTTTTTTGAGATGGAGTCTCACTCTGTCACCCAGGCTAGAGTGCAGTGGTGCAATCTGGTCTCTCTGCAACCTCCAGCTCCTGGGTTCAAGCGATTCTCCTGTCTCAGCCTCCCAAGGAGCTGGGCTTACAGGTGCCTGCCACTGTGCCCGGCTAATTTTTGTATTTTTAGTAGAGACGGGGTTACACCATCTTGGTCAGGACATTTTTTTGTTGTTGTTGTTGTTGTTGCAATAGGGTCTCATTACATTGCAAAGGCTGGTCTGGAACTCCTGGCCTTAAGCAATCCTTTCACCTCAGCCTCCAATTACTTTAAAATGAAGAATATTGCAAACTTTCTTTCTACAGGCAACTGTTTTCAGTCTAATGATAAAATAATTCCCACTTATTAGGTGACTTCTTTCTGTAAACCACTATGCTAGGAAATTTTAGAAGATCTCTCGCAATTCACATATTTCTCACGCCTTGGCTCGAGGAAATTCACAGAAACCGCCACTGCTATACATATTATTGAACGATTAATCCTTTTCCTCTTCCCTTCCTACCCCTCCCATTTGCCCTAAGAACAAAGAGTTTGTAAACCAATAAATTTGGTGGAGGCCAAGAGCTCAGGGCTTTGAGAAAGCCTCCTACGCTGCAGTCCCCTGGACCTGACTTTTAAACTCTTACTCTCTTTTTAATTCCTTTGTCTCTGCTGGACTTGGAGTACCTGCTGGGTGGTGTGGGGCTGGTTTCCCCAACAGGGAGAAAGAAGCCACAATTGCAAAGGCATAAAGATTTTAGAAAATCTGGCCAGGCACAGCGGCTCATGCGGGTAATCCCAGCACTGTGGGAGGCCGAGGCAGGCAGATCACCTGAGGTCAGGAGTTCAAGACCAGCCTGGCCAACATAGTGAATAACTGTCTCTACTAAAAATACAAAAATTAGCCAGGCTGAGATCGCGCCACTGCACTCCAGCCTGGGCGACAGAGTGAGACTCCATCTCAAAGAAAAAGAAAAAAGTTGTTTTAGAAAATCCTAAGCAGTTTAGTATAGCTAAAGAATAAGATCCTCGTGACATGCAGTAAAGAAGTAAAAACAGGCCAAGTCAAGGAGGTGCCATGCTAAGAGTTTGGACTTTTCTCTGTAAGGAATTGGAAGCGATTTTTAAAGTGTAATCAGGTTGCTATTTTACAAAGATTACTTTGTCAAGTTTAGAAAAATGAATGTGGGGACAGGGATAACATTTTAGAAGGCTACCACAAATAGTCCAGGTAATACAATTCATAATCTCTTGGCTTTAGACTCCTATATCTAATTACCTACCTGACACTTTGGATATCTCACAGACATTTTTAGCTTAAATGTCCAAAACCAGTCTTGATTTCTCACCAAACCTGTGTGCCCCTGTAGTCTCAGTAAATAGTACAACCATGCAAGTTACTCAAACTGGGTTTCATTCCTGATTTCTCCCTTTCCCTAAACCACCAAGTTGAATCTACTTATTATTCATTATTCCCAAAACATTAATGTATCTCAAGTCTATCCTTTTTTTTCCCCCAGTTCCATTGCTATCACCAAACCCAAGCCATCATCACCGCTCAACAGGATTAGCACAATAGCTCCCAACTGGACTCCTCTAAATTTCCCTTAATACCACTTGCTTTCCTTAAAATACTTACTGTAATTGGCAATTTTGTCTCTCACTTCTGTTAGAATGCCTTCATAAATCAGGGACCACAGACTTCCTTATGGTTTTATTTCAGGGCTCTAGCACCTAGCATCAGCCTGATTAACAGAAACAATATTAATAAAAAAGCAACACACACTTATTATGTGTCAGGTACTATTTTAGGGGTTTTACATATATGAAATCATTTGATCCTCACAAGAGCCTCTAAGGTAGGTATTCTTATTATCTCAATTTTACAGATAAGGAAACTGAGACACAGATGGTCAATTAATCTGCCCAAGGTAACACAAATAAATGACACAACAAAGAATCAAGCCTAGGCAGACTCCAGCCTACAGTCTTGATTATTCAGTAACTCTTTAAGTAGATGCTCAATAAATATTCCTTGAACAAATAAACAAACGAGAGAATACAGAGAGGAGGAACAGATTTAGTGGTAAAGATTATGGGCTATGATTTGGGACATGCTGAATTTGAAGTACTTGGAGAAGGCTGTGAAGTACAGTGGGATAAATAGTTGTAAGTTAGAGATGAGCATTTAGAAGTTATCAGGTTCTCCTGGAAGCCAGCTACAAAATACAACTGTCTGTATTTAAAAAGTGATTATACAATTTAAAAAATAAGATGGGCTTTTAAACTGTAACCATTTTGGTCAAATTCTTTTTTTTGTTTTGACAAAGAGTTTCGCTCTTGTTGCCCAGGCTGGAGTGCAATGGCACAATCTCAGGTCACTGCAACCCCGGCCTCCCGGGTTCTAGCTCCTGCCTCAGCCTCCTGAGTAGCTGGAACTACAGGCATGCACCACCATAGCTGGCTAATTTTATGTATTTTAGTAGAGATGTGGTTTCACCATGCTGGTCAGGCTGGTCTCGAACTCCTGACCTCTGGTGATCCACCCGCCTCGGCCTCTCAAAGTGCTGGGATTACAGGAGTGAGCCACCGCGACCGGCCTGTAGAATTCTATAATAGAAATATGTTTTAACAAAGATAGAATGACCCGTTGAGCCTCGATGACACCCATGAAAAATTCTATATTGTTACTATGAAATGAAATATCTGGCTTTCTTTAAGAAGTCACATTTGGTATCTATATAAATGTCAAACTTGCATTTTGTTAAAATATAAAAGTGCAGAGATTGTTAACTTGACAAAAATCTAATAGATTACAAGAACAGCTGAAAATAACAAGAAAATGACGGAAAAAGAAGAGCGGGAGCACACCTTACCTCTAGACACCTAAACATATTATTACAAAGTTACAGAAATTAAGATAATGGGTATGGTACAAGTCAAAGAAAAGAGAGAACAATGAAAAAGAACAGTGTCCAAAAAGAACCACGTATAAATGAGAATTGTGAATATGATAAAATGATATTTTAAATTAATGGGTGTGGAGAGATGATTTACTAAATGGTATCGGGTTTAGCCTAAAAAAGATTTTTATTTTGTTCCTTATACCAAAAAAATTACAGCTAAATTATAAAATACAAAAAAAGTTTTAATCAGATACATAATATTTTTTACTAATCTGGGGTGGGGCAAGCATTTCTAAGCATCACAAATAAATTAGAAGCTAGGAAAAAAAAAAAGATGGATAGATTTGGGCATTAAAATAATTTAAACTTCTAAGAAAAAAATTAAAAAGTTAAAAGATATTTCAAAATGGGAGTAAAGACGTGAGAAATATGTGACAAAGAATGAACAGCCTATGCAGTAATTTTTAAAAAATATTAAGAGACAATGACAGCAACAGGCTAATTAAAAGAGACAACACCAAAGGATAATAAACATAAGAAAGATGCTCCACAATCAATAGAATTCAACTAGATACAAATGAAATATAATGAGCCATCGCTGTTTACGATCAGATTGAATAGAGTAAAACACGGGGAATGAGTGATCTCAAACACCATTAGTAGGAAAGCAAATGGGAACATGCTTTCTGAAGAGCAACTTAGAGATCACAGAGTATTTGTGGCTAAATAAACCTAATTCTAAAAGGTTAGATTCAAGGATAATCAGGGAAGCATACAAAGAGAGCACACATGACAGCGTTACCTATAAAACCTAATCTGTTCAGCAATCGCACTTCTGGGTACATATCCGAAAGAAATGAAAACAGGATTGGGCTGGGCACAATGACTAACGCCTGTAATCCCAGCACTTTGGGAGGCCGAGGCGGGCAGATCACCTGAGGTCAGGAGTTCGAGACCTACCTGGCCAATATAGCGAAACCCCGTTTCCACCAAAAATTTAAAAATTAGCCGGTCATGGTGGTGCGTGCCTGTAATCCCAGCTACTCAAGACGGTGAGATAGGAGAATCGCTTGAACCCAGGAAGAGGAGGTTGCAGTGGGCCAGGATCATACCACTGCACTCCAGCCTAGGCAACAAGAGCAAAACTCTGTCTCAAAAAAAAAAAAAAAAAAAAAAAAGGGAAATCCTATCATGCTCTGCACTGATGACCCTTGAAGACATTATGGAAACTGAAATAAATTAGCCACAAAAAGTCAAATAGTGTACTACATGATTCCACTTTTATATGAGGTATTTAAAGTATGTAGTCAAATTCAGAAACAAAATAGAATGGTGGCTGTGGGGCAAAGGATACAGGGGAAATGCAGTTGTTGTTTGGTAAGTATAGAACTTCACACCTGCAAGATGAAAAAGTTCTAGAGATCTATTGCACAAGGTACATTTAATTGTACTTGTGGACTAAGGTCTGATTTTTTTTTTTTTTTTTTTTTTTTTTTTGAGATGGAGTCTCACTGTGTGGCCCAAGCTGGAGTACAGTGGCACTATCTCGGCTCATTGCAACCTCCGCCTCCGTCAAGCCATTCTCCTGCCTCAGCCTCCTGAGTAGCTGGGATTACAGGTGCACACCACCACACTAGGCTAATTTTTGTATTTTTAGTAGGGACGGGGTTTCACCATGTTGGTCAGGCTAGTCTTGAACTCCTGACCTCAAGTAATCCACCTGCCTCAGCCTCCCAAAGTGCTGGGATTACAGGTGTGAGCCAATGCACCCAACCTGATTTTTTTTATCTTACCCAAATTCCTACCTAAGGGGTCTAGGGAGTCATGCCCTACAAACCATAAATTCTTAATTAGGTGGGTTTTATTTGACCCTATATATTGTGATTTACTTTTCAATCTGACTCTGGCCTAACATTATGAGACAAGGAAGAAATGTTTAACACCAAAATATATTTCTTTGCCATACCTTAAAATTGTCCTGCAAAGCCTGTTGTAGGAAAAATCCATATTCTATAGTGAATCCCCTTCCCACTTTGTTTTCCTTCCTTCCCAAATCCAGGAGATAATCAACTAAGAGCCAGACACCCTTTTAAGTCCAATAAAAAACAATTTACAACCTGCTCTCTCTGAAGTCTGCTACCTAAGAGCTTCCTCTGCACAGTAAAACTTGGTCTCTACAATCTTTTATCTTTAACCTGAGCATTCCTTTCTGTCAATCCCAGGTCTTCAGACAACCTCAACCAATTGTCAACCAGAAAATGTTTAAATTTACCTATAGCCTGGAAGTCCCCACTTTGAGTTGTCCTGCTTTTCTAAACCAAACAAATGTATTTCTTAAATGTATTTGATTGATGTCTCATGCCTTCCTAAAATACATAAAACCAAGCTGTACCCCAACCACCTTGGGCACATGTTCTCAGGACCTCCCGAGGGCTGTGTCATGGGGCCATGGTCACTCATATTTGGGTCAGTATAAATCGCCTCATATTTTACAGAGTTTGACTCTTTTTGTCAACAATCATGTGGCACCCATTCGTGGGGCCTCAGAGAAGACTCAGGGTCATACTATACACTTAAAAATGGTTAAGATGGCCAGGCACGGTGGCTCACACCTGTAATCCCAGCACTTTGGGAGGCTGAGGTGGGTGGAGCACTTGAGGTCAGGAGTTCGAGACCAGCGTGGGCTAACATGGTGAAACCCCCTCTCTACTAAAAATACAATAGCCAGGCATGGTGGTGCAGGCCTGTAATCCCAGCTACTCAGGAGGCTGAGACATGAGAATCGCTTGAACCCAGGAGGCAGAGGTTGCAGTGAGCCACTGTACTCCAGTCTGGGAGACAGAGCAAGACTCTGTCTCAAAATAAAAGAAGAAAAAAAATAATTAAGTTGATAAATTGTGTTATGCATTTTTAACACAATAAAAAATAAATTATTAATTGAAAACAATGTAAATACCCATCAGCAGGGAATTGGTCATGCTACAGCTATACAATAAAGTAGCCATCAAAAATGATAATACTGATACCTATTCAGTTATACCCATAGCCCATTCTTGCAAGTTTTTCAATATAAAAAAAGCAAAGCATTATATCATAAAACATGTGTCCATATCTGTAACTAAAGACAGAGGTATGTGTAAACAGTGGCATCTCTAGGTAATAGGATTGCAGATGACCTTTACTTTCTTTTTTATATTTTCTTGTGTGGACTAAGTATTAAGTACATGGTAAAAGATGGCTTAAAAGAGGAAGTGACTGCCACCATTGGCTCCAGAATCCTGGGATGGAATTTTGTTTCCCTCATCACTATGTGTCTGGCACATGTTGAAGGATTAATAAAAATTTGAGAGGCAAAATGAACAGTCGTTAAGAGTTCAGGAATCAAGACAGGCCTGGATATGAATCTCAATTCAAATTCATTGAAAAGGGGCCTCAGACTTTAAAGCTCTTTTTTTTGGTTGATTGGTTTGTTTGTTTGTTTGAGATAGAGTCTCCTGTGTTGCCCCAGGCTGGAGTGCAGTGGCTCAATCACAGCTCATTGCATCTTTGACCTCCTAGGTCCCAGCGATTCCCTCACCTGAGCCTCCTGTGTAGCTGGACCACAGCTATGCACCACCAAGCCCAGCTAATTTTATTTTTTGTAGAGACCGAGATTTCCTATGTTGCCCAGGCTGGTCTAGAACTGCTAGACTCAAGTGATTCTCTTGCCTTGACATCTCAAAGTGCTGGGATTACAGGTGTGAGCCACCAGGTCAGACCTCTACAATTCTTATTTAACTCCATTGAGCCTCACTTTCTTCAACTATAAAAATGTCAAGACTTAATAGATTGTTGCAAGGAAAATGTACTTATCACACAAAACATCATTTCTGGCTCAAATGAAACTCAGTAAAATGATGGCCATCATTACTGTTTAGTGACTCGATTTACACTGAAGAATTCCCGACACAAACAAATAAAAAAAAACTAAGCATCTACAGAAGACTGCATTGCTAAATTATCACTGAATATCCTAATTGCATTAAAAAGCAACAGACAACACTTTGCCTAGTAGATCTACAAAAATGTCTTGCTGCAAGGTATGGTTATATTCCTATATCTAGCAGGATTACACTATAAAATTTACCATCTACTTTGTATATAAACATCACTCATGAGTATTGGACACAGATTTATTAGTGCTTTAGTAAAAATAATGCAAAGAGGAAAACGTGCTTGTTTTAATCCAAAGGTAGAATGTAAAGAGAATGTAAACATACAAAATGTGACTAAAGACTTCACTTAGAGAGAGATAAAAAGAGTAAGTGACATTACAATTTTGTTTAGCCTCTCTCTTCCTCACAACTTTTGGACAAGGAGCCTGTCTTTTTAAGCACTGCTCTACCCACAAAGTCTGGTATAGTACCCAATACAGTGTAAGCGCTCATACCATAAATACAAGAGGATTTATAAGAGAAAATCTCAGTAAAATCATGGAGTAAACTGAATTAGAATTTATCTGAGAAAGTCTCAGTCAAAATAATAAAGGAAAGAGTTTAAGAATAAAGGGCACACGCATAGGGAGGGAAAAAGTCTTTTCTGTAACTTGCATCTCCTTTATTCAGTAAGTTTTCCTGGGGACCTTATACAGTCACCCTTGAACTCTGAAGGAGGCATAATCCAGGGCCTGACCGTGCTAAGATTATTAGGCTGTGGGTTCCTTAACCCTTTTAGTGATGCCTTTATTCATCGGTGTATTATAGTTGGCACCCTGTGGTCACGTTTTTTGTTTTTGATTTTGTTTTGAGATGGAGTCTCGCTCTGTCACCCAGGCTGGAGTGCAGTGGCGCGATCTTGGGTCACTGTAACCACTTCTCAAGTTCAAGCGATTCTCCTGCCTCAGCCTCCCGTGTAGCTGGGACTACAGATCCCTGCCACCACGTCCGCTAATGTGTGTGTGTGTGTTTTTGGTAGACACAGGGTTTCACCATGTTGCCCAAGCTGATCTCGAACTCCTGACCTCAAGTAATCCGCCCGCCTCGGCCTCCCAAAGTACTAGGATTACAGGCCTGAGCCACCGCGCCTGTCCGCCACTCGTTTAATAAATGGTCGTTATTCAAAGAATGGTGATGGGCCCACTCTTGATTATCAATCCTTCAAACAGAAAAGCCCTTTTATGTGACTTTTTTCCTTCAAAGCTGACTTTAGAAGTGTGTTTGGGGCCGGGCGCGGTGGCTCACGCCTGTAATCCCAGCACTTTGGGAGGCCAAGGTGGGCAGATCACGAGGTCAGGAGATCGAGACCATCCTGGCTAACGCGGTGAAACCCCGTCTCTACTAAAAATACAAAAAAATTAGCCAGGCGTGGTGGCGCACGCCTGTAATCCCAGTACTCGGGAGGCTGAGACAGGAGAATGGCGTGAACCCGGGAGCCGAGGGTTGCAGTGAGCCGAGATCTCGCCACTGCACTCCATCCTGGCGACAGAGCAAGACTTCTTCTCAAAAGAAAAAAAAAAAAAAGTGTGTCTGTAAATGTGGGAGGAGTTAGTTCAGAACTTCGGAGCCCTGTCTTTACAGTTCGAACTGACCACGCGAAGACTAAAGGCATTAGAGGTACTTTCTACAAATTTAGCCGTGCAATCTAAAAGCCAGCAGGCCGAGACGCCCGCGATTGAAGGCCGGGGTGGAGACAGTATGAGGGCCCTGGGAATTACCCCCATCCCATGTCACCCACTCCTTCTTAAAATGCCATTAAATTCCGTTCAACTTTTTATCTCCCATGCAAGAAACTAGCGACTTGCCCGCCACGCCACTTCCAGACAGTCACACCTGGCGTATTCGCCGCAGCATCTCCAACTCCCGCCACAGGTTTGGGACGTGTCCGCCCCTAAGCGGAAGTGACGTTCAACGGGACTACGTGAAAGTAGACGAGTTCAAATACGTACTAATAATTTAAAACCCGTATGGTGTTTTGAGGAAACTCTTCTGCCTACCCTTCTTCCATCATTTCTCTCCTGCTAGGGTTGCGAAAAGGGCTCAATATAGCCTCGCGACAACTCGTTCTCCTCCCTAATTCCAAGTCATTCAAAACTCTGTCCCTTTTCATTGGCTGAGGCGGCGGCATGGGTACCTCTCAGGAACTACAATTCCAGCCAACCACCGCGACAAGTGAACGGAGGAGAGGTTATGAGCAGGGGAAAAGCGTATTGGGAATTGTAGTCCACTCCAGGTCGAAAGGGCAATCACCCCGCCCTCCGCCACTGACGCTGGAGAAACCAGGTGTTCGTTTCAGAACCCGTTAGCGCTAAGGGGAGGAGCCAAGCCCTTAAGCAGCATGCCTCACTTCGCCCCACATGGAGGATAATTTTCCTTTACCCCTAAAAAGCACTATGAATACCCGCTGAGGAAATATGGTTGTCTTTTAAATACCTCGAGTCAGTAAAAACTCACGAAACTCCCTCACCTCAGGATCCAACTCGTGGGAAAAGGTAGCTCTTTTACAAGTGGGCAAAATGGCTGTCCTCCTAGTTTTACCATTGGTTGGCTTATGTGCCCTTCAAGGGCGGTTACTTATCACGGATTGGTTCTTTTTCTCTTGAGGTTGGAGGAAGATTTGGCACGGCTCTCCGAGGCCTGGGAGGAGGTAAAGGGGTGGAGAGAAGGCAGTTTTTTCAAGCGTGATTGGGCAACACCCATGTCACTCTGGGGACGTACAACCTATGAGTAGTCGGCTGCCGCTCAAAGAGAACGAAGAGGCGGGGCTAGTGCGTGGTGGGAAGGGGCGGGATTCTGCCAGCCGCGGCTGCCGCTGGAGCCGGTGTCCGGGCTGGTGATGGGGTTAATTCCCTTTCGTAAGACTCTTACTTGCACCCCCCAGCCCCGCCGTCGCCCCGCCGCGCCGCGCTCCAACCGCCTCCTCCTCCTCAGTAACGCGGGTAAGAGATGCCCTCCCCTCCCCCGTCCAGCTCCCCGGGAATAACGCGCCTCGCTCCCCTCCCCCGCCCGCCAACCGGTAGCGCTAACGGAGAAGGAGGCAGGCAGGGGAGAGATGCGGTGTGTGAGAAGGTGGCCTTCCCCGCCGCGTCGTCGGCGCTCCAGCCAGGGCCTTCCGACGTCCCGCTGCTGCCAGCCCGCCGTTAGGTCGGGTTCCGAGTGAGCCAGTCTCGCCTGGCCCGCGGCTGCGGCTGCGGCTGCAGCTGCAGCCACTACCTTGTGCCCACCGCCCCCACTCGGGGGCCATGTGAAAAGCAAACCCCTCGAGGCCTAGCGGAGGAGGCAGGGGAAAGGTTCCCGAGTCCCTGCCATGGCTGCTGCTGCCTCCGCGGCTGCTCTTGCAGCCCCAGGGACTCGGGAGCCAGCCACAGCAGGCCTGCCAGGAGCGTGGTGCTGCTCTCTCGGGTGGCTGGCGCCGATGCCCCGGGCTCCCACGGCCGCATCCCCTGGCCTTGCACCAAGAGAATTTTCAGCTTCGACCGGTTGGTGAAATGTAGGTACATTTTCCCTGTGGTATTAGCAAAAGCACAATGGGAATATTAAAAAGAAAGTTGAATGACTGTCAGTGTCACGGTCCCCCGGGATCTGATTTACACACGTTTTGATGACTGAACCTTAGGCTGCCAACAAATCTTTGTGTGCTTTGAAGTTTTTTGGTGTTTTGTTTTGTTGTTGTGACTAAGTCCAAAGGGTGCCTCGGTTGAGCTTGTTTTTATAAAGAAACTTAAATTATTGGGACTATCATGCTCCGTGTGTAATTGTCCTGGGATAGTAAGTTAACTAAGTAAAAGGTGAAGAGGTGCTTTCCAAATTAGGATTCGTGAACAGCAAATGGTTTTTCTAATAAAATTTTCTAAATATATGTATCTTCATGGTTATAGTTTACCTAACTGTAACTTTAAGAAACCGTTTTTAGCTTAAATGTCATTGATGACAAAAACTTTTAAATGAAAAGATGGCTAAAGTCAAACTGGAAGTCTACCCATTTATAATATTTGAAACAAGATCTTCTAAGTATTTAGTAGGATACCAGTCTGACAGGAATAATTGGACACGTCTCAATTTCTAAAAATTTGGCATATTTGGCTATTTTTAGGGCATTCTGTTATGATTTCCTCATCACGTTTTGATCAAGTGCTTGTCTTTTCAAATACCACTCTGCTTTTATGCCTGGAAGAATATGTCTTTAAATCATGGATTCTATAGTCTGTAGTAGACATACCTGTGATCAGAGTTAAAATTCTAGGCTCATTTCTGAGGTTTACTTGTTGGCAGAATAAACCTGGGTTCTGAAGAAATACCTGAGTTTTGATCATTTCTTCAGGGTCTGAGAAGACTATGGTGGCTTAATGGTCTTCTATATTCCATAACTAGTATACCTGGATACAGGATTGACATAGATACGTTCGGGTCCTGGAGGAAATTTGGGTATCTATTAAGAAATGAAAATTGCCAGCCATATAGTAGTCACCTGTAGTTCCTGCTACTCAGGAGTATGAGGTGAGAGGATTACTTGAGCCCAGGGGTTCAAGGCCAGCCTAGGCAGTATAGCAGAACATCATCTCAAAAAAATAGATAGATAGCCTTAGAAGGTAAGGCCCCTGAGATCCCCACAAAGTTCCTGTAACATATATTGCCAGCTGCCAGCATAGTATTTTCCAAAACTTAAGAGTTAATTGATAAATTATACAATTGATACTTTCAGATCTTGAGTGATTTATATAGAGAAAAGACTGCTGAAAATTTACGAGTCGTCTACATTTTCTTCCTGGCTGTTGGATCCCTCCATGAACCTCAGTTCGGTTTCCTCGTCTGTAAAATGAGGATGATAATGCTTAACTTAAGAGGTTATGAAAATTAGAGATAAATATATAGTAACAGCCGGGCACAGTGGCTCACACCTGTAATCCTAGCACTTTGGGAGGCTGAGGCAGGCGGATCACCTGAGGTCGGGAGTTGGAGACCAGCCTGACCAACATGGAGAAACCCTGTCTCTACTAAAAATACAAAAAATTAGTTGCGTGTGGTGGTGGGCACCTGTAATCTCAGCTACTCGGGAGGCTGAGGCAGGAGAATTGCTTAACCAGGAAGGCAATGGTGAGTGGAGATCAGGCCATTGAACTCCAGCCTGGGCAACAAGAGTGAAACTCCATTTTAAAAACAAAGAAAACAGAAAATTCGAGATAAAGTATGTAAATCCCCTAGCATTGAGCCTGACACAGTTTGTGCAATTAAATATTAACTGTTACTATTTTCATGCATATTTAGAGAATGGGATTGTTGTTCCTATGCTGAGGGTGTTGTTGCAGCCTTCGAACACGTTCTGTTACTGAAGAGTACCACAGGCGTATTAGTTTGTATAGTGACTTAAGCACAGTTTGTGGCTATTTTTGATTACCTTATGGAAGTTTTTTTGACTTTGAATTAAAATACAAGTGTCTGTGGAATATATTTCAAATGGATTATTGGGAATAATAATTAGTGTACTCCATGTAGTGGTTAACTATTGTAATATCTTTTAAATTTTATTTAGCTGATACATGTTTCAAGCTCTAGTTTATATACATGCTGTCCGTATTCATTGTGCTACCAGGCGACATTTGAACTATTTAATACACAGTTAAGATTAAGCAAATCATTTGAAATTGTTATGACCATATGTGACTACAGTTTTGTTGCTGTTTTTTAATTCTCCTTATTTATCAACACTTGAGTGTTCCTTTTCTGTGAAACAACTCGTGAGAGATGCTATTCCTTTCTCTTCCTAGGCATTTCTGAAAATTTACTGACTCTTCACACATAATAGTGTTCTTAGAATTTCTATAGTTAAACAAATTTAAGGTTAGCATGAAGATGGTTATATTACTAAGTCTTTTCTGACGGGAATGCACAGAGTTCAAAACAAGCTGCACCTTAAGCAAAATAATGAGCTGAGGTATATACAGTGGGCCTCCCAAGTCATTGGACCTCGTACAAATGGGTGCTCCTCCAAGGAGGTGTTACATGATAGTAGCAATAGAAAATTATATAAACTTGAAATGAGCTTTGTCAAATATCATGCAGAAGATGTGCATTGTCATGCATTGCAAGTAATAGGTTTTTTTTTTTCTTTTTTTGAACTGGTACTTTAGTATACCTAATTTCATCCATTTGAGTTAGTATTAAGTTTTAATTTCTCAGAAATAAAGTAGTGAAAATTGGTAGCAGTTTTGTTTTTCCCATTCTTGGAAAATGTTACAGTGATGAACAAGGCTTGATGGGTTTGTAAAATACTATTGCTATTTGAATTAGAAAATTTCACTATTGACTTTCTATATTCTGTTGTAAATAAGTTGGGGAATTAGTGTGTCAAGGAGGCATGGTAACAAATGGTAATGTAATTTTCAAATAGCTATTGCAGCACCAAACGGCAGAATCAATACTCTGTCTTTATAACCACATTTGCATATAGGGATAATTTATTTCTTATAACTTAAGATAACTAAAATGAAGGGCTGGGCAGGGTGGTTCACGCCTGTGATCCCAGCACTTTGGGAGGCCGAGACAGGCAGATCACAAGGTCAGCAGTTTGAGACCAGCCTGGCCAGTATGGTGAAACCCCATCTCTACTAAAAATACAAAAATTAGTAGGGCGTGTTGGTGGGCGCCTGTAGTCCCAGCTACTTGGGAGGCTGAGTCAGGAGAATCGCTTGAACCTGGGAGGCGGAGGTTGCGGTGAGCCGAGATTGCGCCACTGCACTCCAGCCTGGCGACAGAGCAAGACTTTGTCTCAAAAATAAATAAATAAATAAATAAATAAATAAATAAAATGGAATGAGATGGCTATTGTGAAGAGAAGGAAGTCAGTTTTTTCTCTGTATAATTGTAAACTTTAAAAAAAAATCATCTTAAGACTTAATCCTTAAGACTTCCTGTACTGTTTAATAATATGGACATGTGCAAAGAATTAAATCATATAATTAAACAAAATTTTGTCAAGTTAACTTTGCTTCTCAAATAAGGAAGTTATATAATTAAACACATTTGCTTGTACCTAATAAGACATTAGCGTCCTCATGAATGTATGTCATTTCCAGAATTTAATTCAATTAGTTATTGGCTGAGGGTTGAAATAGAGATGAAACTAAATCTTGGCCCAAAGCTAGTTTTATACCTTATTTTCCAGCAATTTGTTTTTTTTATATCTAGGTTTTATCTTTAATATTTTGCCTTATCTTACCCATTCTTAGTCTCCATACACACATATTAACTTAAATTTCTTTTTCCAAGAATTTTGAAAGCCTATAGTTTATGATCTTTGTTCCCTCTTTGACTTGCGAATTTTATATTTGTGAGTTTTTTCCAAATTTCTACCTGTCAGCTCACTTCTTTAGGAAAGTTGTAAGGTTTTTGAGCCACCTCATTTCATTTTTTATTTTTTTAAGAGACAGGTTTCACCCTGTCACCCAGACTGGAGTGCAGCGACAGGATCATAGCTTACCACAGCCTTAAACTCTGAGGCTCAAGTGAGCCTCCCATCTTATGCTCCCAAGTAACTAGGACTACAAGCTTGTCACTAGGACTACAGGCACATGGCTAATTTTTTAATTTAGTAGAGACAGGTTCTTACTGTGTTACCCAGGCTGGTCTCCTACCTCCTGGGCTCAAGCGATGCTCCTGCCTTGGCCTGCCAAAGTGCTGGAATTACAGGCATAAGCCACTGCACCCAGCCTGTTTCATTAATAGTAGATTGCACAGCATGTTTAAATGATGTTTGCTTTACTAAAGTTTTTATCTACAACTCCCTATAATGACTTCGTCTGACAAAGAAATTAAGTAGAGAAAATAAACTACCTTTGTTTTTATTCTTGACCATTCTCAAGAGGGAATAACTTGATATTATCTGATCTAAGGATTTAAAATAGCGAATTTGACTTCTCACAACATTAGTTTCATGAATGACAAATATAAATTACTTTTGTGGGTTAGTTGTACAATTAACTTCGCTAACCTGTCCTTTAAGGCAGGGGCCACACAGCAGGAGGTGTGTGAGTGAACCGTGAACATCACCACCTGAGCTCTGCCTCCTGTCAGGTGGCATTAGATTCTCATATGATTGCAAACCCTATTGTGAACTGCACATGCAAGGGATCTAGGTGGCGTGCTTCTTATGAGAATCTAATGCCTAATGATCTGAGATAGAACAGTTTCATCCCATAACCATCCTCCTCACCCCCTGTACCATCTGGAGAAAAATTATTTTCCACAAAACAGGTCCGTGGTGCTCTTAGGACAGAGACAAGTTCCATAACTAGAGTAAACTATCACAATCTGAGGTAGCTTAACTGTGGATTTACTTTGTTACCTTGCCCCTCAGTGGGGAGAGAAGCTCTGGAATTAAAAAAAAAAAAAAAGTCTTACTGTTCTGAAATCAAACTTCTTTGTACATGTATACAACATGTGTACAAAACAATAGCTAAAGTGAGCATTTGTCTTTTTATTTATTTATTTATTTTTGAGACGAAGTCTCACTCTGTCGCCCAGGCTGGAGTGCAGTGGCACAATCTTGGCCCACTGCAACCTCTGCCTCCCAGATTCAAGCAATTCTCCTTCCTCAGTCCCCCAGGTAGCTGGGACTACAGGCACAAGCCACCATGCTGGCTAATTTTTGTATTTTTAGTAGAGACGGGGTTTCGCCATATTGGCCAGGGTGGTCTCGAACTCCTGACCTCAAGTGATCTCCCCACCTTGGCCTCCCAAAGTGCTGGGATTACAGGCATGAGCAAACATGCCCACAGCCTAGGCCTTCATTTTAGTAAGCCTCTATTTTATTTAATATTTTATTTTTTATTTATTTATTTATTTATTTATTTTGAGACAGAGTCTCGCTCTGTTGCCCAGGCTGGAGTGTAGTGGTGTGGTCTTGGCGCACTGCAACCTCTTCCTCCTGGGCTCAAGCGATTCTCCTGCCTTAGCCTCCCTAGTAGCTGGGATTACAGGCATGAGCCACTGTGCCCAGTGGGCTCTCATTTTTAACATGCTCTTGGGAAAGAAGCTTCCTTCATACAGAATTACTGCATATCTATTTGTTTTTTACTGGGAACAACCCAGATGTCCTTTGCTGCATGAATTGTTGTACTGTGATACATCCATACCGTGGAATACTACACTGCCATAAAAAAGGAACAAACTGCAGTCACACGTTGTTTAACATTAGGGATAAGTTCTGAGAAATGTGTCATTAGACAGTTTTGTTGTGCCAACATCATGGAGTGTGCTTACACAAACCTACATGGTATATAGCCTTATAGATACTTAAATTATATGGTATGTATGGCCTGTTGCTCCTGGGCTACAAACTATACAGTGTGCTATACAGTATGCTACTACACTAAATACTGTAGGCAATTCTAACACCATGGTTAAGTATCTGTATATCTAAATAAAGACAAGGTACAGTAAAAATAAGGTATAAAATATTTTTAAATAGTATGCCTAAGGCAGTTACAATGAATGTGGCTTGCAGCACTGGAAATTATTTTAGGTGAGCCAGTGAGTGGATGCAGAGGCCTCTGACATAATTGTACACCATTGTAGACTTTATAAATGCTGTATACTTGAGTTTCACTAAATTTATAAAATATTTTTCTATCTAAAAAATTAAGTTTGCTGTAACTTTTTACTTTATAAATTTTTTAAAATTTTAAGTTTTGACCCTTTTGTAGTAACACTTAGCTTAAAATAGACATAGTACAGCTGTACAAAAATATTTTTTCTTTATATCCTTGCCCTATAAGCATTTTCTGTTTTACAATTTTTGGGGATTCGTTTGTTTGTTTTTGTGAAGGAGTTTTGCTGTCATTACCGTCACCCAGGCTGGAGTGCAGTGGCACGATCTTGGCTCAGTGCAACCTCCACCTCCTGGATTCAAGCGATTCTCCTGCCTCATCCTCCCGAGTAGCTGGGACTACAGGTGCCCACCACCATGCCCGGCTAATTTTTGTATTTTTGGTAGAGACAGGGTTTCACCATGTTGGCCAGGCTGGTCTTGAACTCCTGACCTCAGGTGACCCACCCACCTCAGCCTCCCAACGTGCTTGGATTACAAACGTGAGCCACTGCACCTGGCCTAAAAGTTTTTGTTGTTGTTGTTGTTTTTCCTTTAAAATTTTTTGTTAAAAACTAAAATGTAAACACATGCATTAGCCTAGGCCTGTGCATGTGGTCAAGATCATCAGTATCATTGTCTTCCATCTTTGTATCTTGTCCCACCGGAAGGTCTTCAAAGACAATTACGCACATGAATCTATCATCTTGATGTTAGTGTCTTTTTCTGGAATACTTCTTGAAGGACCTCCCTGAGCTGTTTGACAGTTAACTTCTAATTATTTTATATAATTTTTAATACAATTTTTAAAATATAATTTTTAATCTAATGTTTTAAATAGAAGGAGTACACTCTAAAATACTAAGTGTAGTAAATGCATAAATCAGTATCATAGTCATTTATTACCATTATCAAGTATTATGTGCTGTACATATGTATGTGCTATACTTTCATATAGTCATATGCATATAGCAATGCGGTAGGTTTACACCAGCATCACCATAAACATGTGAGTAATGTGTTACGAAGGCTGTGATAATCCTTAGGTGCTAGGAATTTTTCACCAACATAGTCTTATGGGACCACTGTCATTTATGCAGTCCATTGCTGACTGAAAGGTCATTATGCAGTGTGTGATTGTATTGATACAGCAACTAGAATGGATCCCAAAAGAATTGCAGGCACACCTAGGAGATACTGCAAGTTCAGTTCCAGACAACCATGAAAAAGTGAATTATATACCTTTTTTGGTATCCCAGTGCATTTGAAAGTTAGGTTTACTACTGACGTTATCGCTTTAAAAAAAAAAAAGAGTTTTATATAATTCTGTAGTCAAGTGTGAAGAGCGTTGTGTCTAAAAAATGCACATATCTTAATTTTTAAATATTGCTAAAAAATTCTAATAATCATCTGAGCCTTCAGCAGGTTGTAATCTTTTTGCTGGTGGAGAGTCTTGCTTCAGTGTTGGTGGCTGCTGACCGATCAAGATGGTTGTTGCTGAAGGTTGGAGTGACTGTGGCAATATCTGAAAATAAGACAACAATGACAACAGTGTCCAGGTTGATGGGCACTTCCTTTCGTGAAAGATTTCTCGATAGCATGTGCTGCTGTTGGAAAGCATTTTACCCACAGTAGAACTTCTTTCAAAATTGTAGTCAGTCCTTTCCAATTTTCCTACTACTTTACAACTAAGTTTGTGTAATATTCTAAATCCTTTGTTGCTATTTCAACAATGCTTACAGAAATAGACTTAACTTAGGAGTAGAGTCCATCTCAAGAAATCACATTCTTTGCTCATCCATAATCGTGAACAAATGATATAATGAGCAACAATTCAAACACATCTTTAAGCCCCACTTCTGATTCTAGTTCTCTTACAATTTCCACCACATCTGTAGTTACTTTACCCAGGGTAGTCTTGAACCCCTCCAAGTCATCCATGAAGGTTGAAATCGATTTCTTCCAGACTCTTGTTGATATTTTGTAACTTCACAGATGCCTAGGTGGTCAAAAAATAAAAATTTTTAAACATTGATATTTTGACCTCCTCCCATGAATCATAAATGTTCTTTTAAGACATGGAGGTCTTGCTCTGTTGCCCAGGTTGGAGTGTAGTGCTGCTGTCATAGCTCATTGTAACCTTGAACTTTGGGGCTCTAGCAGTTCTCCCACTTTTCTGGTGCATGCCATCACATCTGTCTGTTTTTATTTTTATTTATTTATTTTTGTAGGGACAGGGTCTTGCTGTGTAGCCCAGGCTGGTCTCAAACTCCTGGCCTCAAGCAATCCTGCCTCAGCCTCCCAGTGTTGGGATTACAGGCATGAGCCACCATGCCCACAAATGTTGTTAATGGCATCTAGCATGATGAATCCTTTCCAGAAGGTTTTTAGCTTACTTTACCCAGTGCATCAGAGGAATTACTATCTTTGGCAGCCATGTAGACTTACATAGTGTATTTCATAAATATGAGACTTAAAAATAGAAATTAATCATTGGCACATGGGCTGAAAAATACTGTTGTGTTAGCAGGCAAAAGAACATTCATTTCTTTTTACATCTCCATCAGAGCTCTTGGGTGACAAGGTACTTTATCAATGAACAGTAAGTGTTTAAAAGGAGTCTTCTTTTAAAAGGAGTCTTTTAAAAGGAGTCTACTGAGCAGTAGGTGTCAACAGAGGATTTTAAGTATTCGTAAATAGCATACCTGTTGCAAACAGATGTGCTGTCATCCAGGCTTTGTTTCATTTATGGAGCACAGGCTCTATAAAAGTACACAGGCAGAGTACTTTTAGCATAGTTCTTAATGGCCCTAGAATTTTCAGAATGTTAAATGAGCGCTGGCTTCAACTTAAAGTTAAGCGTCTCCATCAGCTTCTAACGAGAGTCAACCTGTCTTTTGAAGCTTTGAAGCAGGGCATTGACTTCTCTCTATGAAAGTCCTAGGATAGCATCTTCCAATAGAAAGCTGTTTTGTCTACATTGAAAATCTGTTGTTTAGTGACCACCTTCATCAATGATCTTAGATCTTCAGGGTAATTTGCTGCAGCTTCTTCAACGCTTGCTGCTTCACGTTGCGTGTTTACGTTATGGAGATGGTGTCATTTTCCCTAAACCTCATAAATCAGTCTTTGTTAGCTTTCAACTTCTGCAGGTTCCTTATCTCTCTCAACCTTTATAGAATTGAAGAGAGTGCCTTCTACTGGGTTAGACTTTTGCCTAAGGGAATATGGTGGCTGGTTTGATCATCTGTCTGGACCCCTGAAACCTCCATATCAGCAATAAGGCTATTTTGCTTTCTTACCATCTGTGTGTTCACTGGAGTAGCAATTTTTACTTCTTTCAAGAACTTTTCCTTTGCATTCACAGCTTGGCTAACTATTTGATGCAGAGAGGCCTAGCTTGAGGCCTAGGCTTTCAGCCTGTCTCACCTTTCAACAGGCCTTTCTTGCTAAGCTTGATCATTTCTAACTTTTGATTTAAAGTGAGAGATCTGTGACTCTTACTTTCACTTAAACATGTGGAGGCCATCGCAGGGTTATTAACTGACCTAATTTCTTTTTTTTGAGACAGAGTCTTGCTCTGTCACCCAGGCTGGAGTGCAGTGGTGCAATCTCGGCTCACTGCAAGCTCCACCTCCTGTGTTCACGCCATTCTGCTGCCTCAGCCTCCGCCTCTGAAGTCACTGGGGCTACAGGCACCCCCCACCACACCTGGCTAATTTTTTGTATTTTTAATAGAGACGGGGTTTCACTGTGTTAGCCAGGATGGTCTTGATCTCCTGACCTCGTGATCCGCCTGCCTTGGCCTCCCAAAGTGCTGGGATTACAGGTGTAAGCCACCACACCTGGCCAATTGACCTAATTTCAATATTGTTTTGTCTCAGTGAATAGGTAGGACCAAAGAGAGGGAGAAGAGATGGGGCATCAGCCAGTTGGTGGCGCAATCAGAACACCTACAGCATTTATCAACTAAGTTCACTGTCTTATATGGGTGTGGTTTGTGGTCCCCTAAAACAATTACAGTGGTAAGGTCAAAGATCACTGATTGCAGCTCACCATCACCAGACATAATAATGAAAGAGTTTGAAATATTGCAAGAATTACCAAACTATTACACAGAGACATGAAGTGAGCACATGTTGGGGAAATGGTAGTAATTGATATGCTCGACTCAAGAGTTGCCACAAACCTTCAATTTGTTTTAAAAAAATAGTAAAAGAAAAAAAGAAAAGCAATGTTTCTGAAGTGCATATAGGTTGAGTATTTTTTACCTGAAATTTGTGAGACCAGAAGTGTATTGGATTTTTTCAGATTTTGGAATATTGAGATATCTTTGGGATGAGACCCAAATTTAAACAGGAAATTTATTTGTTTCATATGTACCTTATACTCATAGCCTAAAGATAATTTTATACACTATTTTAAATAATTGTTTGCATAAAAAAAGTTTTGACTGCAACTCATCATGTAAGGTCAGGTGTGGAATTTTCTACTAGTATTGTCATGTTGGTGTTCAAAACTGTTGGATTTTGGAGCATATTGGATTTCACATTTTCAGATTAGGTATGCACAACCTGTGTGTGTTCCTGTATAGTACTAAGGGGGAAAAATACCTGTTTTTAAATGAATATCCTCTGCAAAATACCATTCATATATTTAACATAGTTCAATTGTGTTATTATTACTAAGCCATGTTCGCATGTATAGAGCACAATAGAAATACCTCTAACACTGAACAAATCCAAGTTACAGTTTTTGTTTTCACTTTGTGTGCCTTGTTTTTTTCTAAATGCCAGTTCTTTTCTCATTGTCCTTTTGTTAGGTCTTGCTGTTCTTTCATTTTTTAACTCCTCGTCATTTAAACTAGAAAGAATCTGTTGTCTGCATTTTTCATTGTCCGGTTGCTGTAATATGGTTTTGTCAAGAGGCATTATTCAACCAGATGTTTATATTGTAAGCATATTATCTGTAAGATGAAGTAAAAGATTTCTTCCCCTATGATGACATAACAAGCATCAAACTGGGAGATGATAACTAATTTGAGGGAAGAGGGTAATGTAAATGCTTAAGTTACCCTATGGTTACCATATGACCAAAAGTATTAAATGTTTGTTTTTTTGAGACAGAGTCTCACTCTGTAGCCCAGGCTAGAGTGCAGTGCCGCAATCTTGGCTCACCACAACCTCCACCTCCCAGGTTCAAGCAATTCTCCTGCTTCAGCCTTCTGAGTAGCTGAGATTACAAGCATGTGCCACCATGCCCTGCTAATATTTATGTTTTTAGTAGAGATGGGATTTCACCATGTTGGCTAGACTAGTCTCAAACTCCTGACTTCAAGTGATCCCCTGCCTCAGCCTCCCGAAGTGCTGGGATTACAGGTGTGAGCCGCTGTGCCTGGTCTAAATGTTTTAAAGCAATGGAAATGGAATGTGAGGAGATCAACAGTAAAAGACCACCAACTTGGGGAGGATGCACTCTCTGCAATATGTCAAATGGATGATTAATTTTTGTGTATGGTGTGAGGTAGGGGTTCAGATTTATTTCTATATGTGAATATCTAGTTTTCTGCACCATTTGTTGAAAAGATTGTTCTTTCCCCATTGAATTGTCTTGGCACTGTGGTTGAAAATTGATTGATCAAAAAATGTGTTTTATTTCTGGACTTTCAATTCTATTTCATTGATTTCTATGTCTGTCATATTCCAGTGCCACACTGTTTGATTATGTACCTTTGTAGCAAGTTTTGAAATTGGGATATATGAGAGCTCCAATTCTGTTCTTTCTCGAGTTTTTTTTTTCTTTTTGTCTTTCTTTGGCTATTCCAGATCCCATGTATTATTCTATATAATTTAGGGTCAGGTTGCCAATTTCTGCAAAGAAGCCACCTTGGATTTTAATTGGGTTTATGTCAAATATATAAGTCAGTGTGGATAGTATTGCCATTTTAAAAATATGAAATGAGAAATTTTTAAAAATATTTAATGATTAATAATGATACACTTATTGCAAGTTTACATAAATACCATATTTTATGCAAAATAACTTTAAAAAAGAAGAATCCCATTGTTTAACATTTTTGCAAATTTCCTTAATGTCTGACTTAAGAAGATGGCTGGGTTCACATACCTGCTTTTGCATTCCTTCTGATATACGTGGTTTGGATTGAAATATAAGAAGACAATTTTGGCCAAGTGTAGATACAAAGATAAAAAGGGGAAGACCTCATGAACCCTTTGAAAGGATCTTGGTGACCCTGCAGTGGTCCTTAGACCACACTTTGAGAACCACATGTTGAATGGAAACAAGTATGTGTTTGGAAACTCAGAGACCTAATTGAAATTCACAGCTCTGCCACTTAACAGCTGAACAAGTTAAGTTACTTAGCCTCTCAGTCTGTTTCTTCATTTATAAAATGAAGATAATGACATCTCCTTTTAGGGATTTTGTAAGGAGGAAACAAGATAATGCCTGTAAACGTTTTGGTGTGTGGAAACCACTAAAGAAATTATGCTGTTTTCGTTCATTTATACTTGTTGACCTCTCTCTATAGGATTAGCTAATTTTTTTCCAGTGAAAGGTACAAATAGTTGGGAAATGAGAGAGGTTGGAATTTTAAATATACTTATATAGTAAAAACACATCATATAGACATTTAACTGTCAACTGACTCCCCAAAAGGACACCAGAAAAAAAGGTGTTGATCAAAGTTGTGTTTATTAGAGTTACTGCAGTAGGGGCAAACACAACTTGACAAACTCTTAGTAGTCTCAGCATGAAACTTTAGTTTATTGTAGTGGTATCTACAGTGAGCTGATTGTATTCATATAGTTTCCTATTATCAGGCCTTTTAACTACAAATGATGTCAAACAAATAAAGGAAAGGGAAGGGCTAACAAAAAAAGGTAAAAATTTCCAGAAATGGAGGAATAAAATTAGCAGCACCTTTAAAACCATTTGCCACTCACCCTAACTCCACTATCAACTGTTGAAGAATGAAGGAAACTGCAAAAATTCTGCATTAAAGTAGAGCACAGGGCCTGGCACGGTGGCTCATTCACGCCTGTAATTCCAGCAGTTTGGGAGGCTGAGGCAGGCAGAATACTTAAGGCCAGGAACTCGAGACCAGCTTGGGCAACTTGGCAAAACCCTTGTCTCTACTAAAAATACAAAAAAACTAGCTGGGCATGGTGGTGCACTCCTGTTAATCCCAGCTGCTTGGGAGGCTGAGGCATGAGATTCGCTTCAACCCTGGAGGCAGAGACTGCAGTGAGCTGAGATCGCACCACCGCACTCCATCCTGGGTGATAGAGCATGATGCTTTAGCATGTATTGTCTCTGTTAATCAAATAAAATGTAAATAACCCCACCTCCTTAATGATTCCATAAATACTGGCCCAAATCATATATAAAGTTCTATAAAATAAATTCCTGTCATTAAAACTCTATTATTCCAATGGTAATTTTAATTTTGAATATATCTGCAAAACTAAAGTGATAGGATTGTTGCCAACCCAGGACATTATGGATCCACTCAGCATTCATTCATGAAACATTTGTTGATAGTTTACTATGTGCCTTGTACTGCATATATAAAGCAGAGAGTACTTATCCTCATGGATCTTATTTTCTAGTGAGTGAGACAAAGAATGAAATATTTATGTATAATAGAGTGTCAGATAGAAACTATTGCAATGATTTTAAAAAAGGAGGTTGAAAGGTTAGAACATGATGAAATGGAGTGTAGGGCCTATTTTACACAGGGTAGTCAGAGCAACAGCTCTTGACATTCAAGTAAACACCTGAATGAAATGAAGGAACAAGCCGTGAGATATATCAGGGAAGAATGTTTTGGATGGAAGGAACAGAAAGTACAAAGGCCATGAAAGAAGTATACACTTGGATGAAGTTGCAAGTACACTTGTTCACTAAAGTTCAGTAGTGTTTTCCTATAGACAATTGTGAATTAAAATAACGAGTACATAAAGAAGACTGGAGTTGTGGTTCTGGGCTGTCAGCTAGGTGTATTCATTAGTTAAGTGAATCATTCCCACAGTTATCTCTTCATCGCAAATGTAGTGGATTTGGGGTTACACTTGTGACATCTAAACCTCAATCTTTAATCTCCATATTTCAAGGATTTCCTGTCTTCTTAGTGTTTAAACGAAAGATGCCATAGTTTTTCTTAAACAAAATTACCTGCATTTAGACAGACTGATAAATCTCAGCTATTAGAATGTGAGAAGTCATCCGATCCAACCTCAGTGGTGTGGGACACATCCAGGGGCAATCACCTGGGCAGCTTTGCCTGAAATTGTCTGCTTTTCCTTGTCTTCTTCCAGGGGATATCAGAATAGGGGAAGAGGAGATGCCTGGCTTATGCCTTTTGAGCAAGAGCCTGTGGGTATCTGAAATCAGGCAGATAATATTTTTATTCCTTGCTTGAACTATTCTAGTGACAAGAGCGCATTCCTAAAGAGAATGTTTGTCTCTATGTTGTATTTCTTTGTTTCAGGGTCTGAAGATTACCTGATAAATTTTTGTTCTGTTCTCTTTTCTGTTCTTTTTTTGGATATAGGGAGGAAGGGGATAGGCAGGGGAGAAGAAATCCACCTGGTCCGAGACACAAATGAGATGTTTTCCTAAAAGTGCATCAGTATCAATGTCACCTGTCCCCTCTTCCCTTCCCTTCCCTCTCCACCCCTAAGAGAATAGAATAGATGGGATGGGAATAGGGATGGGAGACTTTGCACTCAAGACCCTCCTGCCTGGCTCAGTTGTGCTAAAAAGGGGGAAATGATGAAGGAGTAATTCTATAAATGTCCTCAGTAAGTAATTATCTCCCCTGTATATTCCCCTTGGCTGTTTGGCACCCTTCTTAGGCTTACCAGGTTGTATTACATATTGTTGCTAAGACGCTAGATTCAGTACCCAAAGCACGTGAGATGTTATCACAGAGCCAGGCAACCAGACCATGATGTTATCTTTGTGATTTTAGTTTTTGTCTTACTCAGGATGGTTTGACCACAGAAAAGAAATGGTTAGGCTAGAGTGCAGTGTCACTGTCTTGGCTCACTGCAACCTCCACCTCCCAGATTCAGGACATTCTCCTGCCTCAGCCTCCTGAGTAGCCAGGATTACAGGTGTGTGCTACCATGCCTGGCTAATTTTTGTATTTAGTAGAGATGGAGTTTCACCATGTTGTCGAGGCTGGTCTCGAACTCCTGGCCTCCCAAAATGTTGGGATTACAGCCATGAATCACCACGCCCTGCCAAGAAATGTTTTGAAGGACGTTTTAAAAACCTTTCTTTAAGATCATTTTGATAAGTTGAGAAAGAGGATTGTCGGATTGGTTTTATCTCGAGTAATATTGATAACTTCTCTATCTTTTGAACTGAAACACTTATCATATTGCTTGACAAATTATAAACATTTTGGTGGCAAGCATGGGATAAGAAACTGAGCCTGTGTAGAACTACATTTCTAAAATTAATTTTTTAGAACTTTTTCTTAAGTAGCATTTAAAAAAATCAAAACAGTACATACACATAGAAATCAGTATGGTGGGTCTGCATTTGACTATCATTCTCATCCTCTGTTTTATTATCAGGATTCATGAGTTACTTGAAGAGAATGTTTCTAGCACCAAAAATCAAATGGATTTTTTTGATGCTTCCATCAGTTTATCAGAATTATGCCACATTGTTACTTGTTACACATTAGAAGCATGACTGTCCTCGAATTTTTTTTTTTTTTTCTAGAGTTTCTAATTGCCTTTTTTTTTTCTTTTTTTTTTTTTTCCGGTTGACAAACAATAGTGCACCATCAGCATATCCTCAAGATTATCCAGTCTGTGTTTCCATGAGATTTTCTCCTGGAATCTTATGTCCTGCTCACAGGTCTCATTCCTTCACTGCCCTACTAGGTTGAATCAACTGTTTGCTGGATCTTCTGGATCCTTCTCTTGTTTTTTACATTCATTTGTCTAGGTAATAGTCTGAGATATTTTCCTGAGGAAGGTTGCTTAGGAAATAAACCTTCTGAGAACTTACATGTCTGAAGTCTTTTTTCTTTTCTTTTTTCTTGAGACAGAGTCTCACTCTGTCGCCAAGCTGGAGTGCAGTGGCACGATCTCAGCTCAGTGCAATCTCTGCTTCCTGGGTTCAAGCTATTCTCCTGCCTCAGTCTCCCAAGTACTTGGGACTACAGGCGTGTGCCACCACACCCAGCCTATTTTTGTATTTTTAGTAGAGACGGACTTTCACCATGTTGGCCAGGATGGTCTTGATATCCTGACCTCATGATCCACCCGCCTTGGCCTCCCAAAGTTTTGGGATTACAGGCATGAGCCACCTCCCCGGCCTGAAGTCTTTTTTCTGACATCAGACTTGATTGATGCATAGAATGCTAAGTACAGAATCATGTTCCTTTTGTACTTAGACATATCTCTAGTATCTTCTAACATCTAGATTGCTGTTGAGAGATCTGTTGCCAATCTGATATTTCATTTTATTTTGAAATTTTCCAAATGTACACAAAATTTGATAAATTACTCAGTTTTACAGTTGTTAACCTTTTGTTCTTTTTGCTTTCTCCCATATTAATCCATGTTTTATGCATTGTAAATTAACTTGCAGGTATTATAATAGTATACATCACCCCCTAAACACTTGGGTACGCATATCCTTAACTAGATTTCAATGTTTGATTGCTTTTTAAAGGTACATATGCATCAGAAAAATGCACAAATCATAAATATGTCATTCAGTTAGTTTTTGACAAATTGTATACATCTCTACAACCCATACATCCATCGAGATATAGAACATTGCTGTCACCCAAGAAAGTTCCCTCATTTTCCTTCCCAGTCATTGCTCCCCCTGCACCATACCTCAAGAGGCAGCAACCAAAATTTCCGATTCTTTTCCATCATATATTTGGCTGTTCTAGGATTTACATAAATGAAATTATACAGTATATACTCTGTGTAGGGCTTCTTCCACTCAACATGTTTTTCAGATTTATCCATTTTATTGCACATATGAATATTTTTATTACAGAATAGTATTTTATTATATAGATATACAGTTAATTTTTCCTTTCTGTTTATGGCTTCTGGTATTGTCTCTATTTAGTAATTTTAAGAATGTTTTAAATCTTCAAATAAGTAATACCTGCTAACATGCAGTGCACAATAATCTACTTCTTAGTCCTACATTTCTTTATTCCTAGTTTTTGAAATTTTGTTAATACAAAATTCAGTCAATGTAATACTGTCAAACTTTTTATGATTTCTTGTTCTCAGTAATAAGAGCAGGAAGAAGATTATTTAAAGTCATCTCCTTTTTAAAAAAGTTTTCAACATTTGTATTGAAACTAAAATTAACCTTTTTAACTCTTAATTGACTTTAGGTAAGTAGGTGTTTATATTAATTAGGTGTAATTAAGTATGTATCTTTCCTAGAATGCATTTATATGCATATGCAGCATATGAAGTCATTTAATTTTAAAGAACACATATTGTATGGTTTTGTTTTTGTTTGGTTTGTTTTTTTTTTAAAAAAAAGGAGTCTTGGCTCACACCTATAATCCCAGCACTTTGGGAGGCTGAAGCAGGTGTATCACCTGAAGTCAGGAGTTCTAGACCATCCTGGTCAACTGATGAAACCCTGTCTCTACTAAAAATACAAAAATTAGCTGGGTGTGATGGCGGGTGCCTGTAATCCCACCTACTTGGGAGGCTGAGGCTGAGGCAGGAGAATCCCTTGAACTCGGGAGGTCGATGTTGCAGTGAGCTGAGATTGCGCCATTGCACTCCAGCCTGGGCGACTAGAGCAAAACTCTGCCTCAAAAAAAAAAAAAGGAGGGTCTTGCTCTATTGCTGAGGCTGAACTGGAACTCCTGGGCTCAAGGGATTCCCAGCTTATATAGTTCATTTTATATGATATATTTACAATGGGCAAATCCAGAGACAGAAAACAGGTTAGAGTTTACCAGGAGTTGGGGGAAGGGAAAAATAGTTATTCCTTAAATGGGAATGGGTGTTTTACAGGGTAATGAAAAAGTTTTGAAACTAGATAGCTGGTAGAGACAAACATTGTGAATAGACTAAATACTACTAAATTGTACCTTTATAATGGTCAATTGTATGTTTGATTTTCACCTCATTTAAATAAGAATACATTACATATGAATTACCCTTGACACAAAGATGTGTAACTTTTGTAGTTATAAATTTTTGTTTGTTCTTTGGTAAAGATTATTGTCAGTTCTACTTCTCATAGCTTTTAGAATGATAGTTTATGTTCAGTAAGACCCAAGTTTAAAATCTTCTTTTTGTCAGTTCTACTTCTCATAGCTTTTAGAATGATAGTTTATGTTCAATAAGACCCAAGTTTAAAATCTGCTTTTCATGATCTGGAATGTCTTTTCCAGCTGAAGTTTTGTTAAGTCCATATGATAAATTACAAATGAAATTTTTTGGTTGTCATTCTGTGTTACATGAAATTTTTTTTTACACACTCCACAGCTTTTTGTGAGTGTTTATTTTCTTTTTAATGAATGCTGATTTTGATACTTAATTAAAGCAAGGAAAGGATAAAGCGTGTTTTTAGTCTAGCATTTAAGTTTTATTTGTAGTATATGGAAATTTCTTTATGTCTTTTCTTAGGCAAGCAGCTTTCATACAGCTGCTCTACCATGTTTTTGTTGCTTTTATCTTGCTACTGAAATGGAGAACCCAGTGGTAAAATAGGTGGCAGTTTAAGAGAATTGACTTAAATGAAGTTTGTATTACTTGTACTTCATTAGGAATTAACACTTCATTAGCAATTAACACCTATACTGTAATTTTAGAAAGGGCTTATCATCTTATGTCATTTATAAAAGTTCAACTTTATGCTTGTATCAAGTATAAATCATTTTAGGAATCAAGTCAATTAATATGCCTTTATCCCCAACATTTAATGGGTTTATTGGGGAAATTTTCAAAATGGATAGCTTGTCAGGCATACTACAATTCTACTCCATATTTTGTTCAGACTTTGTAATGTTCTTAGAATTGTTAGTTGCTTACAGCAACTATGTACTTAGAAGACCTTCCGTATTTACTGAAGTCATGAAGGTTAAGAAAAAAATAAATCCATCTACCAGTGGACAAGGGACCTATACCATGTAATCCAGATTTGTAAGTTCATTTATGGACAGGTGGCTGAGGGAATCTATAATTTCATCATTGATTATAGGTTTAAGATCATAGGCACAGAGTAGTGATTCCCTGCCGTTCTATCATTAACACTTTTATCTAGCCAATGCGATGACAGTAGGTTAGTAGGAGATGCAGGCAGACCGACAGGTTTGTTTTTTCTCACAGAAAATTAGAAACAAAATTAGAAGTGGGAGAGGCTGCCCGCTGTAGCTGCTCTAGCAGCAGAAACTGATAACTAAAATCAAAGAAGGAAAGAGAACTATAAAAGGTATTAAGTAGTTTAAAACTATTCAGGACCATTTAACATAGGATAAATTGTCCTTGTACCTACTAAAAGAAAAAACTGCCAAGGTTGTTGTATTGCACTCTGGTATTTTGTTTTTAAAAGAATGAAAAAAAAACCAAAAACCAAAAAACAGTGCAACAGTCATCTAGAAAATATACTCATTCTTTGATTATGCCAAGTAATTAAGATATTACCAAATAATTGAGTGTGCATTAAAAGTTAAATCACATTGAATTGCATGTGAGCACTGATAGTTATTTCAAACTCACATTAGCAAAGTCATATATAATTTATAGTTTTCTCCTTTTACATTGTGAGGCATTTGGAGAATCTTTTCAAATGGAATTCCTAGAGTGATTGGTGTTTGAGATCGGGGGTGTATCTTTCTGGTTTCTTTCTGGTTCTAGAGCTTTCTAAATTTTTTGAGTGAAATGTCAAAAATTATTGTAAACTGATTTGAGAGTTGTTTTCATTATCTGATTCATTAAACTTCAGATTTTGTTTAACTCAGTATTACCTTGAAGGCAAATGTTTATTTTAATATGAAAATGATAGCTCGTTTGTTGATGCTAGTATTTGACTGTATCATAAATTAACATGAGCTGCTTAGAGTCTAATTGCAAAATTGAAAAGTTAGCATAAATTGTCCATCATATAAATGAAAAATAATTTCAGTTTATTTAGTAAAGTTTTTGTGTCTACTGTGCAAGGGATTTTGCTTTCAGCATTGTAAGATTTAATAATAAAATATATGCTATAATAATTATGAAAGCGTACCTACATCTCTTTTAACTTATGGCTTGACCTAATCCAGAATTCTTTTTTCTTTTTTGATGGGGTGGGGAGGGACAGGGTCTTATTCTCTCGCCCAGGCTGGAGTGCATTAGCGTGATCTCGGCTCATTGCAACCTCTGCCTCCCGGGTTCAAGCAATTCTCCCAGCTCACTCTTCCAAATAGCTGGAATTATAGACACACACCACCACACCTGGCTCATTTTTGTCTTTTTAGTAGAGACGGGGTTTTACCATATTGGAAAGGCTGGTCTCGAACTCCTGACCTCAAGTGATCCATCCGCCTCATCCTCCCAAAGTGCTGAGATTACAGGCATAAGCCACCACACCGGCCTAATCCAGAATTTAAATTCTTCACACTATAGACTAAGTCAACCAGTCATAGCTTCAGAATTTCTAATGAGTAACTTGAGAGTGACAATCTGATAGTTGACCCTAGGTACTTTTTTGATAGCAAAAATACTATATTTATTTAGATTGCATATTAATTAAGGGTGGCTTTGGAGGAAGTTGATAGAGATATTGGTTCTTAAAATCCCAGGTCATCATTGGCACTGCAGTGTGAGTTGACTTTCTACACTGTAATGACTTGAAAAAGTAGAGTTTTTAGGAAGTTGTAATTTTTTACTCATTTTGCAACCCAGATATATTTTTAAATGAAGTAAGTTTTGTGAAGCAGAACAGTTCGATAGGTAGTTTGTTGTTAACATTGCTTTTTCCTTTTCCTCAGAGACAGTTCCTCACGCTGTTGCCCAGGCTGGAGTGCTGTGGCATGATCATAGCTCACTGCAGCCTCACCCTCTTGGGCTCAAGAGATCCACCTACTTCAGCCTACTTAATAGCTGGGACCACAGACATATGCCACCACATCCGGTTAATTTTTGTAGAGACAGGGTCTCATTGTGTTGCCCAGGGTGGTCTTGAGCTCCTTAACTCAACTGGTCTACCTGCCTTGGCCTCCCAAAGTGCTGGGATTACAGGCATGAGGCACCGTGCCTGGCTCTAATATTGCTTGGCATCCATTCTATGAATAGATTTCTTGGTTATCTAGATTATGTTTGCTTAAATATTTGAAAGAGTCTTTCTGAACTAAAGTTCAGCCAAATGGGAGGAAACTCAGTATATTTCATACTCAAATGAAGTACAACCCTCCGTTCCTTTTTTATAAAGTGACATTTGTGCTTTTTAGGATCACAATAAATATATTCTGGCAAAAGCCAAACAGCAGTGATTTGTACAAAATTTCAACATTAATATTTAATATTAAATTTCAACATAATAACATTATTATTAGCAATAATAATGTTTCCAAGTCATCACCATGGAAAGAGGAGTAGGCAGGAATTGAGATGTGTAGCAGTTGCAGAAATCAGGGATTCAGGAGCATCAAAATATTTGAATGTCAGTCAAGCTGATGCTCTCGATCAAGCACTGTTATAAATTTCTATAAGGAGGTTTCAAAATGTGATTTTTTTTACAAGTTTGTATATAACCTGACTTATATGAATCATGCTGAAAGTGGCCAATGTTAATATTCTGCTGTTCTGCTGGGGTTTTTGTATGTGTTTTTTGTTTGTTTGTTTGTTTTTGATACGGAGTCTCGCTCTGTCACCCAGGCTGGAGTGCAGTGGAACAATCTCAGCTCACTGCAACCTCCGCCTCCCAGGTCAAGCTATTCTCTTGCCTCAGCCTCCCAAGTAGCTGGGATTATAGGTGTGAGCCACCACGCCCGGCTAATTTTTGTATTTTTGGTAGAGACAGGGTTTTGCCATATTGGCCAGGCTGGTCTCGAACTTCTGACTTCAGGTGATCCGCCCACCTCGGCTTCTCAAAGTGCTGGGATTACAGGCATGAGCCACAGGGCCCAGCCTCTGCTGGTTTTTTAAACAACTGTATTGAGATATAATTCTCGTACCATAAAATTAACCCTATTAAAGTGTACAGTTCATTCAGTTTTTATATATTCACAGTTATGCAACTGTCACAATAATCTAATTATGGAACATTTTCATCTCTCCAAAAAGGAACCGCGTACCCATTAGCAGTCCCTTCCACATTCTCCCTCTTCCCCAGTCCTCAGCAACCACTAATATACTTTTCTGTCTCTATAATAATTTGCCTATTCTGGACATTTCATATACATGTAATCATATAGTATGTGGTATTTTGCAACTGGATGCTTTTTTTAGCTTAATGTTTTTGGGATTCATCCATGTTGTAGCATGAATCGGTACTTCATTCCTTTTTATTTCTGAATAATATGCGTTTCAATGGATATATAACTTATGCATTCAGTTGATGGGTATTTGGGTTGTTTCTGTTTTTTGGTTATTGTGAGCATCACTGCTGTAAACATTCTTGGACAAGTTTTTATGTGGATGTATGTTTTCATATCTCTTGGTTGTATGTCTAGGAGTAGACTTGCTGGGGCATATGATAACTATGTTTAACCTTTTGAGAAACTGCCAGTTTTCTAAGGTGGCTATACCATTTTACATTCTCATCAAGCTGTGGATTAGGGGTGGGCCCTTGTTTCAATGTATTAATAACTGATGTCTATAAAAAGGAGAAATTTGGAGACAGTTATTCATACAGGAAAAATGCCACATGAACATGAAAATGGCCATTGACAAGCCAAGGATAGAGGCCTGGAACAGATCCTACTTGACCATCATAAGGAACCACCCCTGCCAACACCTTGATTTTACCGTCAGAACTGTGCAAAGATAAATTTTTGTTGTTTAAGCTACCCAGTTTGTCATACTTTGTCACAGAAACCCTCGCAAACTACTGCTAAGTGGTCCATGTCCGTTCTGTCCTAGCAAATAGGCAAACTTCTTTTGTTTCGATGACACACACTCCTGCTGTGACATACAGTAGTAAACTTAAAAGTAAAATAGACCATCCTGGCTAACACAGTGAAACCGCATCTCCACTAAAAATACAAAAAATTAGCCGGGCGTGGTGGTGGGTGCCTGTAGTCCCAGCTACTCGGGAGGCTGAGGCAGGAGAATGGCGTGAACCCAGGAGGCGGAGCTTGCAGTGAGCCGAGATGGCGCCACTGCTCTCCAGCCTGGGCGACACAGCAAGACTCCGTCTCAAAAAAAAAAAAAAAGGTAAAATAGATATCATCTGTCATGACGGAAATGCAAATCAAAGCCATAGTGAGATACCACTGTGTCTATAATGTCTATAATTATAAAATCAGATAATAACAACAGTTGAAAAGGATGTAGACAAATTGGAATCCTCATATACTGCCAGTAGGAATTGAAAGGGAGTGGTCGTTTTGGAGAGTCCGGAAGTTCCTCAATTTGTTAAATAAGTAAACATGAGTTACCATATGACCCAGGAATTCCACTCCTAGGTATATAACTAATGGAAATGAAAATATGACCAAGCAAAACTTGTACACGGATATTTATAGCAGCATTATTTATCATAGTAAAAAAGTAGAAACAACCCAAATGTCCGTCAACTGATGAATGGATAAGCAAAATGTGGTATATCCATGCAGTAGAATATTGTATGACAATAAAAAACAGTGAAAAGCTAGGCATAATCCTAGCACTTTGGGAGGCCAAGGCAGGAGGAGCGCTTGAGTCCAGGAGTTTGAGACCAGCCTGGACAACATAATTTCTACAAAAATAAAAATAAAAATAAATTAGCTGGGCATGGTGGCATACACTTCTGGTCCCAGCTACATGGGAAACTGAGGCAGGAAGATCACATTAGCCCAGAAGGTTGAGGCTGCAGTGAGCCATGATCTTGCCACTGTACTCCAACCTGTGCAACGGAACAAGACCTTGTCCCAAGAGGGGGACGGGGGTGGAGGGGAGGGAAGGAATAAAGTGTTGTTACGTGTTCCAATGTGAATGAACCTTGAAAACATGCTAAGTAAAAGAAGACAGTTACAGAGGACCATGTACTATATGATTCCAGGCATACAAAATATCCAGAATAGGCAAATCTGTAGAGACACAAAGTAAATTAGTGGTTGCCTTGGCCCGAGAGAATGGAGGGGATTAGCGGGTGATGACTAAGAGCAATGGGGTTGTTTTTTGTGGTAATAAAAATGTTCTAAAATTGATCGTAGTGAGGGTCACACTACTCTGAATATACAAAAGCCATTTAATGAGTTTTATACCATTCGGTAGTAGTATGCTATTGCATGGTATGTGAATAATATCTCATCAGAGCTGTTTTTTGAAAACATTAGAACATATATGACCAAAAAATGAAAAAGTCCACTAGACCTAGTAATCTATGTTTAAGAGTAGCAATTGATTGATCATTTATTAAGCATGTGCTATGTCCGATTTTTTATTTATTTATTTATTTATTTATTTATTTATTTATTTATTTTTGAGATGGAGTCGCGCTCTGTCCCCTAGGCTGGAGTGCAGTGGTGCAATCTTGGCTTACTACAAGCCCTGCCTCCCGGTTTCTCGCCATTCTCCTGCCTCAGCCTCCTGAGCTGGGACTACAGGCGCCCGCCACCACACCCGGCTAATTTTTTGTATTTTTAGTAGAGATGGGGTTTCACCATGTTAGCCAGGATGGTCTCAATCTCCTGACCTTGTGATCTGCCCGCCTTGGCCTCCCAAAGTGTTGTGATTACAGGCGTGAGCCACTGCGCCCGGCCCAAAACTGTCATTTTGAAGCAACACTTACTAGAATTCATATAGGAAAAAAAAAAAAAAAAAAAAACATTAAAATTCCTCTGCTTAGATTCTCTGACGAAGACTGAAACGTAGGATCTTGCAGCCTTTTTTCTTTCTTAATCAGTGACTTTTGAACCTCTATGAAGATCCAGATCTAGAATTCTAGGACAAGTGCCCTTATAGTTCTACTTATTCTACAGTGGTAATTAGCAATTTAGTAACCTTAAGGAAGTATTTTGTTGTTAGTTTATTGCTGTTTTTTCCTCTACTAATTTTACTTTTTTTTTTCTTTTTACTGTCCATATTTAATATAAGTATATCCTTTGTATCTTTTTCTTCCCATACTATACCAAGGGGCTTAAAACTCTTTATCTCTGATTATTCTGCTCCTGCACTTTAAATTGTAAGTGGTACAAATCCAAAGCATACAAACTCAACGAGTGGGGGAATTTACTAAACTCATCTGAATGCCAGGTCCAGAAGTTAAGCAGCAGCCAGGTTCAGGTCTTAGGTGGTATAATCCGAGTCTTATTTCTTCTCCACAGGTATTCTGTAGTCAACTGCATTCATGTCGCCAGGAAAAATTTGTTGCTGTAAATCCTGACTTACTTGGTCCTTATGGCTCTTGATCCCGATAGTAATGAGCCAGTGGCAAGGAAGATCATATGGCATATTCTGAATGACCCAGCTTAAGTTACATGTTCAACACTGAATTGTGGCCAGAGACTGGAGTATAGTTCATGTCTAGGTCATGTTCTCATCCCTGGGGCTGGAAGTGGAACTTAAGTGCCAGGCAAGGCTGCTTACGTTGAGTGGTATTATTACCAGGAGAGGTGGAGGAACAAGGCATTCAAGAGACAAAAATAATAGAGGGTAGTAAGTGTAGTTAATATACGTTGAACAAAAAACATGGGCCCATGTACAAAGGAATGACATCAGATCTTAGAATATATTAAAACTATGTAATTCTTTGAGTTGCATGGAGCCCACAGGGCTAGAGAAGTACGTATTTTAAGAGATACGGTGGATAATGATAAATGATAATAAGTTAGGAGAAAAATAACAATAAAACATTAGAAATATTGAGTTATAGATTAATTGGTTCAAGTGTAATGCCAGTTCTTTAAGTACACATCATAAGCAGCTGATATGAAAACATCAGTTTTCACACATTGGTACCCTCCAATAGATATTTATACAGTGATGGAATTGTTTCATATCTGTACCGCTCAACATGGTGGCCACTAGCCATATATGCCTGCTGAGCAGTTGAAATGTGTCTAGTTTAACTAAAGAACTGAATTTTTAATTTTATTTAATACTAAATAGCCGTTTGTGGCTGGTAGCTAACTTAATAGACAGCACAGCTATCTAAATTTGGAATAACTTGCTCAGTATCCTGCCTCCTATATTTAATATCTTTAAGATATTGGGGAGTTTTACAAACCTTGCTTGCTGTTGTTTTCCCATTTGTAAAATGAGAGTAAATGTCTTATAATAAATAACCTGTCTTAGTGGGTTATTTTGAGGATTAAATGGCTTAATCCATGTAAATGTACTTGGCACTCACCGAGCATATGGCATTTAAGTGTTAGTCTTTATTGTCATTGTTTTATCACTACCTTAGAATGGGAGCTAAAGAAATGAGTAGCCAGTAATCCAACAGTTAAAAATTTTATTGAACATCTTTGGAGCTGTGGCAGTTGAGCCATTTATTAATGTGTATGTTATTATAGACTGAGTACAGAAAATGTAGTTTGGGGAGATTTAGGGATGAACATTTCAGTACTGTCTTGGCAATTTAAAATTTTTATCAAACAAAGGTTTCTGTACATATTTCGTGGTGATTTGGTCAGTATTTTGTTTCTAAGGTGGTTAAATGTATTTTTAAACTTTTAAAATGATAATCGGCTTCCTTTTAGGATTCCTTAAGGATTTTCTTCTCTGAAAGTCAAAATGTAATTTAAAAAGTGTAAAAGGTTACTACTTTTTAGCCTATCTTAACTTTAAAATTGTTTTACGAAATCTTAAAAGTAAAATACCTTATCACTGGTATTTATGATTCCACAAAGTGTGTTTGTGTGTGTGTGTGTGTATGTGTGTGTGTGTGTGTGTGGTTGTTGGCGACAGCGCCTCGGTTGGTCACCCAGGCTGGAGTGCAGTGGCATGATCACGACTCACTGCAGTCTCGACCTCCCCGGCTCAAGTGATCCTCCCATGTCAGCCTCCCACACAGCTGGGGCTATAGGCGCATGCCACCACATCCAGCTAATTTTAAAAAAAATTTTTTTTGTAGAAGTAGGGTCTCACCATGTTGAGACTGGTCTCAAATTCCGGGGCTCAAGCAATCCTCCCACCTCACCTTCCCAAAGTGCTGGGATTACAGGCATGAGTCACTATGCTTGGCCTATAAAATGTATTACCATCTTGCATTCCTTACTAAATTGTTATTTTGTCCCCTGAGATATTTTGGGATAGTAGAAAATCACCAGGTCCATCCTGCATTTCTTCTCATTTATATTATTTTTGTTGCTTTTGAAATATCAACTCTTGACTAGAAGTATATTTATATGCCTTAATCTCTGTATTATCAATTATTAGATACTTGTGCCAAGCCCCTCAGACCATCTCATTTCCCTCCTTCCTGCAGTAGGATCCAACTATTTATTACTGTCTGCAATTCAATATTTTAGGCAATTGTTTAGTGGTTGGTTGTCTCTTATCACTAGTTGATTTAAGGACCTGTCTGTCTCCATGAATGTTTGAAGTGTGCCCTAGCAGAGCTCTTTATGTTTTTGGAATGTGGAGCTCACTATAGCTTTCTCTTAGTAATAAATTCGTCTAAGTAGTGAAACATTCGGTTAACTAAAATAAAGGAAAAAGAATTACTCTTAATTTATGCTCTGCCCAGTATGTAAGAGTTGACCAAAACTTTTAAATATTTCACTATCATTATGTATAATTCAGTTCGCATCTGTTCCATAACTTACTAAATCAATTCAGTGAGAGGGTTGAGATTTTGAAATGACCAAATGACAAATTTTCCCTGCAGTGATGGCATGGAAATCACTTGGTCTTTGTTTACAGGGTCGGCACCTGTATATATTTTTCTGCAGGATTTTTCCACTCTAAATCAAGTGGAAAATGTTTAAAATTTCAAGTTTTTAGGGTTTATTAGTAACATTGTGAGCATATTAAAAATTGAAGACTGTAAACTAAAGAATTTAAACATGCTGCAGGTCATACTTAGATTCCCTTTGTCTCAGGTCTAACTCAACCATAAAGCATTTTTACTTTACCACCATCCATGATATTTTGACACATTTCTTTCTGCATCTTTTTTCAGGCTGGAGTGCAATGGTGCTATCGCTGCTCACAGCAGCCTCTGCCTCTCTAATTCAAGTGATTCTCCTACCTCAACCTCCCGGGTAGCTGGGACTATAGGTGCGCGCCACCACACCTGGCTAAATTTTGTGTTTTTAGTAGACACGGGGTTTCACCATGTTGGCCAGGATGGTCTCAATCTCCTGACCTCGTGATCAGCCTGCCTCAGCTTTCCAAAGTGTTAGGATTATAGGCTCTTTCTGAATCTTTCATTTAAACCATTTCACTAAAATTTGCACTAAAAATGAAAATTAGAGTTGAAATATTTAGAATCGTAGAATCTTTGGATAAGAATAAAAAATATACAAGTTGTGGTAGAGACTTAAGGTGCTTATCTGTACTCAGTTCTGCTTTCTGGGCATCTGGAACAGTATACTTCCCAGTCCCGTTGTACTTAGGTGGTACCAGGTGACTCATTCTGCAGTGTGAGGAGAGACTGTTGTGGAGGCTGTATGTTAAGAAGGCAGAGCCACTTACAGAAAGAAGCCAGGAACCCCAAACTTAAAGCTTCCTGAGTCTCTGGGTCATGACATGGAAGGCAGATAATAAATATAAATATGAAAATCGTTCTTAGTACAAGGGACATACAGAAACAGGCCACAGGCCCTAGTTTACTAACTTCTGTGCTTGTCTCCTGAGTGATAACAAATGTATGGTGCAACCAAGACAAAAGTCTTTCTGTTAATCCAATAAGTTTTAAGGGTTCATTATCATAGCATTACTTGACTTACTAGATAACAGGTGATCTCATCTAACTGTCTGACTCCACCACATTTCTAAAGAATGCTTCTGATATCAGGAATCTCCGCACTGTACATTCTGTGAGATAACCTATTCCATTGATGGACAACTTTATCTGTAACTAATTTTTCTCTTTTTAGTGAGCCAAAGTCCTGATTCCATTTTATCTGTTGGTTCCAGTTCTGCCTCCAGATGAGTTTTATATTTTGTGGGAGCTTTTCATTATCCAAAGATAGTTTTCAGGTCTCCCTGGTCTGTTAACCTAGGAGAAAACAGAATAAAATAGCAAATGACATTTTAAAAAACATTAAACTTGGTGGGACATGGTGGCTCACACTTGAAATCCCAGCACTTTGGTAGGCCAGGACAGACGGATCATTTGAGCCCAGGAGTTCATGACCAGGCTGGGCAACATGGCGAAAACCCGTCTCCACTAAAAATATAAAAAATTAGCTGGTTGTGGTGGCATGTGCCTGTGGTCCCAGCTTCTCAGGAAGCCGAGTTGGAAGCATCACCTGAGCCCAAGATGTCAAGGCTGTAGCGAGCCATCAGAACCACTGCACTCCAGCCTAGGTGATGAAAGCGAGGCCCTGTCTCAAAAACAAAAAACCAAGCTTAAAATAAAAGTTGTATTAACTAGAATATAATAAACTACATTTAACTTTAGAAAAATCAACTACACAAGCGGTAAGAAGATTTGACCCAGTTCTGAGAAAACAACTGTCAACTTAGTATAAAACAATAAAATGACCGTTAAAAAATTAACTGAATTATATGCTTGGTGTTTTGTTTATGGCAAATATTTCTCTCCTGTACTGTGAACGAGTCCAGCCACATCTATTACAATAAAGGCAACCAAGTTTTAAAGGAAAAATTGACAAAGTTAGTCGAGAGGAATGGTCACCAGAATGTCTCAACAAAAGTCTAGACACCATAAACACAGTGAATGGCTAAAGGAATTAGAGATACTTAAAGAGAAACAGCCCATTGGACAACATCTCATGATCTCAGATAGTTACAATGAAATCTGTCTTTTATTAATTTTCTTTCTCTATCTTCACAGCAGGTGACTTTTTGTAGGAATGAGGCAGATGGGCATCCAGGCTTTACATTTGATCTTTCTAGCCAACATCTTTCAATTATGTGTTTGACCATGATCCCCAAAGCTTCTATAGGATATTTGGTCAAGAACTTTTTGGAAATCATACAACATATAGTCTGTAGTATATTAACAACATACTAGTCCTATCAAAAAAAAGGTGAAATTGAGTATTACATGATATGACTTATTCTGTCAATGCTAGTTCTTAATTATTTGGTTGCTTATTATTTTTTTTTTCTAGTTGCATTTCTTCTAGTAATCCAGACTATAATTTTGGTAGGACTTGGCATCAGATACACTAAGCCATAAGTCTTAGACTTACACCATTTGTTGCAAATTGGGAGCTCACTTACCAATATCTAGACTTAAAAAATCTTATCTCCTTAATTGTATAACATTTTCCATCTCAAATTTATTTACACCTTCAGGTTCATGAAGACCTGCACAGTTGAACTGATTTTAAGTGGCCAGGTGCTTTCACCTTTACATTCCTACGTTAGTCCCATACTTTATCAGGTATCTTTTTAAAGCCAACTATGCTAAGTCAACTAACCTTATCTGGTTGGGATAAATTAATCTTTACCAAAGGAAAACTTCCTGTTTCAACCTCAGTAAATGTTAACTGTTCCTTTTATTTAATTTCTTATGGAAATAAATGGACCATTTTATCCTTTTACTTTCTGCCTTTACCATTTGCTGTCAGATTGATAACTAGGGTGACCACATTACCTGCTGCCCAGCAAAAATAATAGTATCCCCTTTCATTATGAAAAGTATTCCAGTTTGGATAAGTTATTTGGTCATCCTCACTATTGTGTACCATTTTTGGCAATGATTGGCAGAAATGTCTTATGTGAGTGTTTTTATTTCACTTGGCTGATAACCTAATTTTTTCATTTACCCCTTACAACTAACAATTAGTCAATGAGATCACACTGAGGCACTCTGAAATCCTTAGCATGGGGAATAAATGTGTGCATGTGTGTCACTCTTGTGCTGGGGCTGTATAATATAATTTTTGCTTATGCACTGCCAAAGCAAACTTAAGAATTGCCTTTTAATTTAAAGCAAGAAAAATCTTTGTTCTAAAAACTTTGATACATTTCCTGATTTTCTGCGAATGAGAACTGTGTACATATCTTGTTCCATTTTGCTCTTGCTGCCATGACTCCTAGGCCCAGATTTGGTCTGTCAATTCTGTATCAGCGGTCTTGGTTAGCATATGTCTTCCTTTTGGTAAGGGTTATTTATTTATTTGATTTGATTGTATACTTTTTAGCTCTTTAGTAGCCATTTAAAATTTTTGGCAAGGTATTTGGTATAAAGTCATAACAAATATCTTTTTAGGACTCCATAATAATAGCCATTACTATTTTTTAAATAAGTTAGGACTAGGGTGGGGTAAGTACCCAAAGCCCAGTGGAATACTTTTATAATCCTGTGATGGGAGGAAAAGACCAACCACTAAAAATAAGCTAGCTGTACAATAGCAGCCTTAATTTTTTTATGGTTACAGTTTAGCTCATGTATTATTCTATATGTGTTAGTCCATTCTTGCATTGCTATTAAAGAATACCTGAGCATGGGTAATTTATAAAGAAAAGTGGTTTGTTTAGGCTCAGTGTTCTGCAGGCTGTACAGGAAACATGGTGCCAGCATCTGCTCCTGGTGAGGGCTTCAAGGAGCTTACAATCATAGGGAGGGTAGGAAAGCAGGCACATCACACGGCGAGAGCAGGAACAAGAGAGAGTGGGGAGGTGCCACATGAATCACATCCTCCGCGATCTCAGAGCAAAAACTCACTCATCATCACAAGGACAGCACCAAGACATTCATGAAGAATCTCCCCCCGCGACCCAAACACCTCCCAACAGGTCCCACCTCCGACATTGGGGATTACATTTCAACATGAAATTTGAACGGGATAAACATCCAAACTATATTACTGTATATTTTGTACCTCTACCTAGGCAGTAAGTTATATGCAGCTGCTTTCTTACCATGTGTAATATTGTACTTAGAAAGGAGATAAATGAAATGTGCATTCTGCAAATGGTGAATTTAAATGTTGCAGAAAAATTTCCTTTTTTTGTTTTGCTTTGTTTTTGAGACAGAGTCTCACTCTGTCGCCCAAGCTGGAATGCAGTGGCGCAATCTTGGCTCAGTGCAACCTCTGTCTCCCAGGTTCAAGCGATTCTCCTGCCTCAGCCTCCCAAGTGTCTGGGATTATAGGTGTGCACCACCATGCCCGGCTAATTTTTGTATTTTTGGTAGAGATGGGGTTTCACCATTTGGCCAGGCTGGTCTCGAACTCCTGACCTCAGGTGATCCACCTGGCTTCTGCCTCCCAAAGTGCTGAGTCCTGAGTCACCAGGCCCAGCCTAAATGTTGCAGAAAAATTTCTACAGTGCAGAGTAGAGTAAGATTGGTCTCAAAGAGTCACATTTCCCACATATATAGGTCCTAGCACATAGATTTTGTTTATATTAAAAAAAATATTAATACACATTCATAGAGGACAAAATACAGATAAGCAAAAATATGAAAACTAGCCACCAATAAATTACTATTTACTGTTAACATTTGGTGTATAAACTTCCAAACTTTTAAAAGTGTATTTTCCACATTGCCTGGCAAGTAGTTACCGCAAAATGGATAAGGTATTCCTTTTTCTTATTTTAACTAAAAATCAGATCATACTGTGCATACCATTTTATGGTCTACTTTTTTGTTTCACTTAAAATAGCTTATCCTCTTTGCTGCCAGTAAGGACATTTCTGATTTTATTGAACGTACTGTATTTCCATTTAACACAGCCAGTTCTACTGTGTACAGTTTTTTAGTCTTTTAAAACAACACTTTGATGTATGTTGTAGTTTTTTCTTTAGGATAAACTTTCTCTAAGTGGTCTTCCTGGATCAAAGATATATTCAGTATAAGGCTTTTGATATATACTGGTAAACTGACCTCCGAAGAGTTTGGACCATTTTTCACAACAGTTTATGAGAGTGTACATTTGCTGAGCCCTCCTTGCACTTGGCAAAGTTATCTTCTGTCCTTGCCAATGAAAAAAAATGTTTTATTTATTTATTTAAGAGGCAAGATCTCATTATGTTGCCCAGGCTGGACTTATCCTGGGCTCAAGGAATCCTTCTGCCTTAGCCTCCTAAGTAACTGGGACTATAGGCACATGCCATTGGATCTAGTTCAAAAATGCTGCTTTTTTAAAAATTGCTTTTCTTCAATCAAAAATCTTTCATTTCTTTGCCTTGTACTACCTGTTCATTTCTTTGGCTGTTTCTCTCAGGTATGTTCATCTTTTTCTTCTTTACTTGCAAAATTAAAAATATAACTTAATAGTAATTATTAAATTTTAATTAGTAGAAATTACTGTTCACAGCCAGACTTGATTTTTTTCTTTTTCTTTTTTTTTTTTTTTTTTTTTTTTTTGCAGTTTCAACAATAAGAAACTAAATCACTGCCTTGTACAGTAAAAAGATACATGTTGGGGTGATCAGACCCAACACCAGGTCTTGGGGGTGATGAGTTGGTGGAGTCAAAGGAATGAGAAAAAGACAGTTTGAGAGAGAAAGTGGGACCAGGGGGCCATGGCTAGTGTGGAGGTTGTGAAGGCCCTGAGCTCTGGGAGCCTATGCTGTTTATTGGTGATCAAAGAAAGAAACAGGTGGTAAGATGTGGGGGTTGAAAGGAAACGGTGTATCAAGTGAATGGGAAACATATGGCTACTTGAGATAATGGGAGTGCTAGAAGCAAGGAGCCAGCAAATCTAGCCAACAGGCAAGCCCTGCCTCAGTTTCTCTCCCAACACTCAGCTTTTCTCCCAACAGATACATTTGAAACTTCAGATATATGTATAGTAAAATTGAAAACTTTTTAAAAAATAAGTAACTTATGATTTATATATTGTATTTGCATCTTATTTTATCTGATTGTCTACCCTGAACAACTTCTACCTTCCCTGAGCTAGACACACCCTTGGTTTTGGGGGGGAAGCAGGGGAATTTTTTTCTTTAAAAAAAACTTGGCGATTGTTTTGTAATACTAATCCAGAATATTTGTAAAACTCTTTGTACTATCTTACATAGCGTCTTTATGTGAAAGGGGATAAGTTAGGGAGTAAGAGTGGTACTACCCAGAGATCTTACAAGGCATCGTTTACATTACTGAAATACAGTGCTTGTGGCCTCAACTTTGAGAACTCAGAAATTTTGTTTTTGTAGATTCACATAAAATAAGCTCAGGTTATATATGCTAATGATGTTTGCAGAGACTGAATAAATCCGAATGCCAGATTATTAATTTACTGTGAAAGTTGAGTAGTGCTTCTGTCAGCATTACCAATATATTCTCTTCTTCAGGTTAATCTGCATGGAAATCCAAACTATTAATTAGAAGGCTGTTTGGTGAGCAATAGGTTCAGATTAAGATTTGTTAGTTGGTTGGATGGTCCTAGGGAAGGAAATGATCAAAACTGTAAGCCCAGTATGGTGGCTCATGCTTGTAATCCCAGCACTTTGGGAGGCCGAGGCGGGCAGATCACCTGAGTTCAGGAGTTCAAGACCAGCCTGGCCAGCTTGGTGAAACCCCGTCTTTACAAAAATAGGAAGATTAGCCAACATGATGGCGGGTACCTGTAATCCCAGCTACTCAGCAGGCTGGGGCGGAAGAATTACTTGAACCCGGGAGGCAGAGGTTGCACTGAGCCAAGATAGTGCCATTGCACTTCAGCCTGGGCGACAGAGCGGGACTCCGTCTCAGAAAAAAAAATGTAAACCCCAGCAAGATGCTTTCTACCTTGCTGGTATTGGCACTACTGGCTCTACTACTTGTCTTTGTGGTCAAGTTCTCAGCTTTTTCAAGTGTGAAAGAATTTCTTTTTAATTTCAAAAGTATCTGTAATAGTGCTTGGGATACAGATGAATGTATGAATTTTTTGCGGTAACTGAGCAGTATCTACCAATCTGCAGCCCATAGACAGGTAGTCCCTGCTGTCTCCTAACAATCCTGCTTCTCTTTATACACTTCATCCAGTTAGAGCCCAATATAATTAATTAGTACTTATTCCTTAGAATTATACACCCAGGTACTTTGGGTACTGTTAATTTCTTGAGTCATATATATCGATAGTAACTTGATTTTTCCCAAAGATGAATGAGTACATTATGTATATGCATACACGTACACTCATAAGCTTTACTTTTCACTCCCAAACTATGACCTTTTACCAATGTGGGGAAGGGGACTAGGGGTTTACTGCTTGACCAGTGTTTCTGGTGAGAATGGTATATCTGAGTATTTCACCTGTTCACCTCTAGAGCTTAGTATCCTAGAGTATATCAAGATGCATCTCTTTTGTCTTCCCTTTAAAAAAGTAAAGTAAAATTTTAAAATCTTTAATTAGATATTTAAACTAACAGGTTTTTTTCATCGAAAGGGTAAACCATGCCCAAGAGTCATCTACTGTTCTCATTTCAGGATATTCCTGGAGCTAGTTTTTCTATTTTTTACCTTCGTTTTTTTGTTTATTTTTTTAGCGACAAGGTCTCACTCTGTTGCCCAGGCTGGAGTGCAGAGGCACAGTCATAGCTCACTACAACCTCAAATTCCTGGGCTCAGGTGATTCTCGCACCTCAGACTCCCAGGTAACTGGGACTACAGGCGTGTATCACACCTGGCTTTTTGTTTTTGGTTGTTTTTGTTGTTGTTGGGGGGAGAGACAGGATCTTACTCTTTTGACCAGGCTGGTCTTGAACTCCTGGTCTCAAGGGATCCTCCTGCCTTGGCCTCCCAGAGTACTGAGATTACAGGCCTGAACCACCATGCCTGGCCACATTTTTGTGTTTTTTTGTTTTTGTTTGTTTGTGACAGGGCCTTACTCTGTCACCCAGGCTGAAGTGCAGGGGCTCAATCACGCCTCGCTGCAGCCTCAACTTCCCTAGACTCAGGTGATTCTCCCACCTCAGCCTCCCGGGTAGCTGGGACTATAAGCACATGCCATCATGTCCACTAATTTTTTGTAGATATGGGGTTTCACCGTGTTGCCCAGGCTGGTCTCAAACTCCTGGGCTTAAGTGATCCCCCCACCTTGGCCTCCCGAAGTGCTGGGATTACAGGAGTGAGCCAGTGTACCTGGCCACAGGTTTTTTTTGTTCATTTGCTTGTCTTTTTGTTTTTGTTTTTGTTTTTGTTTTTCTGAGATGGAGTCTCGCTCTGCCGCCCAGGCTGGAGTTCAGTGGCAGGATCTTGGCTCACTGCAAGCTCCGCCTCCCAGGTTCAAGTGGTTTTCCTGCGTCGGCCTCCCAAGTAGCTGGTATTACAGGCGTCTGTCACTACACCCGGCTAATTTTTTGTATTTTTAGTAGAGACAGGGTTTCACCATGTTGGCCAGGCTGGTCTTGAACTCCTGACCTAAGGTGATCTACCCGCCTTGGCCTCTCAAAGTGCTGGAATTACAGGCGTGAGCCCCTGTGCCTGGCCTAGTGACAGTTTTTTTAACCTTTGAGATGGAGTTCAATATTCATACAAGTTTAACAGTATTTTTTTTAAAAAACAGTTTTTCATTTAAAAAACAATTCTATTCATAGGGCGTATTGGTGACCTCTCGGAAGAAAGGGATAAGGAGTTGTCCCTTGGCCAGTAAGGGAAACAGACTCAAGTGGATGAGGTCCAACCACTCAGTCTTGAGATTTCACTGCCCTAAAAGTCAAAGAATGTGTAAAAGGACAGTGAAGGGAAGACTTCCTCCTCCCCCACCCCCATCTCAGGAAATCCTAGTCTTAATTCTCACTCTGTATACCCAGTCCCTCAAACCAGAAACTTGGGCATCATATCTCCTTTATCTCCTCCAGTCCAATCACTTACAAAGTCCTGCAGTTTTTACTGTAGCCTATTTAAGTTTCACTGGTTTAATATTCTGGAGTACATGGGCTAGATTTGCCCGACTCCGTAGGAATAAATCAGAGTAGATGGTGATGTTTGTCAGTTAAAACTATTAAGAATATAGAAGATTTTTTAAAATTCCGCAATTACTGCTGGGCACGGCAGCTCATGCTTGTAATCCCAGCACTTTGGGAGGCCGAGGCGGGTGAATCACAAGGTCAGGAGTTCAAGACCAGCCTGGACAACATAGTGAAACCCCATCTCTACTAAAAATACAAAAATTAGCCAGGCATGGTGGCGCATGCCTGTTGTCCCAGCTACTTGGGAGGCTGAGGCAGGATAATCGCTTGAACCTGGGAGGCAGAGGTTGCAGTGAGCCAAGATTATGCCACTGTACTCTAGCCTGGGCAACAGAATAAGAGTCCATCTCAAAAAAAAAAAAAAATTCATAATCACAGAGAAATAGGCGGCATTTCAAAGTAGGTAAGCACACGGATTATAGAGCCAGACTGCTCACTTCTGATACTAGACTCTACCACTCACTAGTTGTGTGACCTTAAACAATTTACTTAACCTATCTGTGTCTTAGTTTTCCCAACTCAGAGATAAGGATGCTAGTACAGCTTGCCTCACAGGGAATGCTTAGAACATACCTTTCATGTCGTAAGCTCTTATTTATTTATTTATTTATTTATTTATCTATCGAGAGGGAGTCTCGTTCTTTTGCCCAGGCTGGAGTGCAGTGGCGCAATCTCAGCTCACTGCAAGCTCCGCCTCCCGGGTTCACGCCATTCTCCTGCCTCAGCCTCCCGAGTAGCTGGGACTACAGGCATCCGCCACCATGCTTCACTAATTTTTTGTATTTTTAGTAGAGACTGGGTTTCACCGTGTTAGCCAGGATGGTCTCGATCTCTTGACCTCGTGATCTGCCCACCTTGGCCTCCCAAAGTGCTGGGGTTACAGGTGTGAGCCACCACGCCTGGCCAGTAAGCTCTTTTTAAGTGTTAACTCTTGATCCATTTGTTGTTTTCATTCAGTAAATAGAAAAATCTATTTCCTCAGCTGATGATTTTGAATTAACTATTGATTATAAACATATCTTTTATTTACTAGGGTATTTGAGATGAGGAATTTTAAACAGCTAAATTATTCTTATTTTCTGCCACTTAAGCTTGTGTTCCACCAACTGCATCTAGAATAATTCTCTGACCTTTCATTATTTGCTATACAAGTTAAATGATCTCAGTGTTAAATGTCATATAGGGTAGTAAAGTATTGTCTAAAGTGTTATCTTCCATGTGTAATGATGTGTCTGTATACTGTAGGAATACATAAGCAAATACTGCCTTCTACTTTGTGGCCCATGTACTTGCAAAAAAAAAAAATCTTTCATTTGATTTCTGTTAGTGATTAGATGACTGTGTCACAATTACCGTCAGCCTCTCAAGAAACTATTTTGTATAACTTAGCAGGTAAAAAGAGGAGGGAAAACTGGTTTATATATTCAAAGGGAAAGAAAAACTTTTTTGGAAAAAAAAAATTATTGATTGCATTATGCATCCCAAACCTAATGCTAGAATCAGTTCCTCTTTACAACTGAGGACCTAGGATAAAAATTAGTTCTCCCAGAATTGTAGAAATGAGCACAAGAAGATAGAAATTAAGTAATTCACAGACTTCGTTGTAGAGATTATGTGTAATAAAGCTTCTTGCCAGTATTGACGAAGTCCTTGTTGCTCTTACATGCCATCAAATGTACAGTTTTATTGTTTCAGGTCCTTTGCTCTTTTATTTAGCTTTATTGTCTTAATTTTAAAACTATTTTCTTTTTAAAAATATCATCTAGCCTAAAGTGTCACAAAGGTATTTTCAACATGTGTGTTGTAGCCTAATGGTAGGAAGACTCATTTAGGCAATGACTTGATCAAAAATTGCATTTCGACCCGTCAGAAAAGTCAATATACTTATTAGCATTTTTGATTTACTATTCTTGAGGCCAAAAATAACTATACAGTGCTTTTTAAAACATGCCTATACTGCCAGAAATTCCTGGAGTTGCAACATATTTTTTTAGTTAATGAGGAATATAAAATGTTTGTTGAAAAATGTTTTTCAAGTATGTCAATTTCAGATAAACTGGATTTCACCAAATTAAAAAGTTTTATATTTTATAGGATGCCATCAAGAAAGTGAAATATTTTCACAGATGGAAGAAAATATTCGCAAACTATGTATCTGATAAAAGATTTACAGGATATTTACTAGCAAAATTTTATTTTGTTATTATTTTTTATTATTTGTTTATTTATTTATTTATTTATTAGAGACGGAGTCTTGCTCTGTCATCCAGGCTGGAGTGCAGTGGTGCAATCTCAGCTCACTGCAACCTCTACCTCCCTGGTTCAACCAATTCTCCTCCCTCAGCCTCCTGAGTAGCTGGGACTACAGGCACACACCGCCACACCCAGCTAATTTTTTGTATTTTAGTAGAGACCGGGTTTCGCCATGTTGCCCAGGCTGGTCTCGAACTCCTGAGCTCAGGCAGTTCACCTGCCTTAGCCTCCCAGAGTGCTAGGATTACAGACGCGAGCCACTGAACCCGGCCTAATTTTTATTTTTTTTAAGACAGTGTCTCACTCTGTGGCCCAGGCCAGAGTGCAGTGGCACAGTCACGGCTCACTGCAGCCTCTACCTCTGGGGCTCAAGCAATCCTTTCACCTCAGCCCCCAATGAAGCTAGGACTACAGGCACACTCCACCATATCAGCTAATTTTTGTATGTTTTGTAGAAATGGGGTTTCACCATGCTGCCTAGGCTAGTCTCGAACTCCTGGACTCAAGTGATCTACCCACCTTGGCTTCCCAGAGTGCTAGAATTATAGGCGTGAGCCACTACACTTGGCCTGCACAATTTTATTTTAATTTATTGTATTTATTTTGAGACAGATTCTCACTTTGTCATCCAGGCTGGCGTGCAGTGGTGCCATCTCAGCTCACTGCAACCTCCACCTCCCAGGTTCAAACAATTCTCCTGCTTTGGCCTCCCAGGTAGCTGGGATTACAGGCACACCACCACACCCGGCTATTTTTTTTTTTTTTTTTTTTGTAGAGGCAGAGTTTCACCATGTTAGCCAGGCTGGTCTTAAACTCCTGACCTCAAGTGACCCACCGCCTTGGCCTCCCAAAGTGCTGGGATTACAGGCATGAGCCCCTGCACCTGGCCCCAGCCTGCAAAATTTTAAAAAATGAAAAAGGACTTGTATACAGAATACATGAGGAGCTCTTATGACTCAGTAGTAAAGACACATAACCCAGTTTAAAAGGGGCAAGTGATATGAATAGATATTTTCCCAGAGAAGATACACATAAGGCCAATAAGCACATGGAAAGATACTCAACATTTTAGCCATCAAGAAAATGTAAATCAAAACCAAAATTGAAATCAAAACCACAATGAGATATGGCTTCATACCCACTAGGATGACTATAATAAAATAAAACACATAAGAATTGATAAGGATGTGCAGAAATTGGACCGTCCTACACTGTTGTTGGGAATGTTAAATTGTACAAAATTGCTGGGGAAACAGGGTTGTCATTTTACCCAACAAGTCAACCCAGATATATAGCCAAGAGAAATGAAAACGTGTTCTCACAAAAATTTAGATAGTACATGAATGTTCATAGCAGCGTATTTATAATAATCAATAGATGGAAACAAGCCAAATGTTATCAGCTGACAAATGGATAAACAAAATGTGGCGTATCCATAAAATGGAATATTATTTTCACGATAAAGAATGAATTGCTGATAAATCCTACAGCATGGATGACTCTCGATATCACTGTGCTAAGTGAAGGAAGTCGGCCACAAAAGACCATATATTGTATGCTACCATGTGTATAAAATGGCTAGAATAGGTAAATCTATGGAGAGAGTAGATTAGTGGTTGTCTCGGTCTGGATGGGGAATGGAGGAATCAGGAGGCAATAGCTAAAGAGGGCAGTTGCTCTGTGGGATGATGAAAATATTCTAAAATTGATTGTGGTTGTTACGTAACTATGAGTATACTAAAAAGTATGGAATTATACCCTTTAAATGGGCAGTTATATGACAAGTCGTTTGTATGTCGATAAGCTGTTACCAAAAGAAAATTTTCAAGGAGAACTTCCAAATAACTAAAGACAGTAGTGGTCATCGATCTACTGCCTCCCAATTTTCCTTCAAATAAAGATAGAATAGGAAGGAAAAAAATCTATACAGAATTTGAAGACAGCATAACTTGAAGAGAGTCTAAGAATTCAGTATTACTGTAACTAAAAAGAGAGCACTCAGCAGACCCTGGCATGTGATCGCTCATACTCCCATTCATCTCCTGCCTGCCACAAGACTTTGTGGCAAGCATAGGCAAAGAAAAATGGAGACAAAATGGAGAGGGAATCTTAACGTTATCTAAATGTTCAGCCAGAAAAAGTCCACCCTAAGTCTGAAAATTCTTTTTTTTTTTTAAGGTATCCAAATAGAGAAAGAGTAGGGATTACAGCGGAGGGACTTAAAAATACATAATCTCGGGAGGCCGAGGCAGGTGAATCGTGAGGTCAGGAGTTCAAGACCAGCCTGGCCAAGATGGGGAAACCCCGTCTCTACTGAAAAATACAAAACTTAGCTGGGCGCAGTGGCGGGCACCTGTAATCCTAGCTATTCGGGAGGCTGAGGCAGGAGAATTGCTTGAACCTGGGAGGCAGAGTTTGCAGTGAGCCGAGATCACGCCACTGCACTCTAGCCTGGGTGACAGAGCAAGACTCTGCCTAAAAAATCAAAAGAAAAATACATACAATCTGAAGAGGCAGTCTTCAAAGTGCATAGCTTCTAGGGGAGAAAAAGAAGGTACATAAGTAGAGGAGAAGCACCCTCTGGCAGTTGAGTGGTGAAAAGGTAATAAAGCAAAGGAGGAGATTCAGAATGCAGCAAAACAAAGAGAACCACAAAGTTAAGTTACAGAATTCATAGCCAACTGTTCCCCTCACAACAAAACAAATAATTGGCAGGACTTTGCTATACTGACAGAAGAGGGCACTATTAAAATAGGAATCTTGTAAAACATCCCAGTAATATGGTGCTTTAATAAAAAAATTTATAGCAGTAAACACATTTATCTGAAAAAATGAACATAAATGAATTAAATTTTGAGCTCAAAACAAAATTTAGGAAAACAAAGTAAACCTAAACAGCATGCCTAGAAAGAAATAATAAAGATAAAAGCAGAAATTAATGAGGTAGGGAATAGAAAAACAAGACCTAATAAATCTGTATTCTGAAAGTTTTAAATTATGAAAATAGACAAACGGTTAGTTAATCATGTAAAGGAAAGGAGTAAAACATAGATATGCAAAATAAGAAAGTGGTAAATAACCACTAAAAATTTTTTTTAAATTTTAAAATCACAAGAGACTACTTAGCAAACCTCACTGCAGTTATTTGGAAACCTAGATGAAATGAGTAATTTTCTAGGGAAATGCAGATTACCAACATGGAGTTAAAGAAGTTGGACAGACTAATTTCCATAAAAGAAAGAATACTACTGAACTATCCCACCAAAAAGCATTAGACCTGAATGGTTTCACCAAGCAATTCTATCAGACCTTCAAAGATCAGATAGTCCCACTGCTGCATAAATTGTTCCAGAGCACTGGAAATGCTGGAAAGCTTCTGAATTTCTGTGAAACAAATATACTATTAATACTTAAACCTGGTAAGAACAGCATTGAAGAAAGCTGTAAATCAGCATCACATAAGAATATTGATGTAGAAATACTAAATTAAATATTATCATTATGAAGTGATATACCATGACCATGTGAGATTTATTTCAGGGATGCAGGACTGGCTTAATACTGGGATACTCATTAGCATACTCCCTATTGATAGATTTGTGAGGAAAACTCATTATTTCCATAGGTGCTGAAGGAGCTTTCAACAAGATCCACCCATTTTGTGCTCGTTCTCTCTCTCTCTCTCTCTCTCTCTCTCTCTCTCTCTCTCTCTCTCTCTCTAATAGGGATTGTGGGATACATTTTTGAAATGATGAAATTTATATATCTTAGTCCTAAAGCCAGGGGTCTTATATATAATGGGAAATACTGGAAGTATTTCCACAATACACAGAAACAAGGCAAATGTGCATTATACAAGGCAAATGTGCACTATCTTAATGCTGTTCAACATTATAATGGAGGTATTAACCAATATAGTTAGATACATCGATTAGAGGCATAAGAATGGGTAAAGAAGAAAGACTATCTCTGCAGATTTTATAATACGGGTTGAGTATTCCTAATCTGAAAGGCTCCAAAATTCAAAACTTTTTAAGCAGTCATATGATGCACAGAGTAAATGCTTATTGAAGCATTTCAGATTTTGGATTAAGGGTGCAATGAAAATAATGAAGAAATTCCTAAATGCAAAAAAATTCAAAATATCTCGACCCAAACTTTTTTGGTTTTGTCCGGAGTGCAATGGCGTGATCTTGGCTCACTGCAACCTTGACCTCCCAGGTTCAACCAGTTCTCCTGCCTCGGCCTCCAAAATAGCTGGGATTACAGGTGTCCATCCCCATACCTGGATATTTTTGTATTTTTAGTAGAGACAGGGTTTCACCATGTTGGCCCCGCTAGTCTTGAACTTTGACCTCAGGTGATCCACCCACCTGGCCTCCCAAAGTGCTAGGATTTACAGGCATGAGCCACCATGCCCCGCCCAACCCAAATATTTTTGATAAGGGATAGTCAACCTGTAGTATGGTTGGAAAGCTATGGGGGATCACTGGTAAAATTAATCCAAATGATAAAAGAATTCAATAAAATTAACTTAAAAAATCAATAGACTCTTATATACAGACAGTAGCCAGTTAGTAGTCAGTCATAATGGTAGAGAAAACTCCACTTACAATAACAACAAAGATTAAATGCTTATTAAACATAAAAATGGGCAGAGCATACAGGAAGAAACTTATTCAAAACTTAAGTCATAAAAGTAGATTTGAATAGGATGGCTTCTCATTATAAAGATGTCAGTTCTCCTTGATTTCTGAAATTAATGCATTCTCAGTAATAACACCAAGAAGCCTTTTTTTTTTTAAGTTAGACAAGTTGATACTAAGTCTTATGGGAAAACAAATATACAAGAATAGCCGGGAAGAAACTAGAAAAGAGAAACTGTTGGTGGGACTAGCTCTAAGAGACATTAAAACATATACTATAAAGCTTCTATAATTAAATCTGTGTGCTGCTATCACATGAATAAATAAATAGAGCAGTAGAATAGAAAGCCCAGAAACAGACACAGGTACAAGTGGAAATAATAAAAATGGTATCTTGGGCTGGACTCAGTGGCTCACATCTGTAATCCTAGCAGATTGGGAGGACAAGGCAGGCCAATCACTTGAGCCCAGGAGTTTGAGACCACGCTGGTCAACATGGCGAAACCCTGACTACAAAAATTAGCAGGCATGGTGGCTTCACAGGAGGCCGAGAGATGGGATGATCGCTTGAACCCAGGACATCCAAGACAGTAGTGTGCCATGATAGTGTCCCTGCACTCCAGCCTGGGTGACGGAGTGAGACCCTGTCTCAAAAAAAAAAAAAAAAAAAAAAGTGATAGAAGGTAGAAATTGGCTTTTTAATAGATGGTACCCAGATATCTGAATGTCCCAGATAATAAATGATACCACTGAATAAATAGTACTGAGATATTTAGAAAGAAATAACATTAGATACATCTTGTGTATTATACATCTTGTGCCATGTATAAGAATAAACACAACATATACACAAGTGTTCATAGCATTATTCATAACAGCCAAAAAATTCAAACTCATATGTGTATTAACTGATAATTGGATAAGCAGAGTGTGCTGTGGTATGTCCATACAATGAAACATAATTCAGCAATAAAAAGAAAAGCTGTGATACATGCTACAATGTGGGTGAAACTTGAAAACATTATACTAAGTGAAATAAAGCAGTCACAAAAGACTACAGATTGTATGATTTCATTTATATGAAATGTCAATGAAGGGTAAATCTGTAAAGTGAGAAAGTAGATTAGTGGTTGCTGGGGGCTAAGGGAGTTTGGTTTAAAGAGGGGTGACTGATAAAAGGTATAGTAGTTTCTCATTGGAATAATGAAAATGTTCTTAAATTTATTGTGATGGCTACACAACTGTATGAATATACTAAAAGCCACTGAACAAGACACCGAATGAATTTAAATGGATGAATGTATGCTATATAAATTATATCCAATAATTAGCTGTTACCCAAAAAAAAAAAAAAAAAAAAAAAAAAAACCCTCCAAACAGGTTAAGGATCTAAATGTTTAAAGAGAGAGAAAAAAAGACCATATAAGAAAACCCGTGTTTTCTTCTTTAACCTTTGTGAATGAAAAATGCTTTTGGGCTATGATTCAAAATGCAGAGACAACCAAAGATTGACAAACACATCTACATAAAAATAAGAAAATTTTACATGGCAAAAACCAACATGATAAAAAGTCAAAAAACCAAACTGACATACTCGAAGAAAATTTTTTCTACATATACCTTAGCCAAAAGGCTTATAGCAGTAATATACTACACTTGATTTTAGCCAAAAGGCTGAAAAACCATATCCCTGATATATAAAGAGCTCTTAATAATTAAATAACCAAAAAAAAAAAAGAAAAGAAAAACCCTGAGCAACAAAGGACCAAAGACCTGATAGAAAAAAATGGGGAAAATACATAGATGGACAATTCACAAACAATGAAAACTGGGCCTTATGCACATAAAAAGTTTTAAGTTCATACGGAGAAATAAGCTCACACCTGTAATCCCAACACTTGGAGAGGCCGAGGTGAGTGGATCACCCACGGTCAAGAGTTCGAGATCAGCCTGACCAACATGGAGAAACCTCATCTCTACTAAAAATACAAAAATTAGCCAGTCGTTGTGGCAGGTGCCTGTAATCCCATCTATTTAGGAGGCTGAGGCAGGAGAATCGCTTGAACTCGGGAGGCAGAAGTTATGGCGAGCTGAGATTGCGCCATTGTACTCCAGCCTGGGCAACAAGAGCGAAACTTCGTCTCAAAAAAAAAGTAAAACAGCACTGAGACACCATTTCTCGTCTGTCAGATTAGTGAAAACTGAAAAGAATGTCAGCTAATTTTGTTGCGAGGCACTTTCCTATACTGCTGGTAAAAGTGCACACTGGCATAGCCCTTCTGGAGAGCAGTGCCCAATAAATTGACATATGCAGTTATCTTTTGACCCAACAATCCCAATTCTAGGAATCTTCTCTAAAGAAGTGTATCCATTTTAGGAGTGTTTGTAATTACGAAATATTGCAAGTAGCCTAAATATCCATTCAGGAGAATGATTGAATAAATGATGGTACAGCCGCACAATGGGGTAGTACTGTGTCACTGTAAGAAAGAATGAGGAAAATCTCTGAACTACTTGCAGTGCAATTAAGGGAATAAAGTATGAAGAGTATCTATAATATGCTACTCTTTATGAAGCAGGGAAATACAGGCACAGATGTCAACTTATTGTGCAAAAGAAATACCAGAATGATAAACTAGAAACTAGTGAAACTAGTTTCTTACAGGGAATGCATGAGAATGGTATAGAAAGATTGGGAGTAATGGGAATAAGATAGTAGGGATAGGGAGCAGCCACTTCTCTGACTATAATTTTTTGTATGACTTTGACTCTCAGAACCCTGGTAATTTTTTACATAGTCTTCAGAAATAACAGAAATCAACTTGGATATTGGCAGTTATGGAGAAAGGAGCCCAAAATGTAATGCAAGCACTAACAGATGAACAATATTAACTTGATTATGAAGTCAATGAATAACACTGACTTGAGTGGGGAAGAAAAGAACTAAGTAACTTTGGAAAACTGTATTTTGATTAGGCATTCTAAAGCTAAACACAAGACAAAAAACAAATATTGTAAGTAGTAAATGTGTTTCTCACAGAGGTATCACTTAGGAATTAGGAAACTGCCTTTTGTGTAAAGTTTTAAAAATAAGTGACTATATTGTAGATAATGAAAGTCAGACTTCTCGTTGTTGTCTAAAGAAGTTACAGATTAAGATAGGAGTAGGCTAGAATTAATGCTATGTTCATTGACTGGAGTTTGAAGTATCCATATGAAGTCATGGTTTTTAATATATGTATGATGTATGAATACAAAAATACATAATACAGATGTGTGAATATGTGTATACTGTAAATACACATATTCCCGAGCTCTGTCCTGAGAGAGCCAGAGGAATGATACCCTAGTAAGCACATTAGTGTTCAGATCTTCTTTAAATGCCATTCTCCAGTAAAGGGAACCATGGGTCCTTGGAAAAATGGTTGAGTCTGGGGGCAAGAATAATACAAGATGTGCCTGGAACATCATGTGGTGCCAGAAAGTAATTCAAAAAATGATGAAAGCATGTTGAAAGGACAACAGGAGCCAATCTGGTGGAACTCCCAATGGCCCAAACTGGGATAATTTGAGAAACAAAATAATGATAATATCAGATTATAACCCACAAAATAAAACACATGTACAGGCATTTAGGTAGATAAGATAGATGGGAGGGATAGGAAGGACAGCTCTTTCTTACATGGAATTCCAGTTAGCATAGATGAAAAGGGAGAAATAAAAACCATCATTAGGCAGACAACACTGTAATAAATATTGCATGCAAGAACTATCAGTGGATACTCAATGGGAGAATTTGTGATGAAAAGCAGGATATTTTCAAGGTCACAAAATATCTCCCCACAAGATGTGAATTACAAAGAGAAAAATGGTAACTGTGGGGCAGCGGGTGGGGGGAAATGGCAGATACCCCCTTAACCAGGTAAAGTAGAAATCACTAGTAATCTGAGACACGCCAATGTCATGTGTTCCCTGATGCACTGAAAGGGCACAATTTCACTTCCGTGGTGTCCCTGCCAAAAATGCCTAATCTAATCATGAAACTGGTGACGTTTGCTTAAGGAATCTAAATAAGGTCTGTAGTATTAGTTAATAGTGTTATAATTTTCTGATATCAGTAATTGTACTATAATTATGTAACATGTTATAAGGGGAAGTTGGATGAGGTATATACAGGATGTCTGTGCTATTTTTGCAACTTTTCTCCAATTCTAAAATTATTTCCAATAAAACATCTTTAAAAATAGGGGCCGGGCATAGTGGCTCGCGCAGCACTGTTGTAATCCCAGCACTTTGAGAGGCCGAGACAGGCGGAACACTTGAGCCCAGGAGTTCAAGACCAGCCTGGGCAATATAGCAAAAACCCATCTCTACAAAAATTAGTCGGGCATGGTGGCATGCACCCTTTAGTCCTAGCTACTCGGGAGGTTTACGTGGAAGGATGGCTTGAGCCCAGGAGGTGGAGGTTGCAGTGAACTGAGATCACACCACTGCACTCCAGCTTGGGCAAGAGGGAGACCCTGTCTCTAAATAAATGAATGGATGAGTGATAAAGGCTTGAGGTACCAGGTATCTGTTGTTACCTAAACTCTTGTTATCTGAGCTCAGAAGCCAGAAAAATTTTCATGACACAGTAAGCTTTGCTATCAGAGCTCTCACTATTTGAACTAAGATTGAATAGAGTCACAAGAGATACTTGTATTTATTATTGATATTTTTGTTGCAGTATTATTGGGGCTTGCTCTAAATAGAATTTTTCTTATTCCCCTGGAGTCAACCATTGATTTCTTTGCTTGTTCTCAATATACTCTCCCTTAGAGGACTCATCCATTTGATTGGCATCAGCTGTCACCCTTTAAGTGAAAAATCTGTACATGTCACTCCCCTAATTGTCTTCATTATCTCCCTAATGAGTCTCAGGAAAAGTCCTAGCTCTTAAACTTCACTCACAAGGCCTTGCCTGTCTGCTCCTACTTACATCTTCAGCTTTATTGTTTTAAGACAACAATAAACTCTTAGCTTTCCTTGAACTTGAAGCTCTTGCCTTGCTGAGCTACTCTGAAATTCACTCATTCCTTGAACTTGAAGCTGTTGCCTTGCTGAGCTACTTTCAAATCCACTCTTCCTAATGCTTTTTGGGTCTTGTTCATATTGTTCTTTCTTCCTCTAATTCTTTGTCTTCTTTCCCTGGCTAATTCTTTCAAATGATAGCTTAAATGTTAGTTCATCCACAAAACATTATTTGACCTTCAAAGACTGGCTTTCAGTGTCCCCCTCAGATACTTCCATGGCATCCTTTAGTTCCCCTGTCCTGGCACTTACTACTCTTTTATAATGTTTATATCTTATATTAGACCATTTATGGTATAAAGAATAAATTAGAGGGCAGCAGAACCATTTTAATGGCTGGAGACCAGTAAGAAGTCTCTTGGGTAAATCTAAGCAGGAACTAATAGTGGTTACCTATATTACAGTATTAGTGAGGGTGGAGCCCAGAGATACTGTATGTAGAAAGTGGGGTATAAGATCCTTGAGAGCATTGTCTGTCCTGTTTGCCTGTAGATCCACAGTAGGGGAACTCTCATGAGTCCTTCCTTATACTCATAATTCCATTTCCCACCTGTGGAACATTTCACTTTACCCTCAACGGTCTTGGTGCCTTACTTCTATAATTATCTGTATAGTCTTTGACGCTGGAACTTTGGATACCTCATTGCACCATTGGTTGTGGACTGTTGGTTGACTTCACCTGACTATCTGAGTTAATACCACAATCTTTCCTCACCACTTAGTAGTAGTATCTCCTCTCTATGACATGTTAAGTTGAAGAGGATGATTTAGGGTTGTTTATCTGCTTAATGTTTGTTTATTTGCTTTTGGTGAGTGGTGAACAAAAGTAGAAGTTAGTATTTTTGCCCCTATTCCAGTTGACCATGCCAAATTTCCTATTTCTAGTGGCATCAACATTCTTTAATTTATCCAGGTTTTCAAGTTTTTGAATTTTTATTAGCCTTCTAAGTTTTGCTTTGAAGTGTCTCTCCACTGTCTTCATTGTTCTTTCCCAGTTAACACTCTGACCTTAACTCATGGTACCTTACATCTAAATTATTGTAAAATCTCTCAGTTTATATTCTTAATTACTTTGCATCATTATCCTCAACTTAGATTCTTAAGAATTATGTTGACTCTAAGCCTTGACATCAAATTATCTTGGTGAATTGATTTTTTCCTCAGAATTTTAAGGACTAAATGAGATAATGGATGAGTGCTTTGTAACTGTATATCCCATACCTCTTGATTTATTCCCTCCTTTTAAGAATCCTTCCATCTTGCTAGGCGGGGTGGCTCACACCTGTAATCCCAGCAGTTTGGGAGGCCCAGGTGGGCAGATCACCTGAGATCACGAATTCGAGACCAGCCTGGCTAACATGGTGAAACCCTGTTTCTACTAAAAATACAAAAAATTAGCCAGGTGTGGTGGCGCACACCTGTAATCCCAGCTACTAGGGAGGCTGAGCCAGGCGAATTGCTTGAACCTGGGAGGCAGAGGTTGCAGTGAGCCAATATTGTGCCATTGCACTCCAGCCTGGGCAACAGAGCAAGACTGTCTCAAATAAATAAATAAATACAAATTAGTTAATGGTTTTAATTTTAATGAAAATTAAAAATCATAGGAAGTGAATTTCTTACCTCCTTTTAGGTTATTACAATTTTATGTTCTGTAAAAGCAGAATCTTAAGGGAATGAGGAAGCTTCCAGAGTTGAAATGCCTTGGTCTTTTTGTGTCCCTGGGCTGTTGGCAGTGACTCTGCTACAGAATACCACTTGGGGAGATCAACTTACTCAGTACAGGGTGCAGGGAACGCGGGAAGCTGGGAGGGCCAGAAACCCACACTGCGTGGTATGGAGTAGTGGAAAAGAACCCTCCTTTAGGAGGATAACATCCTCTGCATTCTATTTTTATATTTCAAAGTGAAGTATTTTTACTTCAAATTACAGTACTGTATATAGTTAATAGGAGAATGTTGTATATTTGCTAATAGAGGTTTATTGCTATATAATGGTCTCCTTCTGCCCCCATAGCATTGTAAAAAAAAAAATTCCTAACCAGTTTTTAAAATGTTTTAAATTCTTAATAAAAAATGCTGCAGTAAATATAGATCTTTACTTCAAAAAGAAAATGAAAGGCCTACTGGAAAGGGTTTCACAGAAAAGTTTAAAGTTACAAAATAGACACACAGATATAGCCTTCTGTCTTCACCACTTCTTAACATTTTGGCACATTTGCTTTCTCTCTCTCTGTGTGTCTGTTCCTCTGGCTAATGTATTTTTATCACACCCAAGAAATTTAACATTTATAAAATGTAATCATTTAATATACCAACCGTGTATATACGGGTATATAGGGTAGAGACAAAGCCAACTCATACAATTACTGGTGTAGCATCCAAAAAGAATATTAAAGATAAGATTCTGTCTTATTAACAAGTTGTAGATTATTCCTAAATTAACGGTTTTTTGTCACTAAAATCTCACTATTAACAGCTAAGTTGCTTCCCTTCATAATTAGAGGAAAACCTCTACTTGACAGCAATAAAACTGTATTTTAAGATATTTTTAATTATGACTTTTTACTAATTCACAATTACTTGAGTTTATAAGGCCTGCCTAACAATTTCCAAAGCTTGGAAAGAGAGAATCTTTTGAAATGTAGTAGAAAATATTCATTTGTTTTTGCTACAATGTAAGTGGGTTGTTTCATTATTCTGCATTTTAGCTTGTCCATCTGTTTCATAACAAGAGTTTCTATTACAGTTTTTAAGAAAAGCTGCCTTGAAATATGTTTCTCATAAGTAACAAAGATTTTATCTGAGAAAAAAATTATTTATACCCTTTGGCAAAAGTGGTAACTCGTCATGGAAAGGTTAGGGGCTTGGATATTTGTTTTTTGGGTACCTAGGCTGGCACTTGATTTTTACCAGAAAGTGCAGGGTGCATTTTACGTAAATCAGTGGGAAGCCTCTCAGATAAGTCTCAGTGTTGTTAGCTGCCTCATCACCTTTGTTGTTTGAAGATTTGGGAAGATTTTGTGGGTTTTCATGTATTTTCAACAGTCTACTTCTAGGGCTGAGTATTTTTGAAAAGGTGTTAATATTTTTTCACATTATACTATAAAGCTGATATCTTTCAGTGTTTGTCAAATTGGTATAAAGAGCACTGCTGGTTTATTAATCTGTAAGGTTATATAAACTCTACATGACTTAACATTTTAGTGACATGGAAAAGTGAGATTTCTGGTTAGTGGTGTATAGATCTTTCTTCACATAGTGCAGGTAATATATGAGCATTGTCTGATGGATCCTTACAACATCCCTATATGCTTTTGGAAAGTATGATCTTTGTTTAACAAAATGGGAAACAGAGGCACATGCTGTACCAGCTATCAGTGAAAACAATAGCTAGAATCCAGAAAACATACTCATCTGGTTCAGTGTGTTGCCCAATAGATACAATTAGTATTCTGTTTTCTTTATCTTATTTGTTTGCCTTATAATTATTAAACCTGGTTTTTTAAATTCAATTTTGGTTGATTCCTTTTCTTTAAGTCCGCCACTTGAGCTAATATAGCCAACAAGCATCTGACACGAGGCAGAATTGTCCTCAGATTGCAGCTCTACTGCTATCTCCATCTGTTGGTATGAAGAAGTAATGCTCTTGCCAGAAATAAGCAAGCTTATTTTAATTTTAGCAAAAACAGATTAAGAAATAAGGAATTGTGCTGTTAATTCATTTTCTTTCTTTGTGACAGGTAAAGTCAGTTGGAAGATGCAAAACTGTCACAGGAAGTTGGTTATTATAGACAAATTGCCTTTTTTAAGGCTTTTTGTTAGTGATATTAGAAGTGTCAAAGAGAGTAATTTAAAAATGACATATTAACCATACCTAAATTATTTATGGCTTGTTCTTTAAGGAATTATAGAAAAATATGGTTGTCTCAACTTTTTTTCTTCAACCTGGGATCAGGCATCATTGTGCAACAATATTTTAATAGCGAGAAATCTCAAAAATCCTGACAGTCTTTGCATATTCACAGTTTCATGGGCTTTTGCATCATTGCTTCTGAATTGCTAATGAAGAGCTCAATATAGCTTCTGATGCATTTCAGATATTCTGGGTGGTGACTGGCTAGAGTGTTACTGACATCACAACATACAGCTGTTGACTTTCTATTGTCTGAGTCCTCAGCAAGTGCTTTAGACTGCTCTAGCAGGCACTCCCAATGCCTGACTAATCAGCTGGATGTGTGCAGTGAGCTCTGTAGAGGAGCAATGCAGAGCAGCAGTTTACAGGTACTATGGAAAGAACATCTTCTTAACTCTGTATGATGAAGCAAATACCAATACAATGAAGGTATGTGACTCTTAATTCATTTGCTAAATTTGTATAGAAGATAATCTGATACATGAAGAAGTATTCATGTTCACTTAGTACCATAATTTTTGTTAGAGGATGTGTGATAAAATTCCACCATGTTGAAAGTGAGAGCCTTTTAAAATTGTTTTTGTTTATTTTTGCAGATATATTTGTTTAGGTTGATGGAGTGAAAAGTAGCGTCATTTACTTCTCAGCTGTAGCACTAGTTTCTTCTCCCCGTACTTCTTGTAACTTACTGATAGAATGGTTTACCTGTGTGCTAATCGGTGTTTGTGTATAGCACAGCAAATTGTCAGTTGGAAAAATGACTTCTCTTTGAAGTTCATCTTAAAATAGACATGCTATATGACTTGTTCAATTTTAAAAATTTTATTGTGGAACAAATACAATATGAATGAGACTTTTGGAAATTAAGAAGCTAAGAATCTTAACTTTCAAAACTCATGGTAATGGTTTGCTACCCTTTTGGGGGAAGAGGTGGAATAATTTTTAAAGTGCTTGTAACAGCAAAACCTAGATCTGTCATTGCTATGATTAGCATAATCAGATATCACATTGCAAAAGAGAGCAAATGCTAATCAAACTATGTAATTTTTGAGGAGTATCTGATTCCTAATTATACAGTCTGAAAACTTTGACATTTACCTCGATATTTTGATTCCTCAAAACTGAAATCTCATCATGTAGGTGATACTGAATAGCACATGTCCATTTTCGTATAATTGAATTGTTTAGAAGGTTTTTGAGAGTTTTGCTTGCTTTTTATCTGGAATTAGCTGAAATTTTCACAGCATTTGGAATTGTTATGATATGAATTCCTTCCCCCTCCGTTTATGAAACAATTATTTTATTCTTACTAAATAATTCATCTCTTTTTTAGAGGAAATAGGAAGAAAATCACTAAATGGCCTTTTATCAACGCTGAATGCCATTGCTCTTTCTTTTGTCTATTTCTGATTCCCAACTGTGTAAGTAATTAGGGTCATCAAAATATTAATAGCTATTATTAAAATTAGGGTCTTTTATCAGATGCATTGCTTCACCCTAATGCCAAGAGAATTTCATTATTTTTAAGCCTCAGATTTTAAGTTTTATATTGAGAACTATAAATGAAAAAAATTAAAATAAGCAGCACATACTCTCAGTTCTTACTTACAACTGCTTTTATCCATCCTTTGTCACATTCTGCTTTTCTTTTTCACACTTTTCCTCATTTTCATTTCTTCTTTTTCCTTTAGGTTTCTGTTTGTCGGTGTGCTTCTATCCTGCCCTCCCTCTCTTTTTCTGTTTGACTTTCTAAATATTTGTCTCTCCCTCTTGATTTATCTTGTCTCTCCCTCCATCTTCTGTTCTCCCTATCCCCACCCATTTTTCTCCCCCTCTCCCTCTACATTTGTCTTTCCCACTTTGTCTCAATCTGTCTCCCTTTCTGTTCATCTACCTGGTGTTTCAGGGTGTCTCTCCCTTTCTGACTAAATCTATCTTAATCTCTCTCTCTCTCTTTTATCGTTCTCCCTCCCTTTCTCTTTTCTTTCTCTTTCTTTCAGCCTTTCCTTTTCTGCCCCTCTGACTCTCTCTCGCTCCCTGTCTGTTTCAGTATCTCCCATTCTCTGTATCTTGCTTTCCCACTGTGTCTTGGTCTCTTCCTGTCCCTATCTGTTGGTCTCTGTCCATCATTCCCTCTTCCTTTGTCTGTTTCTCTGTGTGCCCTTCTTTCTTCTCCCTCTCATCCTTTTGCTACTCCGTGCCTCTCTTTCTCCCTACCTTTCTGTCTCTCTGTGTGTCTCCCTGGCTTCACCTCTTTCAGTCTCTCTGCCTCCGTCCTTCCCTCTCTTGGCACTCTGCTCCCTTTCCCACCCTACTCCCAGATCTTTCTCTTTTCTGTCTAAGCTTCAGTCACACACATTCACTCTGCAAATTTTCATTCTCATACAGGTTTTCAGTTTTTATTGCAGCCTAGATCTGCACTTAAATTTTTTGGTTAATAAACCATTAGATAAAGAAATTAAATACTATATTTTAAATAAACATGATTTACTGTTTGCTCAGTTTTTTAATTTTGAGAAACTTATACTTGAGGTCTTATAAGTAGATTTAAATCATTTAAAAATTTTCTATCTTCTAAAGATATACATATTAGGCCATTATTAAAGGGAATTATTTTTCTCTTAAAGGATTTTTCCATTAATTTTTAAGGTTTATACAAAGCAATTTAAAAATTTTTCCTTTTAAGGATACATAAGATAATATCCCACTTCATAATTATATTTCAGATTATGGGTAAGCTTGTATTTAAAACTTGTATTGACTTTTTTATACCATCTGTATTTTTCAAATGTGTTAATAGCAGATATATGCTAGTATTTTTTATTTTGTTTTTAACCTCTTGTTTTGAAATAATTATAGATTTATAGAAAGTTGCAAAAATAGAACAGAGAGTATTTTTTAAATGTTTTCCTCAAGATTTTGTATTTTGTATATGAGTATTTAAAATAGTCAGAAGAACAGACACTCATTTAGCATTTACCTGTTTACATAATCACGAACCTAGCAGCTGCCATTATATTGTTTTCATTTCATTTTGTAAAGCAGATTAAAATACCATTTGATGAAAGCATAGTGTGTGTTAATAGCAGTATGGCTTTGTCGTAACTAGCATAGAGCTATCAGGAAAGAAAGTTAGATTTACAAGTAACAAGTTATATATATATATATAAAGTATTCAAGAAGCAAAGAAAGATGTATAAGATGAAAATCTTCTCAGAGCTGAGTTAAATGTCATTTTCACATACAGCTCTTCCTCCTCTGAAATTATGTAGCATTGCTTGTTTCTGCATTCTTTTGATGTCTCTACTGCTTTGTATAGTTTTCATTTCTGCTCTGTGATCCCCCTCTGGTTGTAGGGGACAAAAGGTGGGAATGAAACAGAACCAACAAAATCATCATCTCTAAATCTTCCCATAACTTTCACAGCTGACCAACCCTCCTTCTGATTAATAACTGAGACCTTTAATACAGTTAGTGTAATTTATTTTTTCCAAACTGAGTTCCTGTAAGCCCCAGAGTACCACAAAGTACTTCAGGAAACATAAGAAAGCCTGAAGCCCAGTTAACACTGCTCTACTCATCCCCACCTTCTCACTTGAACAGAGCAAGTTTATATAATAAATATATGTTTCCATGGTCTTAGTTCTCCAGAAGCCTATATATGAATCCTACTTAACCCTTGTTTTATATTTTATATATGTATGTTATAAAGTGACTTGGATAATATAACTCTGTCACATTATATAATATATATGATGCAAATCTGTTACATTATCTAATATATATGATAAAAATCTGTCATCTTATAAATATGCATATCATTTTATTATTATATACATAGATAAAGGGGGTTATTACTAAGATTCATGTATAGGTTTCTGGAGAACCAAGCAACCCCTAAAAGCATGTGTAAACTGTGAACATACACGTGTGAGTAAGCACATGTGACTGCTGCATTTCTGAGGAGAGGATCCTTGGGTTTAATAAGATTTTTCAAGAGGAATCCTTTCATGGCCCGAAAATAATTAAGAGTCACTGCTTTATAGTGTTTATAAATCATTGTTCAACATGCTTTGTTAATTTTAAATTTCCTCTCTTTTCATTTATTTTCAAATGCTTAGAAAGTTATGTAGCTACCTCTGCAATAGCAGACACATCAACAGAGATCACATACAGTTTTTTTGAAGTAGTTTGAAAATATACAGTGACTGATTGATTACTAGGCACATCAGATGTCAGACTTCAGCTTGGGGTCACCAAGAGAGATAATAGAACATTTTTTAATTCCAGTACTTTCAGAGTGCTGGCTAAACCACAGCTTTCCTTAACAGGTAGAAAATGAATGACAACAAAAATAGAAAACTGTATGCCCCCTTGAGCTCCAGTGAGACAATTGTAAAGAAACCCATGTGTTAAATAGGAATAACTACTAAAACAATTTGATCTGGTAGACATAGCTGGGAAATAAAGCCACAAAAAAAATCAAGTCTGAAGTGCATTAAACCCATTGAATTTTTGCATTTTGTGCAAAGCCATAGGAAGCTGAGCCAATTAAATTGGACAGGTACTTTAAAGAGAAATTGTATCTGCTAGCTTTATACGTATAGTATATAGTGTGAGCTATGAGAAATTGTGAGCTTTTTAGCAGTGTTCACCCATGCCCAGCAGCAGCACCTTCAAGCTGTAAAATTGTTTTCACTTTGTTGTTTACATCCTTTTATAGAGTATGAAGGTAGACGATGGCAACTGAAAGACAGCACCTGTTCTACCTCAAGCTGTTTTTAAGCTATTTTTACTGGCCATAAAATGCTCTTTGACTGAAAGAAGAAATCAAACATTTTCGAGCCTTTTCCTTCTAACATAATCCTTAGGTGCTTTCTTGAGAGAGGGCTGTGATCCTTTGTTAGAAAAAAATGTAGTTGGCAATTCAAGAAATAAAGGGTGGCACATTAGTAGTTATGAAACCGAATGTCTACCAATTGTAACCTAAATTAAAATCCCATAAAGGAAACAGATTTTTTGGTGTAGGAAGGAAATAGGTCATGTTAGATCTACTGATTCAAATGCTAGAGAATGTGAAGTTTCACATTTTAAGCCATCAAAGAACCATTAGGTGGATTAATGTGCCAGGAGCCCAGCATGAATTTTGCTTTGATGATAGAGCTTTGTACCTTTAAGACCTGTAAAGGATTTTCCTTGTGACCCTATGATAAAAATGAAATGTTGGTCATGGGTAAAAAGTACAGAGATATGTTCATTTAGTTATATATTAGTAGTGTAGAGAAAAATATATCAAGTAAAATCAAATTTTGAAAGCATGGAGGAAACACCGCATCAGAGTCTAGCTAAAATACCATAAGACTGAGGGTTTCTTATAAACAGTCCAACACTTGCCAAAGTCTGTAAAGCAAATGCCTACTCATTGATGGCATTCTGAATGGCTAAATTTTAGAAATCAAGATTATGCTCATAATGATGTTCACCTTTACTTATGAACTACCAACATTATCATGCTGTGAATGTAGCACAAAATACATGAAAGAATATAACCTAATGAAACTAGATTATGCACCCACAATGACTTTTAACACTAGTGTGCAGTTAGGCCAGATAAGTCCTACACAAGACTGCCCTCACTTCAGCCACCAGACCACCCTTACTTCTGATCAGCTGGCTACAAATTTGGAGGTTTCCTCGGGTTTAATTGACTAGAATAACTCACAATTAGACTCACCATTAGAGCTTTATTGTGCCAAAAGAATACAAATCAGAACTAGCCAAAAGGAGAGACACTCAGGGTAAGGTCTGGGCAAGTCCCAAATGCAAAGCTTTTGTTCTCTCCCGGTGAGGTCAAGATGTATTGTCTTTCCTGCACATTGGCATTTGTTAATTTGCAGAGCAATTTGCAGACAATCAGGGAGGCTCACCCAAGCTTCAGTGTTGAGAGTTTTTACTGGGATCCCATTACATTGGCATGATTAATTGAATCATTGGCCATGCAATTGAATTCAATATCTAGCCTCACTACCTTCCTTGGAAGTCAGACTGATTATCACATTCCTCAAAGTCCCAACTTTCTAATTAACATGTTTAGTCTTCCCAGCCAATCCCCATCCGGAATCACCATCTTAACATAAAGTATCCACCATGAGTAACCGCATTAGCGTACACTATCAGGACCCACCATGAATGACAAAGACATTTCCATCAGTCCAGAAATCCCAAAAATTTAGAAGCTGCCTACCCAGGGACAAAGGTCAGCCAAATTTTCTATTACACAATGTCTTATTTTCCAATTATTGATAATGTCTTTGGTATACCCTATATGAGAAGTAATTTACTTTTATGGTAATTATATATGAGATAACTCTGAGGTCAAGACTGAATAAGTAATCTTTCTCCTTCTGACCAGTTCCCTTTAGCTGATTTTGTACCTTTTTTTTTTTTTTTTTGAGACGGAGTCTTGCTCTGTAGCCCAGGCTGGAGTGCAGTGGCCGGATCTCAGCTCACTGCAAGCTCCGCCCCCCGGGTTCCCGCCATTCTCCTGCCTCAGCCTCCGGAGTAGCTGGGACTACAGGCGCCCGCCACCTCGCCCGGCTAGTGTTTTGTATTTTTAGTAGAGACGGGGTTTCACCGGGTTAGCCAGGATGGTCTCGATCTCCTGAGCTCGTGATCCGCCCGTCTCGGCCTCCCAAAGTGCTGGGATTACAGGCTTGAGCCACCGCGCCCGGCCTGATTTTGTACCTTAAAAGCATCTCTAAGCAGATCACTTTTAAAAGAATGAATCAGCTGGGCGCGGTGGCTCACGCCTGTAATCCCAGCACTTTGGGAGGTCGAGGTGGGCGGATCACAAGGTCAGGAGATAGAGACCATCCTGGCTAACACGGTGAAACCCTGTTTCTACTAAAAGTACAAAAAATTAGCCATGCGTGGTGGCTCGTGCCTGTAGTCCCAGATACTTGGGAGGCTGAGCAGGAGAATGGCGTGAACCCAGGAGGCAGAGCTTGCAGTGAGCCGAGATTGCACTACTGCACTCCAGCCTGGGCGACAGTGCATGACTCCGTCTCAAAAAAAATAAATAAATAAAAGAATGAATTATTTTTTAAAAAATAAATTGTAACCAATTCAGGATGGAAACAAACAAAAAAAAATCTGTATTTTCTCTTACTGCCTGTTAAGCTGTCCTCTCACGTCCTTATTATCTATGGCTCAGTTTCCAGGAATCCAAACCTTTTGAATGTTCTTTGCTGTTTATTTCTCAGAACATGACTAGATGTTAATACGAGTTTGGGGTTTTCTTTCCTCCATGTAGTTTTTTTTTAATTAGTAGTATTATTTTTTATTTTTTAAGAGGCAGGGTCTTGCTCTGTCATCCAGACTGGAATGCAGTGGCACTATTGTAGTTTACTGCACCCTCAAACTCCTGAGCCCAAGGGATCCTTTCTTGTGGTAGCCGGGACTACAGGCATGTGCCACCGTACTCTACCTCTGTGTAGTCTTTTTTTTTTTTTTCTTTTTGAGATGGAGTCTCACTCTGTCGCCCTGACTGGTGTGCAGTGGCGCCATCTCGGCTCACTGCAACCTCTACCTCCTGGATTCAAGCAATTCTCCTGCTTCAGCCTTCCAAGTAGCTGGGATTACAGGTGCCTGCTACCATGCCTGGCTAATTTTTGTATTTTTAGTAGAGATGGGGTTTCACCATGTTGGCCAGCCTGGTCTCGAACTCCTGACCTCAAGTGATCCACCCACCTCAGCCTCCCAAAGTGCTGGGATTACAGGCGCGAGCCACCACTCCCGGCCCTCTGTGTAGTCTTTAAAAGAGATTTTACCTCGTTCCAATCGGATCATATTACACCATGAGTTATTTATTTCAATCCTGCATTTAGCACATACATAGGGAGCTCTCAATATAACCCTGGACTATGGTAGGTTCAGAATTAAGGCAAAATACATTTTACCCTCACTAGGGCTATATTAGGAGATCATTAACTTCAGGTTTAGAGTTACATTAATGGCCCTGACTTTCCTGCATTGTCTCTTACCTACATCTGCCAATATCTCAACCCCTTTAGAATCTTACCAGGTTATCCCCAGGATTATCCAGGATCTCCTCATGAGTTCAAGAATAGTGCTTTCATGATCTTCCAGTTTTGTCTTTCTCTAACCCACTGCCCACTACCATTTTGCTAGTGCTTGCCGTGAATTAGCTCATGTCCTTGCCAAAAGTTGTATCTCTCAGTGTACCCAACATCTTTAGTCTTCAGGATATCATATTCTCTAGAATTTCTTTTTTTTTTTTTTTTTTTTTTTTGAGACGGAGTCTCGCTCTGTCACCCAGGCTGGAGTGCAGTGGCACAGTCTCAGCTCACTGCCGTCTGCACCTCCCGGGTTCAAGCGATTCTCATGCATCAGCCTCCCACGTAAGTGGGATTACAGGCACGCACCACCACACCCAGCTAATTTTTGTATTTTTAGTAGAGATGAGGTTTTGCCATGTTGGCCAGGCTCGTCTCACTCTTCTGACCACCTGCCTCAGCCTCCAAAAGTCCTGGGATTACAGGCATGAGCCACTGCGTCTGACCTTCTCTAGAATTTTCTATGTACCAGCACCATGCCATCCTCAGAGAAGCTGGGCAAGCCATTCCCCCGCTTCTGTGGTGGGCACAGGAGCTGCTTGTCTCCCACATCTCCCCTGCTTTGGTTCTCCTGTGAAAACACTTCCTTTAGCTTTTGCTTTGACTTAAACTAGGATCGCTGCTACATTAAGGTATATGTATAGTTCTTTTAGTACTCTAGCATTCCTAATTTCCAAGTTTTTATGTTTTGATTTGGCATTTTTAATTACATTTCTTAATCTACTATACCATACAGTGATAAAAAGTCAGATCTGGAAATGACTGTGAAAAAAACATTTAGCCTATTCCATAGACAAGTAGCATCTGAGCTTTCTCATTTGCGTCACTCTCGCTCATTACAATCCCCTCAGTCAAAGAATTAGAGAAACCCCCAGTCTTGTTAGTCTACAGACTTCTTGGAAGGACTGTGCCAAAACAGTCCTGAATGTTGGTGTTGGCCTTAATGATCCACCCCTTAGTGACTCACTCACCATTCTCCACAAGCTGTGCAGCCATCCCGGCTCCCTCACTTCTGGCGAATAGGTTCTGGGTAAAATAGAAGAAATTTATTAGGTATGAATTCCCTCCTTTTCCTGCCACATTCCCTTCAGTTTCTGAGGATAATGAATACACTTCAGGCTTATTCACCAGTTTGTGCTTCTGATAGCATTTTCTCATTTCATCCCACTTCTTCAGATTTTCCTTCTTACCACCTTTCTTTCCTCCTAAACCTCTAGCCTCTCCCTGTCTTTCCTTACTGGCTTCTGTGGCCTACACACTTTTTCATTGTGACAACCTTCCTCTAATTTCGCATCTCGTGCTAACTTTGTTACCAAATCATGTATACTCTTTGTGATCTTCCACTTTCCTCAGTTCTTCAGGGGTCAGTGTTCCCTAGGGATTCTATCCCACACCCACTCTTTTCAATGAAGGCTTGTGGGCAACTTCATTGACACTGATAACTCAAAACTTCAATCTATATAGTGATTCTCCACCAAAAAATTACATTAACTGACTTCTTTCCTGAGCTCCAAGTCTATATATCCAATTTTCTGTTAGATTTCTCCACCTAAATGTCCTGAAGACACCTTAAAATTAACTATGCAAAACCAAAGTCATCTTTCTGCCATCAAATCCATTTTCCTCCCAGTTGTATTTCCTATAGTTAGTGGTAGCAAGCACTACCTGCACCTTCAGTGTGTCCTCTCATAACTCTACCAACTCTCACGGCCCTTACCTTTTCCCTGACCACTCCTGTATTGAATTGGCTTCCCCCAGTTAGTTACTTTCTGTTGTATTAATCTACTCATTTCCACGTGAAGTACAAGTAGTGGCTGATACCAAAGGCTCTGGAACCAACACTACCTGAGTTCAGATCTTAACTCTACCCCTTACTAGTCTTGCTACTGCTTAATCTTCCTCTGCCTCAGTTTCCTCATCTACAAACTATATAATACTGCTTTTATGGGGATTAAATGAATTAATATACTTAAAGCATTGGGAATAGTGCTTAGTAAATAATAAGTAACTTTTTAAGGGTTTGCTGTTAATATTACCGGTTTCACAGCACATACTGCTATCAGTAATTACCTTGTATATTTTGTCTCTGCACTAGAATGTAAGCATTTTAGGTTCTAGGATCCCATCTGCTTAGTTCACTCATGTATACCTATTACCTAGAACAGTGCTCTCTGTACATAGTATCCAGTCTGGAGATTGAATGAATGGAATATCTTTTCTCCTTTTCAGCGTTCACCTTTTAATTCTTTGTGTAAACTCTAGTCACTGTCCATCCAAACTTTCAACATTTTGTTTGCTAGAACAGGGTTAATCTATATTGTAGCTAAAATCATTCTCCCTGGCTTCTCTTAAAATGTGTTCCTCTATTACTCAAGCTTCCTGTTCCTCCTGGGATCAGTACTAAGTTTCTTCTTTTCTCTTTTTCTTTTTGAGAGGGAGTCTCGTTCTGTCGCCCAGGCTGGAGTACAGCAGTGCAATCTCAGCTCACTGCAACCTCTGCCTCCCGGGTTCCAGGGATTCTCCTACCTTAGCCTCCCGAGTAACTGGGATTGCAGGTGCGCACCACCACGCCAGGCTAATTTTTGTATTTTGGTAGAGACGGGGTTTCACCATGTTGGCCAGGCTGGTCTCGAACTCCTGACCTCAAGTGATCCACCTGCCTCAGCTTCCCAAAGTGCTGGGATTACAGGCATGAGCCACTGCGCCCAGCCTAATACTAAGTTTCTAATCTTAATTTCAAATATATCCACATTTTTAAATGTTATTCTCATTTATTTTTAGGACATTTTAAATGAAAAATGTCATAAGCAAAAAAGGAGCATTATAACACTCACTACTTACCACTCAGACTTAATAATTGCTAACCTTTGTTATATTGGCTGGAGGTCTTTTTTAAAAATAAAATAGGCCGGGCGCGGTGGCTCACGCCTGTAAACCCAGCACTTTGGGAGGCTGAGGCGGGCGGATCACGAGGTCAGGAGATCGAGACCATCCTGGCTAACACGGTGAAACCCCATCTCTACTAAAAATACAAAAAATTAGCTGGGCGTGGTGGTGGGCACCTGTAGTCCCAGCTACTCCGGAGGCTGAGGCAGGAGAATGGCGTGAACCCGGGAGGTGGAGCTTGCAGTGAGCTGAGATCGCGCCACTGACCTCTAATCTGAACCTGGACGACAGAGCGAGACTCTGTCTCAAAAAATAAATAAAATAAATAAAATAAAATAATACAGATGTGATTTGAAGTCGCTTCTCTGTCTTAACCAATCCCTTTCATTTCCCTCTCCAGAGGTAGTTACTAACCTGAAATAGGTATATACCCTTCCCGTTCATGCTTGTGTGGTTTTTAAATTTTTATATTCGTTACATTGAGTTCATAGAGTTACACAGAGTTCATTCTGCTTTTTGACTAAACATTCTGACATTCTTTGAACTTATGTTTGTACCTATAGTTTTAGTTCATTTCATTTTAATCGTTTCATGGTATCATACAACGTGAATATGCCACAGTTGATTTTACTTTAAAAAGAAAAAACCAATTTTCCTATTAATACATTTGGTCTTTCCCATTCTTTGCTTTTAAATAAAACAATGCAGTGAATATTTTTGTACATGTCCCTTTGTATAAGGTGTTTCCTTAGGGTGCATCTACACCATGAGTGGAAATGTGGAGCCATAGGATATGTGGGATTTAAAATTCATTTGATAGCACAAATTGTTTTCTAAAGTGGATCACAGTGTATGAGAGGCCCAGTGTCTTCCCCATTTCTCCACTCAGAATGCAGCACATTCATGTAACACCTTACCTCTCCATATAACTTTTTCCCTAAAAGTAATTTGTTTCATATAGTCTTACAAGACTCCAATAATAAATTATTCAACTACCAAAAGTCTTTCCATCTTGCTTATAATGTCCTCCTAAAGTTATTATTTATATTAGTTGATAAGTGTCATCATTAACCTCTTCAGGATTTAACAAACTCTTTTAGGTCAAGGGAGTTCATTCTCTTTACTCTTTTTAAATTTAGCTGATATTCATTAAAGCTATAGTGCCTTCTGTGGTTATTTGGTAAATTTTTGTTAGATGACAGTAACTGTTTACAAATCACATACACATTTAACATTTTGAAATGTCAGTGCTTATATTCTTGTTCAAGTGACTGACAAAGTGACTGCAAATGTGAATTTCCACTATTTCTAAATACAGCATAAACAGTGCTCTTTGCTTTTCTTTCTAGAGGCATTTGACCAGTTTGGTTGTGCCCATTTATAACCTCAGGTAGAACTTGATATGGGGCTATGGGTTGCTTTTGTGTATTTGATTTTCTTTATAGATGTGCCTGCCTGGTTATATTTCTGTCTCTAAGAGAAAAAACATAACATATTATGTAATGAAACGGGATTGGAGAGCTAGATAGTGATAAGGAAGCAACACCCCATTTTTTAAGACTTTGCCAAATTCTGTTCAGATAACATCAATAATGTAACTCTTTTTCCCCTAAATATTTTTGTGAAAAATATTTTTACCTATAGGAGCGAGATTTATTTCCCACATATAAATTAACAAATGATTTTTAAATATTGTGTTATCCTAGAGTAAATTGACTTTCCTTGTGTGAAATTTGAATATTTATTGTTGGGGCTACCTAACTTTTCAGTTCTTTTGTGTTATGAAACCAAAACTTAGACCCCAAGTATAATAAAGTGATATTTTGAATTGTCAGTATCAATATTGCATTTTTGTTATTAATACTTCTAACTAAAATTTTCACTGGAGAAACTACTTGTCTTTAAACTTCATATGTACTAGTTTGCCCTTGAAAGTGTTGATCCTAATTCTGCCTTGCTTTGTTACATAGAGGAAGGTATTTAATCATGCATATTTATCATTTGTAAGCTACTGCCTTCGCATTGTTGTCCTTAGCCACAAACTCTGAATCCTTATTGCCACCCAAGTTTGCATAGTTGGTACTCATCATCACAAGTGATAGGAGAATTAAGAGAAACAGAATGGTTGTTTAATTCCTGGCAGTTCTGATAGTTTAGTAGTAATTACTCCTGGTGACCATTAATACAAAGTTAATAGTACTATCTTCTTGTATACAAAAAAAAGTACATAACTCCTCTTCATGTGAAAAGAATAAATTTACTTTGTTTTAAGTCTAGTACAAAGGAGTTACCATGTCATAATTACTCTTAAAATAAAAGTGCTCCGTAAACACAAATTGTCCCTCTTCTTGGTACCTACAGATGATGATACAGTATTGCAGGTAAGAGCCTGAAATGGAGTACTAGTCTGTCCAATTCAAATCCTGGTTTCCATACTTACCGGCTGTGTGAGGTTGGACAAATTACTTTATTTTTTTATGTGCCTTAGTTTCCTAATCTGTTGCAGTACAGAGTGATAATGGGACATACTTCTTAGAACTGTAGTGTGAGTTTTAAATGAATTCATTATGAAAAATACTACCACAGGGCCAGGCACATGGTAAATATATATATTAGTATTTGGTTTTGGTGGAGCTGTTTGTATTCTTTTGTAGCTTACCTATTCCTGTCATTTCCCAATCCTTTTCTTTCCCTTGATTTACAAGACCTTTTTTACTTTCAACATTTTGACCCTTTTGTGTTGGAAATCGTTCATAGGTATCATCTGCCTTTTGTTTATGTTCTATTTTATTATATAGAAATTTTAAAACTTTGTTCTAAGTTTTATAACTATTTACCTTTGATGGCTTGTAGATTTTAGTGTCACACCTGGGAAGGATTTCCCACCCAAAAATCATAAAAAGATTTCCTACATATTCTTGTAGATTCATAGATTTACTTTTTTAAGGTTATGATCTTTAATTTTACCTGTAATTTCCCTTCATTTATGGTTTCGGGTACGTGCCATCCTTTTTGTGCATATGTAAACATACATGTGGCCTTTCTCTGGTTATCTACCTGGTAGCACAGGAATTATATGTAAGCACATCTCTGACTTGTCCCTAATAAATAGCATGTTGACAGTTAGAATAATTTTTTTGAAGTTGAATATGAATTTTGAGCTCGTATATCCATCTAAGGTTGACAAAGATTCTGAAAAATTCAGTTTTTTAATTTCAGTAATAGTGAGAACTGAGATATATACTTAATGAATGCCTACATTTTGTTCATTTTTTTTCTCTAAGTTGTCTTCCTAAATTTTGTAAGTTCCTCGGTATCTTTCACTTACTGTACAACTATTTATTATATTAAGACAGTACATTTAATGGACTTCTAAATGTTGTATTAGAGACATGACGTGCCATGTCTATCTTGTAGCTTTCTATACTTGACACCCACGTGCCCACACAACCTTTGGCAAACTGAGAAGTGTAGGCTTCATGGGTTTACCAAAAAGGGTTTGTTTTTGTTTTTCCAGTGAGTACCAAAAGCTGAAACACATCCCTTTTACTTGAAGATTTGGAGAGGGAAAACATTTTTATTTCAAACAAGTTCATTAGATGGGCAGAATGGCTCACACCTGTAATCCCAGCACTTTGGGAGGTTGGGACAGGGGGATTATTACTTGAGTGCGGGAATTTGAGACCAGCCTGTGCAAAATAGCAAGACCCCATCTCTACAAAAACAATTTAAAAATTAGCTGGACATAGTCACAGTTACTCAGGAAGCCAGAGTGGAAAGATAGCTTGAGCCTCAAAGGTCAAGGCTGCAATGAGTCAGGATTGTGCCACTGAACTCCAACCTGGGTGACAGAGTGAGACCTTGTCTCTAAAAAATTAAAATTAAAAATTAAACAAGTGCATTAATATTTTGGAGAAGAATGCAAAGTTCATATATATATATATTTTTTTCCTTTTTTGTAGAGATAGGGTTTGCTATGTTGCCCAGGCTTATCTTGAACTCCTGGTCTCAAGTGATCCTTCCACCTCCACCTCCCAAAGTCCTGAGATTACAGGCCTGAGCCACTACACCCAACAGTTTCTATGAATTTTTAATATTCAATTAGAAGCCTTCAAATGAGAGCCATACACAAAAATGCAAAGCCACTTGTGCACAGTGGTAGGCCTCCTATCAGTCTTCTGTTGTGTAGGGGTAGGGATCAGGACACAGCAAAATCAGGCTTAGCCAACTGCTCATCTAAAGGGATTTTGACCTGGGAAGAGAGCTAACATTTTTGGAGGGCCTGCCCTGTGAGAGAGGCTGTGGTCGGTTCTACATTTAAATCAGTCAGTTCTCACAACAAACCTAGAATCTAGATATTCTTTTTTCCACTCTGCAGATCAGAAAACTGCAGCTCAGAGAGATTATTTACCGAACATATAACTAGCAGAGCTGGAATTTAAACCAATATCTAATGTTAGTGCACTTCTCTTTCTTTTGCCATTTCGATATGCCATTGACTGCTTCCCAGGCAATAAGTGGTGTGGCATATTAGCAAGTTTTGGTCACACATACTGGTTATGTGACTTTGAAGACGTCATTTGACTTCTAGGCAATAATAACTTGGATGCTGAATTGGACTAGGTGATCTCTCAGGTTCTTTGGGGTTTCATGGGACCTTGGGATTCTAAGAGGATCTTCTGAGGTGTTCACCTCTTCGATTTTGCCCCTTCCTCACTCTCCCCTGCAGCTATTGCCTTATTTATTTCTTCAGTGGATTAAAAGCCTTGCTTTTATGGAATTACAAAATTAAGAGATTCACGATTAAATTGTAAAGTCACTTTACAAAGAACACAAATAATTTGGTTGCTTAGTGAATGCTGCCATCTTGTGTCTACCATTTTATGAGCTAAGAAGCTAAAATTGAGAAAAAATACTTGAAGGATTTTTTTTGTTTTGTTTTTGGTGTAACTTAAAACAATCATTTGATGTAGTGGCTGGAGAATCTTGGTCAGATTGAGATGACACAGTATCAATTTAAAGTTTTTTGACATTTGTTTTTGATACCCCCTTTTCTATTATCCTGGTGTCAAACATTGTGAAAACTAATATAAGGTTCTATCTGGTTCCAAGTGATTGTGTTTCAAAATGGTTTTTGAAGAGTTAGTATAAAATGTGAGTTACTCTATAGTGCATGCTTGGCTGTCTTGGTATTAGGTCTCTTGGTGCTTAGACCTCATTATATGCATATATGTATGCTTATTTCACCTTAAAATTGTACTATCCTGTTTACTGACAGCAAAAATGTCAAAGGACAATGGAAGAGGTATGTAATCTTTTTAGAGTTGTTCACTTGCTAGGCTATATTCATTCATACCAAATAAATATGAAATGAAACTGACTTCAAAAATATGACATGGAGAACATTTTGCATTTGGGGTTTGTTTTGTTTTTGCCTGCCATCCAGACTGGAGTGCATGAGTAGCATGATCATAGCTAACTGTAACCCCCAACTAAAGCTGTTCTCCCACCTCAACCTCGAAAGTAACTAGGACTACAGGTGCACACCCGTACACCCAGCTAATTTTTTAATTTTTGTGGAGATGGGGTCGCATTGTGTTGCCCATGCTAGTCTTGAGCCCCTGGGCTCAAGTGATCCTCCTGCCTTGGCTTCCCAAAGTGCTGGGATTATAGGCATGAGCCACTGCACCCAGCCAACTTTTTTTTTTTTTTTTTTTTTTAAGAACAATGTGGGATTCATTAAAAATGTTCAATGGCTTATTATTTTTGTTTTATTTTTTCTGTTGTATTTTTAAAAATCTAGAATGTTATTACTGTTCAGAATTAGAGTCTTAAGTCTGTAGAGTAACAGCTCTAGAAGAGAACTCTAAAAATGATGGTTCTTGGAGTTAAAGTGTTTCTGATTGTGATCTTTTTTCTGTCTCCTTATCTATAGATACTATCTCAATTATAACTCTGACTGCATTGTAGCTTCTCAGTACATATCACTTTCCTTCCTCTTCTCTCTTCTGCTTTTAACTAATCAATCCTCTCGGCCTCAGTGGCTTATTCAGGTTCACAGAGCTAATACGTTAGAATTCATTGTTACTCAGTGTTCTGACTTTTGTTTCAGAAAATATGTAATAAAAACAACTGACAGTAATGTTTTTAATTTCTCAGTTTCATGTGGAGTATTCCATTTCCCTTGGCCATTTTGTTAAAATAGTTTCTTTTGTTTTCATTTTAGGCCACGGAAAGGTATGATATATTTGATCCAAGACAGTCCATTCCAGTCCGGGAATCTACAGTGGTGACAAGGACATGGGACTCCTCCTGCCAGATTACAGATGGTTCACTACAGTTGACATCCTGGCTGACAACTGTGAAAAAGAACCTTGGATTATTTTATTTTTTTTTTGTGGGACACCACAATCCCAAATCCAAAGGACGCATCAGGTAATACTTGCCTGTCATTCAGAAAAACACATTTCTTTTTCTTGCAAAATCTTACCTATAAAAAGCAAGAAGCCGGCCGGGCGTGGTGGCTCACACCTGTAATCCCAGCACTTTGGGAGTCCAAGGTGGGCGGATCACAAGGTCAGGAGACTGAGACCATCCTGGCTAACACGGTGAAACCCCGTCTCTACTAAAAATACAAAAAAAAATTAGCCGGGCGTGGTGGCGGGCACCTGTAGTCCCAACTACTCGGGAGGCTGAGGCAGTAGAATAGCGTGAACCCGGAAGGCAGAGCTTGCAGTGAGCCGAGTTGGCGCCACTGCACTGCAGCCTGGGCGACAGAGCGAGACTCCATCTCAAAAAAAAAAAAAAGGCAAGAAGCCAGTGTTTTCAGTAACTTCCCCACCCTGTCCCCACTTTGCAGTTGTTTGTTTTCAGAGTGAAGCAATTAACTTTGGTATGGGTTATAGTTCAGGAAGACATCGGTTTTTTTTTTTTTAATTCAGTTCAGTCTGTCTGTGACTTTAGGATCTACTTCTCTTTGGCTTTTTTAACTTTTCAGCTGTATTTATCAATTCCTAAAATCTATCTATTTATTTATTTATTTATTTATTTATTTATTGAGACGGAGTCTCACTCTGTCACCCAGGCTGGAGTGCAGTGGCGCAATCTTGGCTCACTGCAACCTCTGCCTCCCAGGTTCAAGCAATTCTCCTGCCTCAGCCCCCCAAGTAGCCAGGACTACAGGCATGCAGGCACGTGCCACCATGCCTGGCTAATTTTTGTATTTTTAATAAAGATAGGGTTTAGCCATGTTGGCCAAGCTGGTCTCAAACTCCTGGCCTCAAGTCATCCGCCTGCCTCAGCCTCCTAAAGCACTGGGATTACAGGTGTGAACCACCACACCTGGCCCTAAAATCCATTTAGATATTTAATTGCAAAACATTCTTTCAGGAAATGAACTTTTGAATTTTTCAAATTGATATAGAGAAAATAAGTTCCACTGGTTTTTTCTCCCCACAAGATTTTATTATGAAAATTTTCAGAAATATAGAAAAGTTGAAAGAATTTTACAGTGAACATCCCTGGAACCATCCCTTGATTTTACCAGTAACATTTTAGCATACTTGCTATGACCTATGTCTGTCTATCTCTCTATATATCAATCTGTTCTTTTTTTTTTAAGATGCATTTCAGAATAAGTTGTTTATATCAAGTTCTGCCATTATTGGTTTTTTTTGTTTTGTTTTGTGACAGAGCCTCATTCTGTCACCCAGCCGGAGTCCAGTTGGCGTGATCACAGCTCACTGGAACACACGCGTTTTGGCTTCAAGTGATTCTTGTGCCTCAGCCTCCCGAGTAGCTGCAGTTACAGGCGTGTACCACCATACCTGGCTAATTTTGGAATTTTTAGTAGAGTCTAGGTTTTGCCACTTTGCCCAGGCTGGTTTTGAACTCCTGAGCTCAAGCAATCCGCCCACCTTGGCCTCACAAAGTGCTGTGATTACAGTCATGAGCCACCCCACCGGCCAAGTTCTGCTGTTTTTATTACATTTTTTGCAGCTTAAAATGACTGCTATCTTTAGCTGAATCTCTGATACATTAATCCAGTGTGAAAACATTGATTTTCTTAAACTCACTAATGACATGAAAATATACTGTAATCTTATGTATTTGATTTCCTGTGGATTCCATATTCTAGAGTGCCTGGATAATATGTGTTGTTTGGCATTGAATCACTTAATTCAGGAGAGTCTTCAATGCTTTCTTCATATTGCTGAACATATTTGTTAATTCAGATTTACAAGTGTATTTTGTAATAGAATGTTACTGTTTATTTTATTTATTTATTTTTTTTTTTTGAGACGGAGTCTTGCTCTGTCGCCCAGGCTGGAGTGCAGTGGCGTGATCTCAGCTCGCTGCAAGCTCTGCCTCCCGGGTTGACACCATTCTCCTGCCTCAGCTTCCCGAGTAACTGGGACTACAGGCGCCCGCCAGCACGCCCGGCTAATTTTTTATATTTTTAGTAGAGACGGGGTTTCACCGTATTAGCCAGGATGGTCTTGATCTTCTGACCTCGTGATCCACCCGCCTCGGACTCCCAAAGTGCTGGGATTACAGGCGTGAGCCACCACGCCCAGCCGTTACTATTTATTTTTAAATTGTTTACTTTTGGAAATATTTCAGGGTAATTTAAGAAATGTGGAATTTTAGGAATCCAGATGAAAAAGCTATTTTAGATATCCCTTTGGAGAAGAAGATTTCTAATGTCTTCTAAATACACATATATAATTCTCCAGCCATTACCTTCTACCTTGATCTGGCACATTCCTTAATGTTTCTTAAGAATTGCCACAAGTAAATGTGCATCAAAATCACCCCATATTCTTTTTTTAAATGTTATTTATGTATTAGCAACAGGGTCTTGCTATGTTGCCCATGTGACCTCAGCCTCCTGGACTCAAGCAGTCATCCTGCCTGACTCCCAAGTAGCTGGGACTACAGCTGGGTACCACTGTGCCTGGCTCACATACTTCATATAGCTCTTTTCCCACTGTATTGTGATCTTTTTTTTAATTTGGATGTATCTAGCACAAAATTATATACTCCTTGAAAGCAAGGATTTTGTTCCTGTCTCTATTCAACATTATTTCTGGAACATGACAGACAGTAGGTTAGTATCATGCAGTAACTGAATGTAAAAAAGTTTAAAACTGTATTAATCTTTTTTTCTTAAGGTTTCAAGCTCCCTGTAGAATTCGAAAATAACCTTTGCTAATGAGGATGTCTGATACTGTTACTGTAAAAGATGAAACTGCAACAATGAAGGATTTGGAGGCAGAAGTGAAAGATACAACCAGAGTTGAAAATCTTATCAAATCAGAAAACTATGGGAAGATTTTGGTAGAGAAGAATGAACATTGTATTGAGAACAATATAGATCTGCAGGTAAACAGGAATTTTTCTCTGACTACAAATACTAAATATTCAGTATATATTTATGTTTATTTTCATACAAAACTCACTTCTCAGAATTCTAAAAGGGTAAGTTGACCCTTTGTGACATGCTTACTAGCTGGTTTGGGAGCCAGTTGGATTAGCTTGCTGTGAGTCTTAACTTGCTTGTATCATGTAATATAATTCTTTTTATTTGTATGTGGCTAGTACATTTTTATTGGCTTTCTACTTTCTCGTTCCACCCTTTTCCTAATTACCAGTGCTATGAGAGTTTGGAAGTCTCACAGTTAAATTTTGAATTTAACCTAAGAGCTCTTAGAGGAAAGAGAAATAGAATAAAACTGCAGATGATCTATTGGCAAAAACAGCCCTCAGGGGGTTCCTCAGTCACTCAACCTGACTGACAAAACAGATTTGTGGGCAGGGGGAAGTTAATGCTTTTAATACTGTGCATGTATAATGACTTAAAACTAGCCACTGAGAAGGCTTCTAATTCCAGGCATAAATGGAAACTGAGTTGATTAACAAATTGAAGATAGGTAAAAATGGTCCCAAGTAATAGCATTTCTAGTAGCATTCATTTCTTTGGTAAGGTTTTCCCAGTTATCTATTTTCTCAAAATGAAGGGCTAACACTTTTAAACAATTTATTTTATTTTATTTTATTTTATTTTATTTTTGTTTGTTTTTTTTTTTTTTTTTTTTTTTTTTTGAGATGGAGTCTTGCTCTGTCGCCCAGGCTGGAGTGCAGTGGCGTGATCTTGGCTCACTGCAGCCTCCCTCTCCCAGGTTCAAGCAATTCTCCTGCCTCAGCCTCCCAAGTAGCAAGGACTACATGCATGCACCCCCACACCTGGCTAATTTTTTCTATTTTAGTAGAGATGAAGTTCCACCATGTTGCCTAGGCTGTTCTGGAACTGCTGAGCTCCGGCGATTTGCCTGCCTCGGCTTCCCATAGTGCTGGGATTACAGGCACAAGCTACCGCGCCTGGCCCACAGTTTTTTTTTTTTTAATATCCCATCATTTATGAGTCAGGAAATGAAGCAAGGCTTGGGCTGAGTGAATTTTCTATTCTACAAAGTATCCAAAGAGGTCCTTTGTTTTAACAGGCTAGTGGACTGGTCTGGAGCATCCCGGACTGCCTCTTGCACCTGTCTGGCACCTAAGTAGGAATGACTGGAGTGCTGGGCTCAGGTGGAATTAGAAGCACCTATTTGGCTCCTCCAACAAGATGGGTCCAAAGTAGTCAGACTTCTTATGTGGCAGCTCAGGGGTCCCAGAGAGAATGTTCCAAGAAAGCCAAGCAAAGCTGCAAGGTTTCTTTTGACGTAGGCCTAGAAGTTCCAGAACATTACTTCAGCTATCTTCTTTTGACGACATAAGTCATTAAAGCCAGGTCAGAAGATGGGGAATTAGACCCTACCTCTCAGTAGGAAAGAATTTGTAGCCACCTTTAAACTACCACAAAAAGTTATTCAAAAAAAAATTGTTTAGGCCGGGAGTGGTGGCTGTAATCCCAGCACTTTGGGAGGCCGAGGTGAGCAGATCACTAGGTCAGGAGATTGAGACCAACCTGACCAGCATGATGAAACCCCGTCTCTAGTGAAAATACAAAAAATTAGCCGGGTGTGGCAGTACGCACCTGTAGTCCCAGCTACCAGGTAGCCTGAGGCAGGGGAATTGCTTGAACCCAGGAGGCAGAGGTCACAGTGAGCCGAGATCGCGCCACTGCACTCCAGCCTGGCAACAGAGCAAGACTCCGTCTCAAAAAAATAAAATTAAATTAGCCTGGCGCCTGTAGTCCCAGCTACTCCGGAGGCTGAGGCAGGAGAATGGCGTGAACCTGGGAGCGGAGCTTGCAGTGAGCCGAGATCGCACCACTGGGGGCGACAGAGCGAGACTCCGTCTCAAAAAAAAAAAAAGAAAAAAATTTTTTAAAATTGTTTAACAATGTTTTAATTTTGTTTTGCAATTAAAGAATTATATTTTTGGAGATAATATTCTATCATTCTGTATGCTAAAGACTTTGAAGGCTATAAGCCAAAAATTATAGCTTTGCTTTTTTTTCTTTTGTGTTTTCTTTTTTAGCTTCACTTTTTTAAAGTAAAGAAACCTGGTTTTGAGGTGGGGGGGTGTGCTTTTTTTTTTCCTTTTAAGACGGTGTCTCACCCTGTCACCAGACTGGAGTGCAGTGACGTGACCTCGGCTTACTGCAACCTCCGCCTCTGGGTTCAAGCGATTCTCCTGCCTCAGCCTCCCAAGTAGCTGGGACTACAGGCATGGGACTACATGCGCCACCATGCCCAGCTAATTTTCGTATTTTTTGTACAGACAGAGTTTCACCGTGTTGGCCAGGATGGTGTCGATCTCTTGACCTCATGATCCGCCCGCCTCGGGCTCCCAAACTGCTGGGGGATTATAGGCGTGAGCCACCACTCCTGGCCAAGAAACCTGTTTTTAAAGGTTTTCTCATTCTTTCATTCACTCAAAAACTGTCTTTTTTTCCCTATTATGTACCAGACACCAGGTTAGACAATGATAGCAATTCCTCCAGCTATAAAAAAGCATTTAGGCCCCACTTATAGTCAAGTGGTAATCATCTAAGAAATTGAGAGGAATAACATATTTTTTTCCCAGTCATTTTTACTAATAGCACTTTTTAAAACAACAAAAAATTGCCATGCCTGTAATCAGTACACTCAGTGATGGCAGCATGCCAGTGTCCTGATTGCATCAGAGAAAATCTGCTAAAATTCTATTGCATTTGTGATTGAAATAATAAAATACTTCATTTTAGCCTCTTTTCTACACCTAATGTTTCTTCTCCTAGATCATGCTTATCAACAAGTCATTAACTTGGGTTATTGCATTTCCTACCATATCTGTTGTGTTGCCCTTGGCAGTATGCCACAAGAACATTCTGATGACCACTTTTGCATCCTGGCCCAGTTGTTTGTAGTATAAGAAAATTTCCCACATGACCCAAACCTTTTATTGAAAATCTCTTCTTTACCAAGGAAATACCATAGTAAACAAACATGGGGTATGGTCTTTAACCTCTTGTTTCCTATAGCATAGTGACTGTAACAATTTGGGAGGAAGGAAAAAGCAAATGTGAGAATTTATTTTATGTTAATCTGGTGAATGCCATATTCATTTTTTATTCAAGTATTTATTAATAATCTACTACATGCAGTGGGCGCGGTGGCTCACGCCTGTAATCCCAGCACTTTGGGAGGCCAAGGTGGGCAGGTCACGAGGTCAGGAGTTCGAGACCAGCCTGACCAACATGGTGAAACACCATCACTACTAAAAACACAAAAAAATTAGCTGGGTATGGTAGTGCACGCCTGTAATCCCAGCTACTTGGGAGGCTGAGGCAGGAGAATCACTTGAACCCGGGAGGTGGAGGTTGCAGTGAACTGAGATCATGCCACTGCACTCCAGCCTAGGTGACAGAGCGAGACTCTGTCTCAAAATAATAATAATAATAATGATGTATTATATGTAAGAATACTGACTCTACTTTGAGCTTTTGAGGCCCAAGATGCCTTCATCCAAGATGCCTGGCAAGGGGTGTACAGTTGAAATACCTTGTATAGAACAGATTTAATGAAAATTCAGAATTGGAAGTCAATAAAACTGGAAAATTGGTTTCTTCTGTGTTTTCATTTAAAATATTGTAAAACAAAGTTAACTGTTTTAAGCATCAGCAGGGAATAAGTGTTTTGTTTTAAAAAGTCTGGTTAATACGGAGTTACCTTTAACTTAATGTGGAGTTAACTATTCTAACATACTACCAGATATTTCATCTTCCTTTGGCACGTCTAAGGTACTGCCTAAAGGTTGTCATCTTTAAATAGCAACTGCTATTTTTCACTCATAAGTTTGGATGTATGTAGCAAATAATGTAGGTTTTCTATTGAGATTTTTGAATAAACTGTTACTTTATTCTAATAGAATGACAAGATTATTCTCTACTTGGCTCTCATTCTGAAAATCAGCTACCATGAATATTATAACTTACGTCTGTTACCTTGCTTCAGCATAGTAATATTTAAAGTGATTAAAGGAAACAGAAATGTTTACCTTCCAGAAGAAGCATTCATTTCATTCATTTATATAAAAAAACTGCACTTTTATTATATACATTTTGAGTGAAGTCATTTTTAATTAAGGGATGTTATAGCCTCTTTTGTACTATGAAGAGACCTTATGATTTTCTTTCTGTTAAGGATAGTGTTTACATAAAAAATAATTCTGTCAAACTAGAGAGAGGCCAACAGACATTACATGTCATCTCAGGTGGTTCCAAGCAGAGATTATCTCAAAGAGCTCTTTGACCATTTAATTTATAAATAATTCTACTTGTGTTTTCTACTTTTACTAGTTTTCTCTTTCTACTTTTAAAAAAATGTTGTGTTTCTTATTCAGGGTTTTGTTTTGGACTGTAATCTTTTATAGAAGTTTTAGGATTACTTTCGTAAGAATTTCTTAATACTTTAGAGCTAATTCAAGAAATCTGTGTGCATTAATGTCAGGAAGTTAACTTTCCCACATAATTGCCTTGGAGTTGTTCTGAATTGTTGATTATGGTCTCAAATAATTATCTGACAGGTTTTTGGTTAGGAATTTTTCCACTGCCACACACTGTTCCTATTGAGAATGTGGAGGTACATTTTAGGCTTTGTATTTTTATGAAACATTTGGAAGGTTGGGGTGGTGGATTCCAGGTTTCTAAATCCAGAAAAATGTGTTTTGTTAGACTGTGAGTATCCCTAATCTTTAACATGGGTTAATTGGATGGTGGGGAGTATTTGCTTTGATTTCCTGTGTATAACTCACTGATGGGTCTCCATTGTTTGATTTTCTTCACGGATAGGTTTTTCAGATTACTTTTAGACTAAATTAGCCTGGTGTGGTGGCACATAACTGTAATCCCAGCACTTTGGGGAAGGCCGAGGCAAGCAGATCACTTGAGCTCGAATTCAAGACCAGCCTGGGCAACATGGCGAAACCCCGTCTCTACCAAAAAAAAGATACAAAAATTAGCTGGGTGTGGTTAAATGCACCTGTAGTCCCGGCTACTCGAGAGGCTGAGGTGGGAGAATTGCTTGAGCAAGGGCGATTGAGGTTGCAGTGAGCTGAAACCGTGCCACTCTACTCCAGCCTGGGTGACAGAGTAAGACCCTGTCTTAAAAAATAATAATAATAATAAACTTAGGGTAAATTATTTGTGTTGATATTTACAGTCATTTATTTTAACTATAAAATTCAGAACCCTGTGCTCTGCTTATTAAAGGTTCAAACTCAACTTTCCCATTCTTTTACAATTGTATCTTTGTACTTAACAAATAGTTTGTCCAGGAGTGTTCATCTGTATACATGTGTATGTACACACAATTCAAAACATATTTGGGAACAGTTCAAACAATGCCTCTCCTCCACATTATTATTAACAATAGGATAGCGAGTCCACATTGTGTTGGTAACCCTTGTCATGGAGAAAATAAGAGCTGATTTTTGTTAAAAACTAGGCCTTGTGTGCCAGAGTCAGTGAATAGCTCTGACATACATGAATCAATTTTCCACACACAGAGTTGGCTAAAGTACATATTGTGTATATTCTGTTTCAGTAGTAAGCCCTTCGATAATCAAGATGAGACTCTTACGTCTTGTGTCCCTCAATTCCAATGCGTTTCTTTAAAAGGGGTTTGGGCAAGAAAGCAATGAATCTAATAAGGCTGTCAGAAAAGTTCAGAACACAGTGCCACACTTCTTTGACAATGAGGGCGATACATAACGAATTCCCTCATTTGCTTGGAAAGTATTGATGAAGCAATTATCTTATTTCATTAATCTGTTAAGAAATGAAGTATTTTTTTTTAAGGACTGAATAAAAGTCTCTCTATATAAAATCATTCAAATAATAATCTTAGCTATTTCCTGTTTGTCAAACAAAGATTAAAAGGATGTATGTGGCCAAGCATGGTGGCTCATGCCAGCGCTTTGGGAGGCCGAGGCAGGAGGTTTGCTTGAGTCCAGGACCTTGGAACCAGCCTGGACAACACAGGAAGACTTTGTCTCTACAAAAAATAAAAATAAAAAAATTAGCCATGTGTCACGGTACACACTTGTAGTCACAGTTGCTTGGGAGGCTGAGGCGGGTGGATGACTTGAGTCCAGGAGTTCGAGGCTGCAGTGAGTTAGGATTGCACCAGTGCACTCCAGCCTGGGCAACAGTAAGACCTCTCCCTTAAAAAAACTAAATTTAAAACAAACAAAAAAAAAAGATGGCCAGGCGCAGTGGTTCACGCCTGTAATTTCAGGACGTTGGGAGGCCGAGGCAAGCAGAATGCTTGAGTCCAGGAGTGTGAGACCAGTTGAGGCAACATAGCAAATCCCCTTCTCTACAGAAAACATAATTAGTCAGGCTTGGCGGCTACTCAGGAGGCTGAGGTGGGAGGATCACCTGAGCCCAGGAGATCAAGGCTGCAGTGAGCTGTGATTGCAACACTGGACTCCAGCCTGGGTGAGAGTCAGAGCCTGTCTTAGAAAAAAAATATATATATGTAATGTACCTAGTACATAGAGCCTGGCAAATGGTAGGTACTGTTAACAATGTTTTAGTAATTATCATAATTGTTACTATTTATTAGCAATAGCACGATTATGTGGCTTCTCAAAGATTTGTCCCTTTATTGTCATGCAAGATAGATTTTTTCTTTAGTAATAAAATAAAGAGTAAAACTTACTTTTAATATAACCTCCCCACATTTTCAGTATGGTAGTTTTATTTCTATTAAGTTCTATATCTATATGCTGTATTTTTATTGTTTTTATTAATATTGAATGAGTTCAACTTTTTAAAACTTACGATACATTTTCCATAGTATATTTTTATAATTATTTCTAGGATTTGGTGCTCTTTCTACTGAACTTGGGTCATGTGCACATATGGTAGCTCTTTTAAGCACATTTACTTTTCACGGTGCTTTCTTGTGATGTGTAAAGATGTTGGCTACATCTTGTAGTTGTAGAAATGCTTTTGCATACTTACACAGTTTGTACTTCTTTGGATAATTTTTATGTACACCACCAGCAGGATGGGATGATCCTGTATCTTCATTTATTATAAGGAATAACTATAAACCAGATAGTTTGTGACTTTCTCCACATACTTGTATTAGAATCTAAGAGTCAGGCCTTCGAATACTTAACTCTGTGCTTTCTGGCTCAAAGGGTTAAATGTTAAAAACAAATTAGTGATTGTGTTTGGCTTATTGATTTTTAAAATAGCTCTCCTACCTCAGGGAACTTTGTGTTTTTCTTTTATTCCAGTAGAAATTAGCATCCTGGCATCTATTATTTTTACTGCCCTGACCTTAACTAGACATGGAACATTTTAATTCATTATCTTCCTTATAATTGCCACTAGTCTTTACTATTACCTAGAAAAGTACTGAGAATTTGTAAGCACTTCAAGGTGTTTTGAGTCTGGTTGAAAGGGTGTAACCATTATAATTTTTCTTCATAACAATTATTAATTACAAAGAGAAAATTATTCCTATTTTTTAAATGTCAGATTTTGTTAGTTGAGTGATATTTAATTGGTTATTTTTGTGCTAATGCATATATAACTCATAAGGATTGCTCTGTTTTCTTCAGTTGTTCTCCAAATTCTAGTAGCTGGTAGCTCTGACAACATATTAGTATCAATTTCAAACTGAAATTGTATTAAGGATGTTTCATATTCTGCACCCATTTTTTGGCCTAGTTCCTGTTTTATACTTCAGTATAAAACAACATAAATTATAAATTGGGGACTTTGTCCCTAAGCCTTCTAAATTCTAATTTAGATAGCATTTCTCTGGACTAATACAGGTCTATTAAACAAGCTGCTAAATTTTTACTGTGACCATGAAATTCTGCTAAGGGTGAAAAGTGTGCTCTAAATAATAAAATCCTTTTTTAAAATAATTACATATCAAATAGAGGGAATTCCTATTTAAAGCCAAATCTGGCTGCCAAGTAGATTACAAAAATATGAAATAAAGTATGTTTACTTTAATAAAAAACTTGTATTCCCTGCTTTGTTGTGTGTGTATGGCATATTTTCTAGTACATATAATTTCTAAATAAATTATGTTATTGAATAATCCACTTTGGCAATTTATAGTTTACTTATATAGTAGTGTATTAGTTTTCTATTGCTGCATAAAAATTACCACAAACATAGAGGCTTAAAAAACAACACCCGTTATCAGCTCACAGTGGGCCCATCTGGGTTGCCGTTTAGGGTTCTGTGAGGCCAAAGTCAAAGGTGTCAGCCAGACTGGGCCGTTTTCTCAAGACTTTGGGAAATAATTTACTTCAAGGCTCATTCCAGTTGTTGAAACACCTTAGTTTGTTGAAGCTGTAGGTCTGAGGTCCTGTTTTTTGGCTGGTTGTCAGTAAAGGCCACTGTGTTCCAAGAGGCTACTCATAATCCTCCTTACATGGCCCCTCTATCTTCAAAGCCATCAATAGTATGTCAAGTCCTTCTCACGCTTTAAATCTCTCTGATTTGGCACCATGCTCCCACCAGAGAAAAGTCTCAGCTTTTATAGGGCTCACTTGATTGAATCAGACTCACCTGAATCTTAGATTGTATCTTAAGATCATCTGGCTTGGAGCTTAGTTAACAAATGCAAAATCCAGCAGGGCATGGTAGTTCACACCTGAAATTCCAGCACTTTGGGAGGCCAAGGCGGGCTGCTCACTTAAGGTCAGGAGTTTGATACTAGCCTCGCCAACACAGTGAAACCCTTGTCTCTACTAAAAATAGAAAAATTAGCGGGGCATGGTGGCGGGCGCCTGTAATCTGAGCTACTTGGGAGGCTGAGGCGGGAGAATGGCTTGAAACTGGGAGGCGGAGGTTGCAGTGAGCCAATATCATGCCACTGCACTGCAGCCTGGGCAATAGAGTGAGACTCAGTCTCAAAACAAAACGAAACAAAAAAAAGAGCAAAATCCTTTCTCAGCAGTACCTTGATTTGTGTTTGATTAAATAACCAGTGGGTGGGAATCTTTTGGGCCATCTTTAGAATTCTGTCTACCTCAGGTAGAATTTAATCCACAATAAAGTTTTTTTAAAGGTATTAATTGCACTGGACTAAGATTCTGAAGATCTGGGGTTCCGTTTGACTTTAGTAACTGATTCTGGACTGTGAGGTCTTTAAGACCAGGAACTATGTCTTATTCATCTTCATAGCCCTAGTGCCTAGCACAATGTCTGGGGTACAGCAGGAACCTAAAACATGTTTATTAAATGAAGTCAAATTAAGATAATTTTACTTCTCTGTATCTTCCTTTATCTTTTCCTCATTTTCATCAAAGCCTCCTTATAGATTAAAAGTGAGATAGTTAATACATATGTGAGTCTATGAATATTCTCAAGCATTACAGCATCCCCATTTTATAGATGTTTTTAAAATTAGCATTTGTTAGATTAAGTAATTTATCTTAATCTCGTTGCTAATAAGTAGAGGCAGCACATTAGTTTTCTGATATGGTCAGTTCCTAACCTTTAATAATCAATTACATTTATAACACTTTAGAGTTTTCGAAGCCCCTTTATTAGCTACGCTTTCATTGAATCCTTTCAAGAATCCTGTGAGTTAGTGCAAATAGTATGAACTTTCAGACAGGTAAAAGTAAACCGAAGTAATTTGACCATAGTTACCCACTAATAAGAAGCAAATTCAAAAATTTAAGTCCAGCTCTTTTGCATATGAATACAGGATTTACATTGCCAGTTAATGACCCCTTTCATTTTAGAATTTTTAATAGAAGATTTTATACTAGTGATACTTAAAATTACAAGAAATTAAAGCAGAGGACTGGGAGTAAGTCACAAACCATTTTCCCTTCTGCTTCCTCAGAACTCATTTAGTTATGTGCATTTTCATAGTTATTCACCTGTTGCTTTTCTCCCACTTATTTTTTTTCCTGTAAGCCCTAGAGATGGTGGCATCTACCACCTAATCTAGATGGTAAGCATAACTTATTTTACTTACATTGTTAGATGTGAGTTACGGGTAATTAGAAATCCTCTTGAACAAATTAGAGAGTAGGTAAAAACAGAAGGCAATACCAACATGCAGAAGCCCTCTTAGGCAGCACTGCCATATGCATGTATGCACACGCATACTATTTTCTTCTATATAAGGAACAAAATTATTTTTCTTTTATTTTTTCTATTTTCCTTTTATTGTTATTCTGTAGTTTGTGTAATCTAGGGTTAAAATCCCAAGAGTACAGTGCTTTTTAATTTTGAAGGACTTTTGGCTCAAAATGGGAACAGGACATACTGATATGTAGACTCTTGTTTCTGTTGACTCTACAAGGAAGGCCTTTTTGGAATAAAATGATGGGTTTTTGTTGTTGTTATTGTTTTTAATGTAAAGCATACTAGTCTGGATATTAAGGATTTTGTATCTGTTTTATGTTTGGTACCAGACTGGTTCCCTCATGTTAAGAAGTAAAAATGATAGATACTTGGGCCATGTACTATTTGGTGTTGGGTTTGGGGAGGGAAATTGGAAGAAAGAACGAAAGGAAGGAAGGACGAAAGGACAGAAGGAAGGAAGGATGGAAGGAAGGAAGGACACAAGGAAGGAAGGACGGACAGACGGAAGGAAGGAATGTAGGAAGGAATGTTTAAAACCTATCTGGCTCTGGTTTGTTTAAAACCTATGTGGCTCTGGCTCACAGGTGCTTCAGCTGGTTTCCCAAACCAAAGCTTGTATCACAAACATGAATTAGTTTGCCTTACAGCATTCTCCAATCATGTGACTGATGGTCGGCCTATCAGTCATGCTGGATATCCGTATTGGAAGTCTGCCCTTTTTTCTTCCTTTCTGCTTCATTGCCTCACCTCAGACCTGATGAATAGGTTTCCATCACTAATAAACTGGTGGTGTACTTCATACAGTGTGGAAACACCTCAGTAGATTTGTGATTGGACTCTGACTCACTGTGCATTTGAAACATTCTTATTAAGTTTAGAACTTTTCAGAGTGTATCTACCTTAAACTGCTGGTTTTTGTGTGTGTTGTTTTTCCTTAACCTTGGCTAAACTATAATATATGGTAAAATAATGAAGTATATTTTTTTTATTTCACTGCTAAGAAGTCACCATATAAGTTCCATTGTACTCAACACAGAAATTGTGGCCATTTGCTGATTTAAAGAAAAATGCCTAAGAAAGAAAAATAATAATAAAAATGCCAACCTACCAGGATTTTAAAGAATCTTCTGCAAGTGTGCTTCTGGGAGGAATCAGTACTCTTTTACTGAAACCAACTTTGATTTCCTCACTTTTCATACTTTATGCACAGTTAGTTTTTCTGTGGTTTAGGAGTATGAATTAAGAAGCAAATTTTCTGTTTCAGTATGAAATTTAATACAAATCTTTCTTGTATATTCAGCGGCCATTGCAGTCATTTGGACAGACAGGAAAAAGGTCTAAGGTATAGTAAATATTTTGGTGTGCTGGCATGCCAAGGGCCTTCCGTCATGCTTGATAAATCCTTGTTTTCATATAGCACTACATTCAGTTTAGTTCTTTCATATTTTATGGGGGGCAGAAAGCTTATTTTGTTTTATTTGGGATTTTTGTCTTGCCTAGTCGCTTTTGTGCATTGCTTTTTTTATCTTGATGGTTCTTTATCTGTAGAGAAAATCGCTTTCTCACCATTCTTTGGGATATGAAGTTGGAATTATTCCCATTCTTTCTATTGCTATAATTTTCAAAACTGCAATTGTTTGTTTTCCTTCTTAACAAAGGCTTTTAGTAGTGTTTAATGATATATTTAACTTGCACATTTCATCTACTGTTATACATGGCAGAAACTATGAAGAAACTTAGAAACTCTTTCTAGGGGGCTTTTGGATATGCCCTAGATTTCTGAAATGTAGTGTTAATTATAAATACTTCTCTTTAGTCAAGCTCAAAGTTAAAGCTAGTTCGGAGCCTTGCAGTGTGTGAAGAATCTCCACCACCACCTGCACCAGAGATATCACAGGAGAACCAGGTAAAAAAGCAAAACAAATGTTATTTCAAGACATGGTGGAACTGGAGAATTTTTATATATGATTTAAGTTGTGTTGTTATATTTGTTTTATTTTGACTAAATGAAACTGATTCAATAATACTTGGCACCCAAGATATACATGAAACGTTAGAAAACCTCTTTGCTTCAATCTAAGGCTTAGAGCAATGATTTCTCTTCTGGAAAAACTTAGGAATCATGTAACTAATTAGGAATGTGGCTTTAAGAAAGTTATAAATTAATTTTTATAAAGTTAAAAAATGTTAAGGTAGCACTTCCAGTGAATATAATTGTGGTGAAATTTGCCCTTTTAATTTTATCTTTTAGAAATTTGTCAGATACTTAATGCTTGTATGTGAAGAGACTGGCCAAGACTTCTTCTTGACAGGTTATTTAATGTAACCTGAATACATGGTGAAACCAATTTTCATATTAGCTTGGCTCTTTAATAATTATCTAGTACTTCTGATTTCTCACATGTCTATTCTTGTAAAATTTAGAACACTGAGGTTTAGGCAAACCATTTAGTTTGCCCCTTACATTCTTTTTAATGCTATAACTACTTTTCTGTTAATCTCAGCCATGGGTTGATCTCTGTCTCATGTTACATCTGTATATTTATGCATAGATATTTTTGGACCCTTTACCAATGTTTATCTTGTAATAACTTTGCCTACTGGCTTGTTCTACTTAATAAGAGTTTGAGCAACTGAAAATACTCCTTTATCCCAACAGACAGTTTGCAAGGAATTTGGGCAATTTTGTGGTTATTTAAGAAGCCATGACTGATCCATGACATGTACATCTTTTTTGTAAAGTAATTATCATTATGCATTTGGTGATTCAAACTAAAATTGTTGTACTTTCTCTTGATTTACATGATACCCTCAAAAGCCTTTTACAGATATTGAGGATAGTTGTCACATATTTAGAATATATATTGTTTTTGAAAAGCACTACATTTTATTGCTTGAAAATGCAAGGAAAATGTTTTGAAATAGATTGTTGTCAATGAAATGTACTTTAAAATCTGTTTGCTTTGACATTTCTTTGCATCAGAAACACAAGGTTGAAAATTAATTTATGAATTTTTTTTTATTTTTATTTTTTATTTTTTTTTTGAGATGGAGTTTCACTCTTGTTGACCGGGCTGGAGTGCAATGGTGCGATCTCAGCTCACTGCAACCTCCACCTCCCAGGTTCAAGTGATTCTCCTGCCTCAGCCTGCCGAATAGCTGGGATTATAGGCACCTACCACAACGTATTTTTAGTAGGGACGGGGTTTCACCATGTTGGCCAGGCTGGCTGCAAACTCCTGAGCTCAGGTGAGCCACCATGCCCAGCCGATTTTTTTTTTTTTTTAATGTATCTACATAGGAGGTAGCTGTATGCATTTATTTGATAAAATAGATACATTTTAGCAATGAAATAGACTTTCTAGCAAAAAGCAGAAATACAGTCTAAATATTTACTAAATCATTGCCTGGAGAACATTTTCAAATATTAACCTTTGGCTTTTGCATAACTGTAAGAAAACTGGACAGCTATACTATAGTCTGGAAAAAAAAATCAAGGCCAGGCGCAGTGGCTCACGCCTGTAATCCCAGCACTTTGGGAGGCCGAGGCGGGGGGATCACGAGGTCAGGAGATCGAGTCCATCCTGGCTAACACGGTGAAACCCTGTCTCTACTAAAAATACAAAAAATTAGCTGGGCGTGGTGTCGGGCGCCTGTAGTCCCAGCAACTTGGGAGGCCGAGGCAGGAGAATGATGTGAACCTGGGAGGCAGAGTTTGCAGTGAGCCGAGATCGTGCCATTGCACTCCAGCCTGGGCGACAGATAGGGACTCCGTCTCCAAAAAAAAAAAATCCCTAAAATTATTTTTTGAAACACCACTTTTTAAAAGGTCTTTTGGCCAGGCACAGTGGCTCACGCCTGTAATCCCAGCACTTTGGGAAGCTGAGGTGGGTGGATCATTTAAGGCCAGGAGTTTGAGACCAGCCTGGCCAACATGGTGAAACCCCGTCTCTACTAAAAATACAAAAATTAGCCGGGCATGGTGGCACAAGCCTGTAATCCCAGCTACTCAGGAGGCTGGGGCAGGAGAATAGCTTGAACCCAGGAGGCAGAAGTTCCAGGGAGCCGAGATTGCGCCATTGCCCTCCAGCCTGGGTGACAAGAGCGAAACTCTGTCTCAAAAAAGGGAAAAGAAAAGATCTTTTGTACAAGTCAGAGTAAAGAATACACCTGCTTGGGATGGAGTAGTAGGTACTGTAATGTTTTTGAAAATTCATTTATTCGTTCTGTTGACCAAAAAACAGGTGTTACACCATCTTAGCCTCATGACAGTCAAAAGAGATTGAGGAAAGAAGGGTTAGGCATTCATAAATCTGTTAATACAGAAAAAGTGTGTAATTTTTGAAAAATCAAAAGCTGTATCATGACCTTTGTTTTTTGTAGTGCATTTTACCTATTTGAAAAATCTTGAGTACCTGTTATGGTACTAAATTTGGCTAGTGAAAATTTATATGAGGAAAAAAAAACAGGAATATATGTTGTGTATTGATATATACATTATTGATCATAGATGATTTTTTGTGTTGACAGTTCAAAAAGATGAGTTATGGCATGTGGGTAATGACTAAAGAAGCTATATCAAAACTCAGTTATTTCCCTTAATTTATTCTTTCTCAGTTTCTCTTAGATCCAATAAGCTTTTTCTTTTTGGATAATTGCCTATGAATAAAATCTTCTGAATAAAAGATACTTCTTCTAGTAAGAAGTCTTTTTCCAAGCCTTGAGATAAATAAATTGCACCTGGGTGGAAATTGGAAAATAAATTATTTCTCATGAAAGGTACTAGTATCTAATCCTTGATGGTAGACACACTTTCCAACTAATTTGCTTGATTCAGAATGTGATTTTTGAGGAATTAATCTGGAATAAAACTCATTATTCAAAAAGTTGAGAGGCAATTAAGAGAGCGATGTCACTTGGTATCTAATGAGAGCTTGTAAGAGGGAAGTGACCTCAATAACAGATGTCATTGACAGAGTGAAGAGTAAAGGAATTGCAGCTTCCTATGGAGAGGTAGCTATTATTCCAGTTATTTATAGTCTGAAGATTTTGTATATAAGGACTTCAGTGTTTAAAATATATCTTATTTGTATCGCTACTGAAAACTAGGCCAACTGAAGACAGGCCTCAGTATATTAAACTTACAAGGTTTTAAAAATACAGTTCATTTTGATAAAATAGTTTAATATCTGTAATTAGAATGTATGGCTTTTTGAGGAGAGCTTAGAAATGAAATCTGCTAGTTACTGGAAGTACCTTTTAATGAAGATCTAAGAGGGGGTAGTGTGAAATCTTTTCTCCCAGCCTGGCTTTCATTGGGTTCCTCTTGAGTAACCAGAATAGAAATTACAAGTCAGGAAAACTTCTAAATATTATACTTCTGAAAAATAGTTCTGAGATTCATTTCTAGATACCTGTTTTGCAGTTATGAAAAGAGTAAAGAAAGTGGGTTGGAAAATGAATCACAGTAAGAAGAATTACTTCCTGGTTGATGAGTGTAAGGAAGTTGCCAGTGTCTTTGGTAAACAAGACAGAGAGTGCATAAAGCAAGTGTTTGTCATCCTAGTGAAAACTGCCAATGTGCATCATTTACCCCATATTATGAACACAAATTTGAACTGGTATGATGAATTGAGAAGAAGAAAAGAGATGAAAATAGCAGATAGCAGTCCTATTGTGGTAAAAAATCTACGTGTCTGATTGATGGTTTTCATGACTGTAGAACAACAGTATAATTTAGTCTAAAAATAGGCTACCCCTTTATCTTTAGTAAAACTGGTGTAGAATTTATTATAGCTTTCTTTACAACTTTACCTAAGTAAACAGAGCTACATGATTTTTGCCTTTTATCTCTGTGTGGATTAATTTCTTGGTAATCCCTTTGGGTTCTGGAATTACATGTAATGGCATTGCTTTTAAAGTAAAATGTGAATTCTGCTTTCAGTCTTACAGAATGTGGTTACTTTACAATTAAACATTACATATCTATAAGGATACAATTTTGTTTGAAATCTTTCTAAACAACTGTGGTGATCAAAGGATTGACAGTGATATATAAATCTCAAAAAGGAAATAAAGTTGTGTGCCGTTGATTTCGGAAATTTTTGTACTTATATTTTTATATGGTAGGAGAATGAAGGGATGTGTGATGATAATGGATACTCAGAAACCTAATTTTTATTAATCATTGACTTGACACTTACACATTCGTATTGTCATGATTGATGATAATTATGCTCTTGGTTGGCATCTTCCTTGCAAAAATAGGTTAACCTAAGACCTGAATTCTCATCCTCCAGGGATTTTACAAGTTGATGCACTTAAACTATAATAGGAAACATTTATTTTCTCCATAATAATCTTGAGGGTTTGTTTTAATTGATATATTCAACTCAGAACATGAATTTTAACATTTTATATAAAGTTTTTGATAAAAGTGGTACAGTATTATTAAGTTGTTTTTTAGTTTAAAGAATCCAGTTGGGTAAAATAATATTTTTTTCTCTGTGCAATTTTATGTCACTCAAAAAATATAAATGTGTGGTATTAAATGAATTATGTTGTATTTCCATTGAATAATTGACTTTGCCTTCCAACAGGAGAAAATTCAGATCCAGTTAACACAATCATTTGAGAGAGAAGAGAAGCCTTCAAAAGATGAAGCAGAAAAAGAAAAGGCCAGTGATAAGTTGCCCAGAAAAATGTTATCAAGAGGTTTGCAGTTCTTTTGTTTTTTTACAAAAAAATAATTTTGCTATCAGTAATTCCATCCTTTACCCCTCGAATAATTATATATAGTATATCTTTATGTAAAATGGCACAGAACAGACTGGAAGGATGATACAGTACTTACTCACCTGGGCAAAATGGTTTAACACAGTTCCATATATCAGTAAGACGTTTCAGCCAAAAACTGTAACACATAACAGACGTTGAGGAAGGTAAATATCTTAATCTCTTACTGGTCCCTCACTCATAGTAAAATACTACAGTCATTATAATTTTTATATTGATTCCACTAAGAATACTATCACTCTTGAATTCCTTATGATACAAAGAGCTGATGTCATAGTATTGAGTATCCAGTAATATTCTTTTACAAGTTTGGAAGGTCTTCACTATTACCTAGCATTGCAGATCAATAGAAATGCTTTTTAAATTTAAAACCCCAGTTATGTTGACCAGTATTATAAATAGTATAAGGATATTACATTTAAGGAGAAGATAGCACGAATATTTGAAAAGTATTTTGAAAGCAAGCCGGTAGTAACAGACGTCATAAGAATCAAATTCTTTCACAACTAAAATTTATATCTACCTCCATATTATTGCCTCCATTATATTCATATCTGAACTAAGCTGTCTTAATTTGCTACAAATGTAGTTAATTATGTAACTCATTTAAATTTTTCACCCACGGAGGCATTTTGAACATGAGATGGTGGTGAGTAAAAAAGGATCTTTAAAGAATTTAGAAGAAATTAAACAGACACATGTGAGAGGTTAATTTTTTTTTAAAATGTGCATGGATATGCAGTTATATAAACTCATGTCATGCACATTATATGGGAATAGAAAAATTGTGGTTACCGGAGTTCATTGTAACTTTTCCTACTTTGTCAAATTTTTTTCAATGTGGGGCATCTTGTTTTATTTAAGATATACATCATGTGTAAAAGGGAATGGGACTTGTTTTCAAACAACTTTATACTGGGTTTTTGTGTTGTTGTTTTTTAGATTCCAGTCAAGAATACACTGATTCAACTGGCATAGATCTACATGAATTTTTAGTAAATACATTAAAAAACAATCCCAGGTAAAAATTAAATTTATAAGGTTTCCATTGCTTCTAGAGTACCATAATTTTGCTATATATGTTTTCATTACTGAGTTAGAGTAATAGAATAAGATTGCAGATATTTGAAGTACACCAGAAACATTTTAGTTTTTTAGGGCGAAAGTGTTGTTGGTCTAGTATATGAAAATATATAAATATCTTTTTGCATTATGCATGTCACCATGATGTATGAATTTTGGGAAATACAGAATCACTAAGATATTTAGGCTCTTAATTGAGTTAGACATATACCATTAAGTCATGAGAAAAAAGAAAAATAGATATCTCACCATAGTGCACTCAACCAAATAAGAACTTAGTGTATTCACTTATAATGAGTTTTTGAACTTTTTAAATGCAAAGTTTTTGTTCCTTCTTGCTGAGTTTATAAACCATCAACCCAAAGATTTTTGAGTTGTTTATTTGAGTCAATACTTTAATTGTGAAATCTTTCATTTTGTCAGATTACTAAATGAATAATTTTTAAATTTTTTGGCAACTCATAACCACTTTGAGACATTCTCTCTACAAAAATGGCTACCCACAAATTATCTGACCAACACTTTCATAGAGTGAAAGATGCCAAGGTGAAGAAATCTTCCTCTAGATGTTAGCTTTCCAGAGTAGTAGGTATTTGACATACACTGAAATAAAAATGATGTCACTAGATATGGGCACATGGAAGATAAGAGAATTGTTTATCTCATACAGTCTTGCTTCAAGATAACTTGTTTTTATTCAGGAGGTATTGTTTTCAGTACTATCTTGATTCTCTGTTTTGTGTTTAATATCAACCCCAAAGAGGATTACCAAAATGAAAAGTGGTCTGTCTTTAATAGGAGCTGAAGGATTATGGGTAAGGATTTAGAGACAATATAGGCAACTCTGCTTGACTTTTTTTCCTCCAGTTCAAGTTTATTCCTCAGCAGTCCCAACAGAAAGATAAATTTATGAGTCTGTTGAACATCTCTAACCATGTGCCAAGCATTGTGCTAAGTAAACATCATAGATATGAAAAGTTTTTACATAACAGCTCTGACCCTACAGTATTCACTGTCTCTGTACTAGAAAAAGACACATGATAATTAAAATAAAACAAATATAAAAGAGGTTTACAGATGCTGTAATAGCCAGAAAAGGGCCCCAACCTCTGAAAGGATTTGGGAATGTGTCACCGAAAAGGTGGTGCCTAACCTGAATCTTGAATTAAGAGTGTTTTAAATTGGAGCTGTCCATACAGAGAAGCATGGGAAGGGCATTCCAGATAGAGAGACTAGAGGATTGCCGAGGCATAGTTATGTGAGAGGAAGTGTTGTATTCAAGGAAAGATAAGATTGTACCCTCTGACTCTCACAAGCATGTGGCAAGTTATTCCAGAAAGTGACGGTAAAGGTCAGGCATGGTGTCTCACACTTGTAATCCTAGCACCTTGGGAGGCTGAGGCGGGCGGATCATGAGGTCAGAAGATCAAGACCATCCTGGCTAACATGGTGAAACCCCGTCTCTACTAAAAAAAAATACAAAAAATTACCCGGGCGTGGTGGTGGGCACCTGTAGTCCCAGCTATGCAGGAGGCTGAGGCAGCAGAATGGTGTGAACCCAGGAGGCGGAGCTTGCAGTGAGCAGAGATGCGCCACTGCACTCCAGCCTGGGCGACAGGGCGAGACTCTGTCTCAAACAAAAAGAAAGTGACAGTAAAGGTACTGGTGAGGTATGAAGCATAGGTCATATCCAACTATCGTCAACATGGGATAATAACACCCTGGCAGTGAGGAAATGTGAGGGGACTTTTTGATTGTCCCAGTGAGTGCAGAGTGCTGCTGGGAAGCCAGGGATGCTAAAAATACCTACGAAACAGTGATAAACAATGAAAAATTATCTTGAAATGCCATTAGTGCATCAGTCGAGAAATACTGAGTATGACATGCCAAGTTAAGGAGTAGTTACAAGATTTTAAATAGGGCCATGCCATAATGAGATTTGTGTTTTGGAAAGATTACTTTGGTGTTTTAGAAAGATTATTTTGGCAGAGATAACTGTATACAAAGACAGTGGCTAGGAGACCATAGAAAAGAATGGAGAGGAAAAGACACATTTGAAAGATATTTAGGAAGTATCATGGCAGGACTTGATGATCATTTGTATATGGAAAGGCAGTGGGGACAGTAGAGTAGAACAGAACGGCCAAGTACTTAAAGATAGCAAAACCGGGGCACGGTGGCATGTGCTTGTAGTCCCAGCTACTCAAGAGGCTGAGGTGGGAGGATTACTGGAGTCCTGGAGGTTAAGGCTGCACTGAGCTATGATCTCACCACTGCCCTCCAGGCTGGACCCCATCTCTAAAGAGAGAGAGAGAGAGAGAGAGAGAGAGAGAGCAGAGGAATCCTGAGAACATTTGTCCTGAAACTCAACCAAAAGGGAACAGTTACACAGAAAATAAAATAGCAGAGGGGACCTGCACAGTGATTCATGCGGGTAATCTCAGTACTTTGGGAGGCCAAGGACAATGGATCACCTGAGGTCAGGAGTTCAAGACCAGCCTGACTAACATGGTGAAACCCCGTCTCTACTAAAAATTCAAAAATTAGCTGGGCGATGCATGCCTGTAATCCTAGCTACTTGGGAGTCTGAAGCAGAACTGCTTGAATCTGGAAGGTGGAGGTTGCAGTGAGCTGAGATCACGCCACTGCACTCCAGCCTGGGCAATAAGAGCAAAACTCCATCTCAAAATAAATGAATTATTTAACTAAAATAAAATAACAGAGGGATATGAAAATGGAAGTATTGTGAGGTTGTGAAATGTATATATTTCATCTTCCTCCCTGTTTCCTAGCTTACAACTAAAATGCCTGTAATCTCCAAAGAGCTATCTCTTTGTATGCTAATGTTGACTGATAGCTTCAAGATATCAGATTAGGCTGGTCACTGGAAGGACAAAGGCATGATTAGAGGGTTGGGACTTCAGCCCCTGCTCCCAACCTCCTGGATGAGGAGATTGGTGAAGGTCAGTCTCCTCAACAATCATGCCTACATAATGAAGACTTCATAAAAACTCAAAAGGATAGGTTCAGAGCGCTTCCAGATAGCTGAACACATGGAGGTTCCTGGAGCATGGCAGGCCCCAGGAATAGAATGCGAGCTCCGTCCCTTTTCCCCCATACTTCGTTGTATGCATCTCTTCATCTGTATCCTTTATAATAAACCAACAAATATAAGTGTTTCCCTGAGTTCTGTGATCCGCTCCAGCAAACTAGTTGAATCCAAAGCAGGGGTCATGGGAACCCCAACTTGAAGCCGGTAGTCAGAAGTTCCAGAGGTCTAGACTTGGAACTGGTGTCTGAAGTGGGGCAGTCTTGGGGACTGAGCCCCAAACTGTGGGATCTGACACTGTCTCCAGGTATAGAGTGTCAGAATTGAATTGGAGGACACCCAGCTGGTGTCCACTACAGAATTGCTTGCTTGCTTGCTGGTGGAGAGAAATCGCCACGTATTTGGGGTCACAGAAGTCTTCTCTGTTGATAGTTGTTGTGTTAGTGTGAGAACAGAGGGAAAACATGATTAAAGAGGTTTTCCAAAACAAGTACCAAAAATAATTCATTAGATTCGGAAGTTAGAAATTGTTGGCTGTTTTAACATTTGGAATAGGATGGTAGGAACCAGAACTCAGTGGGTTGAGTAATAAGAGGGAAGGTAGGAATTCATAACTAGTATGAGTGAAACAAGATCCTAGACAGGCAGAATTTTTCTTCTCTCTCTAAACCAGTGGGAAAGACATCAGCAAGGAACAAAGATTATAAATCCGTTTTTATGTCTTCCAAATTATGTTTCGATTGTGTAGTTATTTTTCCTCTATAGATGCAAACGATTTTCAGTTATCCACATAGACATTTTTTAACTATACAGTTTAATGGTTTTTAGTACATTCAATACACAGATAGGAGCACTATCACCGCAGTTACAGAACTTTTTCATTGCCCCAAAAGAAACCCCACACATTGTAGCTATTCCTATGCTAATAATAATAGTAATACTGATATTGGATGATCCCAATCCTCATCTGTTTTCTGTTTCTGTATATTTGTTCTGGACATCTCATATGAATGAAATTATATAATACATGGTCGTTCATGACTGGCTTTTATTCACTTAGCATAATGTTTTTAAGGTTCATCCATATTGTAGCATGTATTTTTTTTCTTCTGTGTATGCATTTTTATTTGAGCAAATATACAAGTGAATAATTCATTTAATGGCTAATGTATAAGTTACTATTAATGTCATTGTGGTTTTAGGAAGTTGAAGCTAATATTAAATTTTGTGAGAAATAAGGTTTGCTTAATAAATGATTCAATATTCTCTCTCAGTGAAGCATACAGCTAATTGCCAGCTATACCTGGTATACAATTAGAAGTATGGCAAATTCCCACTGAAGCTTTCAAGGTTGAATATTGCCTAGAGAATTCTACTAGATGTTAAGTCAACTTTTCCTTTTTGGATCACTTTAATTTGAAATTTTTTTTTCACATCATTAAATCTTCATTATCTTGTTCATAGCCCAATAAATAAACTAAATTTCAGGAGTTAAATAATAAGTTATCTGGAATTTCTGGGTGTCTGCAATATTTTCAGAGGCTGCCCTATTAAATACAGTCATTAATGAATTAGAACCTAGGAACCTGAAGGTGTTATTGATAAAGATTACACTCACTGACATAATTTTGTACATATTTTTGTGTTGCTTTTAGCCATATTGTATAAATTTTATATGGAGAAATATGGATGGTACAGATAACTATATTATGTAACTAACAGGAAAACGATTCCGTGGATTAATCCTGAAAATGGATATTTTTTAAGTAATTTGTTTTGCTCTAGGGAACATCATGTATTTGCTCTCTGAAATATCTTCTAAAAGTCATTTTTATTGGAGGTAATATTTAAGTCATTTTATTTCTTATCTGTTGCAGACATTTGACCAAGAGTATGTGAAACATTGGATGGAGGGTGGTCAAACAGAAGCATTACTATTTTCTGCTTTTTTTTTTTATTTGCCACTGGTGTAACAACTGTTCCCTCTTTCTCTAAAATTACTTCTGGAATAATGACTAGAACACTAATAACTAAAGGACTGTTAGCCCTTCATTTTAACTTTTAGTAGTAGTTTATTAGCTTGTTTTTATTACTTCTGTAATAAATAACAGCATGTATCAGTTCATTTTAAAGGTTACACGATAGAAGTTTTAGTTTGTGCCTACTTTTAGATGGTTTTGGCTCACCAGCTAAAACATCAGTATACCTTAAGAAAAGTAATTTACCTGTTAGAGTCTCCTATAAAGGATTATTAACCTTTAACTTATGACCATTATAAAAATATCTAAGCTCAATTACAGATATGAAAATTTGAAAGCTTGGATAAGCTACAATGTGGAATAAAAGGCAGAAGGTATAAATCTTAAGACCTTAGGAAAGTTGTCATTCTTATTTTTTTTAACAAGTGCTACTAAAAGCAGGGTATCTTTTTAAAAATAAAAAACCCAGATAATCTAAAAATCCTCTGCAATCTTGAGATCTACATATTAAGGGGAGAGACAGCCTAAATTTGTATCAATGGCCAGTAAAATTGTTAGATTTTGTTATTTCACACAGATAGTAGAAATTTCAGTGGCAGTACATTCACTGAAGAACGATTGAAATATTCTTATACCTACTCTTTAGCTCAAACACAGGAAATCAATTTAAATGTACTGTTTTATGAACTCCAAATAAGGTGCCTGCCTTTTTTTTTTTTTTTTTTTTTTTTTGAGAGTGTTGCCCAGGCTGGAGTGCAATGGCGCAATCTCAGCTCACTGCAACCTCCGCCTCCCGGGTTCAAACAATTCTCCTACCTCAGCCTCCAAGTAGCTGGGATTACTACAGGCATGTGCCACCATGCCCCGCTAATTATGTATGTTTTTAGTAGAGATGGAGTTTCTTCATGTTGGTCAGACTGCTCTTGAACTCCCTATCTCAGGTAACCCACCCGCCTCAACCTCCCAAAGTGCTGGGATTGAGCCACCACGCTCAGCTAGTTGCCTGCTTTTGATTCTTGTCTTCATTTTTTTACAATAAGGCACTATGTAAATTATAAAAGTTACTGAAAATACTGTCTCACGATAAATTAACCCCAAAAGCTTGGATGAGGCTGGGCGCAGTGGCTCATGCCTGTAATCCCAGCACGTTAGGAGGCCGAGGCGGGGGGATCACCTGAGGTTGGGAGTTCAAGACCAGCCTGGGCAACATGGTGAAACCCTGTGACTACTAAAAATACAAAAGCTAGCCGGGTGTGGTGGCGGGCACCTCTACTCAGCTGCCGGGAGGCTGAAGCAGGAGAATTGCTTGAACCCAGGAGGCAGAGGTTGCAGGGATCCAAGATGGTGCCACAATACTGCAGCCTGGGGGACAGAGCAAGACTGTCTTAAAAAAAAAAAAAAAAAAAAAAAAAAACTTGGATGAAAGAGGGTCTTACAGTTTAGTAAATAAATCCTTTCTTGGGAAAACTTTAGGAAGTAAAAATTCTTCACTCTCCCCCCAAATTTAAGAAAAACAAAAAGAATACTAAAAGACTTTCTAGATGAAGTAATTTTATTACTTTATTCCATGCAAAATATATTTGTTGAACCCTTCTATATACAAATAGTTCAAATAACTATATGATAATAATTGTAATAAATACTATTAAAAATATATAAAAGAAACAATTCTAGGAAAGAATATAAGAATGTGTTTCAGCAAAGGGGAACAGCATGTTCAAAGTATCTGAGAAAGATAGGAGCTTGGCAAATACAAAAATAAACCAGGATGATAACAGTTTTGTGAGTTCAGGTCAGGAGATTAGGCTGGAGCTGGATGAAGACCAGCTCATGCCTGCCTTGTACATATGTTTAGTTCTAAGAGCAGTAAGAAACCCATAACAGATTTAAGAAAGTGAGTGATGTATGATCACATATGTGTTCTTAAAAGATTGTTATACATGTTTCATGTAGAATAGATTAGGGAAGATCAGGGAAGATACAGGGAGACAATATACTCCTGCTATAGTAGTCAAGCCGGAAATCCTGATTGCCTGGATCCAGGGTTGTGGCAGTAGAAAAATAGCACAAAAGTAGATAAAATTTGCAGTAGTAATTAACTATACAGAAGCATTTGAAAAAGGATTATTAAAAAAACAACAACAACCACCTTCGAGACCAGCCTGACCAACATGGAGAAACCCCAACTCTACTAAAAATAGAAAATTAGTCTGGCCTGGTGGCACATGCCTGTCATCCCAGCTACTCGGGAGGCTGAGGCAGTAGAATTGCTTGAACCTGAGAGACGGAGGTTGAAGTGAGCCGAGATTGTGCCCTTGCACTCCAGCCTGGGCAACGAGAGCGAAACTCTGTCTCAAATAAATAAAAACTAGAATTCTCATGCTTCTAGTATCATATACTGAGTAGAAGGTGGTGCCACTTACTGAGATGGGATATACTAAAGGAGAAGCAGGTTTGGAGACAAAACTGAATATTGATATAATTTTTGTTAAAACGTAATTCTGTCTTCAGCTTTGGATTTGAAATCACCAGGTAGACATGTTTTTATCTTGATTTTTTTTAAACTAATATAAAAATGTATAGTTAAATATCTAATAACTGATGGGGGAAATGTTATTACTTAGTTTTATGAAACTTTTGCAGTATAGGAGGAGAATCAAATGCAAGTCTGATGTGTAGACTTTCAGGTGACCAAAGGCGGGGGCTACCAGTTCTTCTATTGAAATTGAGAATAATCTGCATAGTTTCTATTTTAGGGAATCATTAACCTCTTGGCCTCGTTTTCTTGATCTATAAACTTTGGAAGATAAAACTGAATGATTTGTAAAGCTGCTTTTAGCTTTAAGGTTCTGTAACTTAGACATGTGTTTTTTTCACACGTGCATGAAATTTCCAATTAGCACAGGAAAATTCTGGAGCCACGTTATGGGGGTGTGAGCAGGGAAGTCCTTTGGGGAGCGATGCCATTAATTTGTTGCGGCTAAGTGAACTAAATAAGACCTTAGTGATCTAAGGGAGCATATACAGGTACTCCCTAGAGTCCTTATTTATTTTATATGTTGGAGGTTTTTGATTCACTTAGATTTTTATGGGAAAATTTAAAAATATATAATGGTAGTTTATAGAATGGGTTGAAATATCCTCTTCTTCTGAGTTAGCGATATAATTAATACTTCTCTGCCATAGTCCCATCTACATACTAGTATTAGAGTCCCATAGGAGTATGCCTGTTGTTACTGTCGTTGCATGTTCTTTAGAATACTGTTTCTATGGAGTTCAGCATGATAACAAAGTCATGAGCCTAACTAAAGATATCTGTTTTTCTGCTTCCTCTCCACTTCATTGAATGAGAAAATAAAAACTAAAGTGCTTTTTCTATCCACACATTCACAGAGCAAACTCTAATATAGTAATACTTAGCAGATCAAAATACATTTAAGTTCCTTCGTTATGTGTAAGCAAAAAAAAAAAAAAATGCATTTAAGAATAGCCACATGTTGATTATTGTTAAAGTTGGGTGATGGGTACATCAAAATTCATTACACTATTCTCTACATTAGCGTATGTGTGAAAACTTCCGTAATAAAAAGTTAAACTAAAAAAATCATCTTTTATTGTTTTAAAATATTAATAAATATTCTAGCATCAAGATTGGGGTAGTCCTGAATGTATAGTTTTTAGGGGGTGAAATTTAACTGTATAAATCATAGTCTGTTGACATTTGTGATTACTTCATTACTAAGTTTTACATATAAGAGTCTTCATACTTTGTTTCAGGGACAGAATGATGCTGCTGAAATTGGAACAAGAAATTTTAGATTTCATTGGTAATAATGAGTAAGTCCTGACATTTAACAAGAAAAGAAATTGTCATCACCATTCTCCTTGACTTACTAAATTGGTTTTTCTTGTGCTTCTAGGTCTCCACGTAAAAAATTCCCCCCAATGACATCTTACCATAGGATGCTATTACACAGAGTAGCCGCTTACTTTGGATTAGACCACAATGTTGATCAGAGTGGGAAGTCTGTCATAGTAAACAAAACTAGCAATACAAGAATGTAAGTGTCAAGAGATGTAACTGCATATTATATATCTAAATAATAATACTTTATCTTTCTATAGTACCTTTCATCTGAGGTTTTCCACATGTTTGAGCAGTCTAATTAAGTTTGATGATAACCTTATGTGATAGGACTGAAAACACATTTAGTTTACTGGGAACAAAATGCAACAGCCTGAACTCAAGTATAGCATATGAATGAGGACTGGGGCATATGTTAAAAAAATAAAAACCCAGAGGACATAATATCAGTGATGTTTGACAACAACTCTTAGGGATTTTTAAAATTAATTTAGATAGCTATAGCCAGCCTTAGTCAAATTAATTTAAAAAAAAGAGAGAGAGAGAGAATAGACTTTGTCTGTGACACCTTCATATTTAGTTAATCTTCTGTCAGTTTACCACTCTTTCCAAAAAGCCTCCAGATTTACTCCTTTTCTCTCACAATTCTTAAGAAAGTGGGACTATTGGTTAATGCAGTATCATCCATAGTGCTGTCGTCTTCCTAGGCTATGTATGACTCACCAAGGAAAATTTTTAAAGAGTTAGGAGGAGCTTTTTGTTTTAAGAATTGATTACTTTATACTATTAAGGAAGTAGATCATCATTGCTGTTACTTGGGAACAAAAGACCCAAAGCAGAGGCACCCAAGTTATAAAACATATACAGCACATCCGTTACATCTTCTGCCTATTTGTAAGGCTAATCCTAAAACAACTAGCTGAGTTCAGCTAAAATTTCTATTTCAGTGGTGATTGGCCTATCAAAAGGAATTTCAGTTTGATATGAGGCAGCAACAAGTCTGTGGTAATGGATAGCAGTCAACTTCAGATGGCATAAATAGTCCTTTTTGGTCGATTATTTTTCTTTTCTGAAACCAAATTTCTCCCAGGTTCTTAGCTGTGAATGATTTAATTTGCATGGTTATATTTACTTCATCTATACCTTTTCTGATCTATGGTCTTTTGTCCTTATAGCTACCATATCACTTGCTGGAGCTATTGGTTTTCTCCCATTTTAAATAGTCTTTTTGTCAACTAAGTAGATACTTTAGTATTTTTAAATGATTTTTCCTATAATTAAAAGTAAATTAGTGAAAATAGATGTGTTTAGAAAGGGATCTTTTCTTTCTATAGGAATTAAATGTTACCAAAATGTGAGTCTGATTTAATTTTCATTAAAATTTTCATATCCCTTAATCTTTAATATTCTTTTCAATTAGTCTTTTTCCAGTCAGTTATATCATGACTAAAGTAGGATAGTAACCATTATGCTATGAGCTGAGCTAGAAGTGATTAGAACCGTTAATTCATTTAACCAGTACCTCTCAACATTACTCAGAGCTGCTGGATATCCAAGCACATATACATTTGCAGGCATTTTGACTGTTGACTCTCTAAGGTTTTCAATACAGTGTAACCTCAGTTATTTGAATTCTATGAATGATGTCAAAAAAACTTTAGAGTTCTCTTTATCAAGATAATCAAAAGCTAGGCTCAGCAGAGATGCTTATAATACACTTAAAGAAGTATGGGTCAAGAATATAATTATAACCTGACATTTCAGATCATTGAAGTTACACTGTATTTTTTTTTTTTAATATCTTCTGGGATATGAAGAAGGTAGTAAATCAGAAAACCTTAGAGATCTGCTCCACACTGAATAAAAACAAACTTACCTTTTCCTCATAGGGAGATTACCCGCTCCAGCCTTGAATCAGTGGTGTTGTGGATGTCAACAACCCAGTGTCCACTGGGGTGTCTCAATGGAGCGGGAAGTTGGCGATTACAGGGCAGTAAATTCAGGCATCTATAAAAGAATGAGGTAAGACAGTCTTAAGGTTAGCTGAAATGCCTGCCAGTGCTATTGGTGTGGGAATCCAGCTGCTCTTAGAAAAGTTGCCAGGCCCTTGGTTAAACCTTATAGTTCACTTTGGAATAGCAGTCTCTCATTCAATTATAAACTCCATAAATAAGAAAATGTGACTTTGAACAGTTACAAAAATAGATGACATAAGTAAATGGGGCAATCATGACAAAAATAACATATTGCCATTGTCAGAACTAAATAAAAATATTTCAAATCCTTGAAGAAAATAGTCTTCTTATTATTTTGGTCACAAAGCTGTTTTTAGTCTTATTTTTCTTCTTTACTTCTTATATATATATTTATGTACAAATCTGTTCTCTATTTCACCCATCTAAGTATTTTACAATAGAGATTTCATTAACTTGCTTAGATAATTCTCCTTTTGCATAATTTGACAGGAGGCTTTTATGTACTTTATTAGAAATTCATAGGTTAAAATAAATGTTCAGAAGTATTACTTCGGTTCTAAGGCCAGGCACCTGTAATCCCAGCACTTTGGGAGACTGAGGCGGGTAGATCACTTGAGGTCAGGAGTGCACAACCAGCCTGGCCAACACAATGAAACCCCATCTCTACTAAAAATCCAAAAAAAAATTAGCTGGGCATGGTGGCACCCGCCTGTAATCTCACCTACTCAGAAGGCTGAGACAGGAGAATCGCTTGAACCCAGGCGGCAGAAGTTGCAGTGAGCTGAGATCGCGCTATGGCACTCCAGCCTGGATGACAGAGTGAGACTCTGTCTCTAAAAAAATTTTAAAAGAGAAGTGTTACTTAGGTTCTAGATATAAGGAAGTTTGCTGAAAATGTCATTACTCAGGTTTATTTGCATTAGAAATTTACTTAGGTTATTCACATATATCATTTGACTATATAATAGATATTTGATATCTATTATATCAATGATAGATATGATAGATATAAAAACTACCTAGGAGTTCAATGAGATTTTCTCTAAAGCCATTTAATGTATTGTTATATTTCATATTTCAAAAGAATAATTCCAGTTTTATACTAGAATGATGCTTAGTCACAAGAGTATTGATTGAATTAATTTGTGGAAGCTGAGAATGTATTTTGGGAGGTGAAATTTTATGTAACTGTGATTTTCCAAGGGCCACAACCTTGTGTTTGTCCTCTAGAACCCAGTGGAACTTGCAACATTTCTGTAGAAGAAAGACGAGTTCACTATAAAATATATTGCTAAGATTTCATAAGCATTACTTTAGGTCACAACTTTAACCTCTATAAAAGAGCTTCTGTTTTCTAACCTGTTCAGTTAATGTTAAACAAACCTGTGCCCTACTGTAATTTAAAATTCATGGATGCAGTTTGAAGTCGTCTGTAAGTTTTTAGCTAATGGAATGACAAAATATTTTATTACTTTCAGTTGTATAACACCAAACTAGGTACCACAGGAGTAGCATAAGATACAGTACTGTACTTTCCTTGTCCCAGCATTTTTTCATAGGTTTAGATGAGGCAATACAGGCTTTGGGTCTAACTGACCTGGCCTCCAACTATGGCTTAATCATATGCCTGCCTTGACCTTGCACATTTGCTTAAGCCATTTGAACCTCTGTTTGCTCAATAAGATTTATATAAATAACTAACTTCTGAGTGTTTACTGTTTTGTGTGTTATTGACGTATTCATTTCATCTTCAGAATAACCCTAAGAAGTAGGTACACTATATAATTCCAATTTTACAAATAAAGAAACTGGGAAAGAGAAAAGTTAAGTAACTTTTGCAAGTCATCAAGCAGCTAAAGTGCTAAAGCTCAACCTTTGAATCCAAGCAGTCTGACTCCAGAGCCCACGTTGTATTTGATATGGCCGCTCAACCATAACATGGAATAGTTAGTATTTTCTCATGAGATTATTGTAAGGACTAAATACGTCATCTATCTTATAAACTAGAGAGGACATTTAGTATAGGCTTGGAGTTCAGCAGACCTGGGTTTAAATCCCAACTCTGCCATTTTCTAGCTGTGTGATCTCTCTTTTAGCCTCCTGGAATCTCAGGTTCCTTATCTGTAAAATAAAAACAAAGATAGTGTCTACCATATAGGGTTTTTTGGGGGATAAATTATTATAACTGTCCATGAATACGTTCTCCAGTATGGCACTAAAAAGTGGTAACTTTTATTTTATTGCTTTTCATAAAATGTTATGTTTAACTTCTTTGCTAATATTGTGCATTATCTTTTCCTGTTCCTTTGTTTTTGTTTTTGTTTTTGTTTTTTAAGACCTGATCAGAAATTTAATGAACATATTAAGGATGATAAAGGTGAAGACTTTCAGAAACGTTATATCCTCAAGAGAGATAACTCTAGCTTTGACAAAGATGATAACCAGGTAATCTAGAACAATTATAGCATTTTTATAGGTGCAAGATATATTATACGAGTAGTTCATTTGCCAAAAAATTATCCTCTTTTCTGTAGATGAGAATACGTTTGAAAGATGACAGAAGAAGCAAATCTATAGAAGAAAGAGAAGAAGAGTACCAGAGAGCTAGAGATCGAATATTTTCCCAAGATGTATGTACTAACATATTTAGGTCTTCATGTTAGAATATATTCTAATTGCATTGTAGGGTCTCAGTCTCCCTTTTATCTATTGATCACATTTATTTGTAATCACATTTGTTGCATATAAGGCCATCTTTTAGAAATATTGAAATCACTTTTGCTTGTGTTATTAATTTAATAGTTTATAAAATACTACATTGCAGTAGTTATGTAAAATTTTACAAAGTTGGAAGCAGGTGGACTACAGGAGTCATTAAAAGAATGTTGCCCAGTGTATATAATTTGTGTGATTTTTTTTTTCCCCAGACTTCTGACAGACTTGAGATTTTTATTAATAGAACATTGGTCCACTGTCTACAAAATCATATACTGTAGATGCTACTTGTTAGTTGACTTTCTTTGACGATAATTTATTTCTTCTTTTGAAATAAAGCTAATTGATGTTGTAGGTTAATATTTGTTTTCTGCTTTATAAGTGATTATGTAATATAGGCTTTCTAAATGGCTATTTTATGCATTTATGCCAGAAGAGAATCAGTTTGTTTTTTGTCGACATCTATTAAGCATCTGTCCCATAATATGTGTTAATCTGCTAAAGACAGAAATTTCCTGTTAAAAAAAAAAAAAAAGATTAAATAATATTAAAATCCGGATTGTAAGTGAAGAACTTACTCATTCAACAAATTTTATTGAACACCTGTAGTAAGTGCAATCCTAGGCACTGGACAGTTATAATAGTTTATCCCCAAAACAACCCTATATGGTAGATACTATCTTTGTTTTTATTTTACAGATAAGGAACCTGAGATTCCAGGAGGCTAAATTAGAGATCACACAGCTAGAAAATGGCAGAGTTGGAATTTCAACCCAAGTCTGCTGAACTCCAGGCCTATACTAAATGTCCTTCTCTCTAGTTTTTAAGATAGATGAGGTATCTGCCCTTGATGAATAGCCAAGTAATGACAACAGGGTGTGTGGTTTATGTAGAGACATGAAGGTATAACAGGTGACACAGCAGATGAGCACCACAAACCAGAACTGGGGAAGGGATGGGACAGTTCGCTTCCAAGAAGTAAACTTACAGAAGTGAAGAGTTCCAAGTAGAGGGTCAGTATGTACAGAAACCCAGAGGTGAGGGAGAACTTGACACACATTAGGAATGAAAAGATTTAAAAGTAGGCCAGGCACAGTGGCTCACACCTGTAATCCCACCACTATGGGAGCGCTGAGGTGGGTGGCTAACTTGAGCTCAGGAGTTCAAGAACAACCTGAGCAACATGGCAAAACCCCATCTCTACAAAAAATTAGCCAGGCATGGTGGTGCACATCTGTAGTCCCAGCTACTCAGGAAGCTGAGACAGGAGGATCTCCTGAACCCAGGAAGTAGAGGTTGCAGTGACCCAAGATAAGACTACTACACTCCAGCCTGAGTGACAGAGTGACCCTGTCTCAAAAAAAAGATTCCGAGTAGCCAGATTCTAGCCTGAGTGATGTAAGAAGTGAGGAAACTTTAGACTGGAAAAATAATCAGAAATGAGATGACACGGCCCTGTAGGTTTAAGATGTTTGGACTTTTGGCGGTTTTGGTGGTGGTTTTTTGTTTTGGGATTTATTTATTTATTATTTATTTACTTTTGGCTTTTTTCTTTTTTGGTCAGCAGACTTTTTCTGTAAAGGTCAGATAATAGCTGTTTTAGGGATTGTGAGCCACATAGTCTTCATTGCAGCTACTCAAATCTGACTTTTTTTTTTTTTCTACTCAAATGTGAAAGCAGCCACAGACAATACATAAATGAACTTTATTTGCAGAAACGGGTATCTGGCTGTAGTTTGCTGACACTTGTGCTAAAACATCGGGGAGCCATTCAGGTGGGAAGAATTATGATCAGATTGACATTTTAGAGAGATTGCTTCTGTTACATAAAATGGGCAAAAAATGGTAGCTGGATAACTAGTTAGAAAACTGTTGTAATCATACAAACAAAAATGGTCATTCCTGACCCAGGTTAACAGTGCTGAAGGACTTTAAGCACCATTAAGGCATAGCTACTTGTTCACTGCTCTAGCCACAGATAAAAGCACAGGTGATCAAATATTTGTTAAGTGAATGAAGTGGAATATATATTCTATATATACCTTAAATATATAATGAAAATGGGTTCACTTATTTAGAAGATAATATTTGAATTTCAAATTAATTTGAGCCACAAAATGAATGGCTTCAAGATACATATATATTTGTTAAAAGTAAGCATAGAATCTCCAAACCAGAAAAAAAATTCCATTATTATTTATTTGTGTACCCTTATCACCATTTTTAACTTATATTATTACACATGATTTTTGTTGTAGTCATTGGTTTACAGATGGCATTATATTATATTTGACAAAAGCTCAACTTTTTGTTTCTATTCTTTCTAGTCCCTGTGTTCCCAAGAGAATTACATTATTGACAAAAGGTGAGGGAATTTTTAACATCTGTTTTGGTAACTGTCTGACTGATGCTAATAAAAATTAAAATGTCCTATTAAAATGCCAACAGACTCCAAGACGAAGATGCCAGTAGTACTCAGCAGAGGCGCCAGATATTTAGGTATTGGAAGCATGTTTTCAATACAGTATTAAAAAAGTAAAGCATTTTTTCTTTACTTTTTGTTCCCCCGCATTAGCTTTTCAAAGTTTTATTTCTAAATTACAGAGTTAATAAAGATGCTTCAGGGAGATCCACAAATAGCCATCAAAGCAGCACTGAGAATGAGTTGAAGTACTCGGAACCACGACCCTGGAGCAGCACAGATTCAGACAGCTCTCTTCGAAACCTGAAACCTGCTGTAACCAAAGCGAGCAGCTTCAGTGGAATCTCAGTCCTGACAAGAGGTGATAGTTCTGGAAGCAGCAAAAGCATAGGCAGGCTTTCAAAAACAGGTATAAATATCTACACAGAACTGTGCAGTCATTAGTTTTCCTAATGTTATCTTAGGTCCTTATTTATCAGGTGGCTTCTAATTCTCCTAAAATATAAAATTACTATCAATAGTACCTTGACTACCTCCAAAATACTTAAGGGGTAATATGTTTCTTGACATGAGGATTCACTCTCTGTCCTTGAGACAGATTTACAACCATCAATTACCATAAAAATTCTTCTCTTAAACTTAATCAGGTAAGTTCACTGAAACGTTATCTCTTGTTCGAATGCCCATAGGTGATTGGAAATTCTTTATTACTTATTCATAGTTGGTAGAAGGCATGGTTTCTCACCTAGGATTATTTAACACTGATTGCATTTTCAGCTAATACTATCAATTATTGATTGCATTTTTTATGATAAAGTCCTTCATTTTCCATTCAAAAAAAATTAAATTGCTGAGGATATTTTGAGGAATTTAAAAACCAAAAATAAATAACTGTTAAAAATGACTGAAAATTTCAATAATCTCCTCATTCTACTACCTCCTTCCTTGGAGTTCATTGTCTCATAACATTTCTTCTTTTCATTTCCACTAACTGGCTTCAATACTAAAGAAACTCATGTGTTTTTAGGATCCTTGAAGATCTTTATTTTTATCCCAAAATAAACATGAAAGTCAGAAATGAGTGTTTCCCTGGCTGGGCGCAGTGGCTCACACCTGTAATCCCAACACTGTGGGATGCCAAGGCAGGCAGATCACCTGAGGTCAGGAGTTCAAGACCACCCTGGCCAACATGGCAAAACCCCATCTCTACTATAAATATTTAAAAATCAGCTGGGTGTGGTGGCGCATGCCTGTAGTCCCAGCTGCTTGGGAGGCTGAGGCAGGAGAATCACTTGAACCCGGGAGGCAGAGGCTGCAGTGAGCTGAGATCATACTACTGCACTCCAGCCTGGGCAACAGAGCGAGACTCCATCTCAAAAAAAAAGATAAAAGGAGGAATGGCTATTTCTTCCTATTCTATTTGGGTGAGCCTAAACATAAGGTATTGTACGCATAAGAATTGAAAGACATATTTGAACTGAAGGGCTGTAATCAATGCTTTAAATTATTAAGGCTGATGAATTGCAGTTGCCATCTTTTTAATGTATAGTGTGGTCGTATTGAAAATATCTTAGTATCTATGTTAGGATTTTGTGAAAGATAGGTAAATTTTATCAGTATAAGAAATCTGCTTGTGTACCAAATATGCATTATTTGGAAAATGGCCACTAGGTCATCATAACAAAAGAAGCTATTTATGTATCATGAGAAAATTATGTAGACACTCTGCCAAATTAAAACATTTTGAGCATATGTACTATATGTATTCTGTATTCTCTTCAGAGATGAAAAGAAATATTAATTGGCCCTTTTAATAGGCAAAAAAAAGTTTTTTGTTTTTAATTCTTAGGTTAAATTGATACAGTTTTTATGAAGAGTTATTTTGGCACAACTGAAAATAGAATCTGTCCTTCAGAAGGCAGTCTATATAGTGTATCATAGTTGTTTCATTCATTAAAGATTAATTCCATCCCAGAGTCAATTCTCTTATTCAAAACCTAATTAACTGTATACATAAGATGCAAATCGTTGTCTTTCTTTGTCTTGTTGGCCACCTTTTTTAGCCAGTATGCTAAAAATCAGTGACATTTTCAGTTCCTGTATAATAGAAAATGGAATAAATTCAGGGATGAAAGCATTTAAAAATCAGTTATCAAATTAGTTCAGTAAGAAATAAATTTTAAGTTAACACCCGTATAAGTACTTGGAATATTTTTCCTGGTATCTCTGTCCCTTGATTAGATAAAATACTCAAAGATGATTTTACATTTTGGAAAAATGCTATGCTAGTAAAATGAGAAATTAGATTCTGCAATTAAACTTGACAATTGTCTTAATACAGAATTTATCATTTCTTTTATTTCTTACACTAAATCTTTCTGTGTTCTTATAGATAAGGGGTTTCTGGTATTAAAAGTTTTGGGCATTTTGCTGTACTAAATTCTTTTTCCTGGGGGAAAATTATCTATATATTCCTAGGTGTTAATCTAAAAGGTAAAATGTACATAACTTTGTCCTTTTGGGAATGTGGGTAATTTGCTTTTTGTGGCTGTCTGTGGCTGGTGTTGTTATAAATGTGCTTAAGTTGCATGCTTTGGCAGTGATTTCTCTGACAACTTACGTAATCAGTTTGCTGTATTAAACTTGTCTGTTATGGGGAGGGTAAGCAAACGTGGACAGTAAATTAAAAAGAGCCAATGCTTTTATGTAGTAACTGCATGTTATGCAATGTAAATTTTATTGTTATGTTTTGAAAACCTGTGTTTTTATATGAGGTTTAAAAAATCCCTATTTTTCATTACTCCTTTTCTAGGTTCTGAGTCTTCTGGTAGTGTAGGGTCATCTACAGGCTCTCTTTCTCACATCCAGCAGCCTCTTCCAGGTACAGCTCTCAGCCAGTCTTCTCATGGCGCACCTGTCGTCTATCCAACTGTCAGCACTCATAGTTCTCTTTCCTTTGATGGTGGCCTAAATGGGCAAGTCGCATCTCCTAGCACTAGCTTCTTTTTGCTTCCCTTGGAAGCGGCAGGCATACCACCTGGCAGTATTCTGATCAACCCACAAACAGGTTGGTATCCAGAAAAAGGTGTTTCAGGAATTATCTGAAAATTTAAGGATACTTATTAAATGTATTTTCTGAATATATGTAGTCAGCTTTTTATTATTCATGATTAGCATTTTCCAAGAACTTTATAACAAAAACACTTATGCTAGGAAAGTTTAAAAGACATTTATATCGGGAAGCATTTCTTCCCCTTGTGACGTCTGTGACATCGTCTAGGCCAAATAATAGCCCAACTATAATTTTAAAAAATTTATTTCCTAGGAATAAGACAACTACCTACAAAAGAGCTTTGTTTGATACAACAATTTTTTTTTAACCAACATTGACTTTTTGGGATGATACAACAATTTTATACTTGGGAAAATCAAGTGCATTTTATGAAGAAGGACTATATAAGCAGTTTTTTTTTTTTCATTATATAATGGAGGGGGGAAAAATAATTACCTTTCAGAATGTGGTGATTTCCTACTGAGGAAAAGCTAAAGAACATCTTACTGGTATTAAAAAAAAAAATTGGGGGGATTCATGTATTAATATTGACAGTACATATCCTTTGCAATTAGCTAATAGTAATTTACATTTTTTAGCATTTGCTTTTACCAAATGCTCTGTTAGGTGCTTTAAATATGTTATAACCTTGTTAGGTAAGTGAAATCATTTATAGATAAAGAAACTGGACCTCAGAGAGGTGAAGAAACTGCAGTTATAGTACAGTTCACTATGTAAATAGGTAAAAATGATTTGTATAGAAAAAATACGATCTTTAAAAAGGTCACAAGAAGTCTTGGTCTCTTCAAGATAGCATAGCCCAGTCATTTGGCAAGGTAATGAAAACTCTCCTTGATCTTTTGATAACTTTAAATCTCATATATTTAGCCGATGTGGTGTCATCATAATGGCAGTAGTTTACAGGCAGATACAGGTGGGAGTATAAGGTTTCTAAGTGTTCCTGAACCTTTCCTTTCGTTTGTAGTAGAAAAATCATGGCTTGGGACTCATTACTTTCAGGTTTATTCACATCTCTTTTTAAGATAAAGTAGGCAAACATTTGTTCTCTTATAAGAATTAAATTAACATAAATAACTGATTTTTCAGAAATTCAGTTTTTGCTTAGTAATTACCTTCTTATTCTTCAGGTTATTATATTACTAACCTTCCTGTTTTTGTCCAGCAAGATGTAAGATGATTTAATATTTTACCTTTTCCTATTATTTTTCATTCAAAATATATTAATATGGTTTTGGTAGCATGAAAGATTCATTTGCTTAGGAAGGGATAGAGTGAGAAACTAATTGGTCTGAAACTGAATTGTACTATTAACTTAAATGAATCCAAAAGTGATCTCTTTGGTTTTTGAGAACAGTGTTACAGTACATTAACTTTTTTCAAGTGACCCTTAATTTGGATTTGACCGCCTTCCCCCAAATCTGCTCCACCCATTTTTTTTAACCAAATTATTATTATTATTCTTATTATTCTTATTATTATTTTTTTTTTTTTTTTTTTTTTTTTTTGAGAAGGAGTCTTGCTCTGTCGCCCAGGCTGGAGTGCAGTGGTGTCATCTCGACTCACTGCAAGCTCCGCCTCCCGGGTTCACGCCATTCTGCTGCCTCAGCCTCCCGAGTAGCTGGGACTACAAGCGCCCACCACCACACCTGGCTAATTTTTTGTATTTTTTAATAGAGACAGGGTTTCACAATATTAGCCAGGATGGTCTTGATCTCCTGACCTCGTGATCCGCCCGCCTCGGCCTCCCAGAGTGCTGAGATTCCAGGCGTGAGCCACTGCGCCCGGCCTCCCAAATTATTTAGTAGTCAACAAATACCCAGGACAACTTGTTTTTAGTTATCTGTAACTATCACACAAATTATCAGTATACTAATTGATTAAAATAATTTTACTTTGGAGGACTTTTTCTGCTTGATAGCTGTAGACTAGTATAGTCTTCTCTCCCAAATATTATTATTTTATATCATAAGTTTCCTCAAAAAAAAAAAAATGGAGAGGGATTTCCTATGGAAGAATAGATGTTAAGAAACTGTTTTTCAGTCAAATTTTTCTGTGTTTCTCTGTATTTTTCTCACTCATAGTCATTGAACCGTTAATTTTTATGCACTCCTTTCTTGTTTCTTTTTTTAACAATCCAATTTTAGTAAAGAAAAATACTAATCTTTCAATCTATTTATTGAAAAAATGTCTGGAAGACAGTATCTGAAATGCTAATGATATTATTATGGGGAATTCCACAACAGCAAAGACACGGACTCAATTAAATGCCCATCAGGGATAGACTGGATAAAGAAAATGTGGTGCATATACTCTATTAAATACTATGAAGCCATAAAAAAGAACAAGATCATGCCCTTCTCAGGAACACAGATGGAGGTGGAGGCCATTATCCTTAGCAAACTAATGCAGGAACAGAAAACCAAATATCACACGTTCTCATTAATAGTGGGAGCTAAATGCGGAGAACATGTGAACACATAAGTGAAACAGTACACACTGGGGCTTATCAGAGGGTGGAGGGTGGGAGGAAGGAGAGGATCAGGAAAAATAACTAATGGGTGACAAAATAATTCATATAATAAGCCACTACAACACAAGTTTACCCGTATAACAAACCTGCACATATGCCCCAAACCTAAAAGTGAAATCGCGCGCACACACACACACACACACACACACACACACACACACACACAGATTATGGGGAATTTATTTTCTTTTTTGTCTCTTTGTTATTTTCTTAAAATAGAAATGTTACTTTTTGTAATAAGGAAAAGTTGTTTAGAATATATGTGTAGAGAAACTGGGTGCAGTGGCTCACACCTGTAATCCCAGCATTTTAGGAGACCAAGGAGGGTGGATCACGTGAGGTCAGCAGTTCGAGACCAGCCTGGCCAACATGGTGAAACCCCATCTCTACTAAAAATATAAAAATTAGCCCGGCGTGGTGGCAGGTGCCTATAATCCCAGCCAGTCTGGAGGCTGAGGCAGGAGAATTGCTTGAACCCAGGGGAGGCTGAGGTTGCAGTGAACTGAGATCATGCCACCACACTCCAGCCTGGGCTGGGCAACAGAGTGAGACTGTCTCAAAAAAAAAAAAAAAGAAGTTGTAAAATAAGGACCGTACCATGAAGATTACAATTTGAAGCATGAAGCTATTAATCATTTTAGTTTTTCATCCAGTTCTAATCTTATTTGTGAAATATATGTAATGTGGCCTCAAAATTAGGTATTTCCTACCTCCTAATAAAAACTAATGAATAACTTTCCAATATCCTGAAGTCAAGCGTTTTCTCTTTGAACTGAAATATAGCCTTATGGGACCCCAATCCTGTGACTGAATTTCTTAGGCTAAATGTGTTGCATAATTCAGAGTTTTTCAGAAAATACCACATATTATGAAATAAGGCTGGGATTACTTTGGGAGGCCAAGGCAGATGGATCACTTGAGATCAGGAGTTTGAGACCAGCCTGGCCAGCATGGTGAAACCCCATCTCTACTAAAAATACAAAAATTAGCCATGTGTGATGTCACATGCCTGTAATCCCAGCTACTTGGAAGGCTGAGGCAGGAGAATCATTTGAACCCAAGAGGCAGAGGTTGCCCTGAGGTGAGATTGTGCCACTGTACTCCAGTCTGGGCAACAGAGGGAGACTCCGTCTAAGAAAATAATAATAAATTAATTTAATTAAGCTCACTAGCGGTCTGGGCCAGTACCCCTTAATAAGAAATGCAGTAAAACATTTGAATATTTACTCTAAGTGAGGGAAATAAAGACTATTGATAGCCTCATGTCAGATCAAGCACTTCCCAAGCTAAGGAAATCTGCTTTCAAAATATTAGGAGTTTTTTTCAATTGTGGTTAAGGGATTTTGGATATGCTTTGTAAATTGTTAGTAAAAGGAGCTATTTTCCATCTGTATTCTAAGTGTTTTTTTTTTTCCTTCTTTTTAAATTTTTCAGGTCAGCCCTTCATAAACCCAGATGGGAGTCCAGTTGTGTATAATCCTCCTATGACTCAACAACCAGTTAGACCCCAAGTGCCTGGACCTCCACAGCCACCTCTGCCAGCCCCACCTCAGCAACCAGCAGCTAATCACATTTTCTCACAGGTGCACATATCCACGATTACATAATGCTAAGTTGACTAGCCTTTACATATTTGGGACTAAATTTGCTAATTAAAATTGAGACAGCCCAAGTAAGTATCTCTTAGAACTTTAATATTCTGCCACCAGTGATATTCCACTCACTACTCATAGGAAAAGAGAGAGAACTTCAAAGACTTTTCCCCTGATAAATACTGAAAATATATTGGAAAGAAGAGAATTGTTTTAATCTTACAAGCCTGTCTGGTGAGTATTTTATCCCTATTTGACAACAGCAAGAAATGGACAACAGGAGGAATAAAAACAAAACTGAGATTGTTCATTGGCCCAGTGAGCAAAGTGAGTTGTTTTAAAATTCTACAGATTAAGCAGTTAAAAGAAACTGAGGTAGGCTGCTCAGGTTCTACAAGATACTCTTCATCATTTCTACCTACCCTATGAAAGACAAAGCGATTCTGAGTTAGAATTCCCAAAAGTACTCTCAATAATATTTTGAGTTTGTAAAAATGTTTAGAATTTATACATTCATTTCACATTTGGTCTTTTTCCCCTAAAGATGTAATATCCACCTTTGGGGAACTTGATTATACCAGTATGAACTCTTATTTTTATTCTAACTTTTTTTTTTTTTTTTTTTTTTTTTTTTTTTTTTTTTTTTTTTTGGCCCAGGCTGGAGTGTAGTGGGATTACAGGCGTGAGCTACTGCGTCCGGTTTATTCTAACTTTTAAAGGTTGTTTGACGTATCAAAGTTTATGTAGTTGTATCTCTTTTTCCCTGCAAGACTCTAAATATTTCATTGGTGAAAACATGCAGAGTGATTTTGTATGAAAGAAGTATGATGGGCCAGGCGCAGTGGCTCACGCCTGTAATCCCAGCACTTTGGCATGCGGATCATCTGAGGTCAGGAGTTCGAGCCCAGCCTGGCCCAAACGGTGAAACCCCCATCTCTCCTAAAAATACAAAAATTAGTCAGGTGTGGTGGTGTGCCCCTATAGTCCTAGCTACTTGGGAGGCTGAGGCAGAAGAATCACTTGAACCTGGGAGGTTGCAGTAAGCCGAGATCAGGCCATTGCACACCAGCCTGGGTAACAGAGCAAGACTCTGTCTCAAAAAAATAATTAAATAAATAAGTGAGTATCCCTTAAAAAAAGAAGAAGAAGAAGTATGATGACAAACTTGAACTGGAGAAATTTCATTAATTTTGCTCACAAATGATATCATTTGTATTCCTGGGTTGAAGAACGTACAAGTTTAATTATATTTAATGGTGTGAAAGTCATAAAAAATAATTGTACTTCTGGCAATTAAGACTCCTAATACTGGGCAAGGCAGTTTTTTTTAAAAGAAGAAGAACTTACAGACTTTGGATACACTTCTAAGACCATACAAATCAGTTAATGTATGTAGAAGAGATTGCCTGAAACTATTTCCACAGACTCCCATATTCCCTTCCCAATCCCATTTGGTTACATACACTGAGCTTGCATAAAACTTCTTCCCTGGCTTTCTCTGTCTTGGCTTCAGTCAGCTTGGTCCCAAAGAGTTTCCTCTTTGTTATGCAGTCATGTAGTTGTCTTTGCAGTGCCATGTATTTCACCAGGAGCTTTAAAGCACTAATTTTCATTTAGTTTCATTTTTATTTAAATTTCAGTGGAAATAATGTTAATCTGGCAACTTTAAAAAACTCTGGGATTTATCTTTTCAGATTATTATCTCTTAGAACTTTGTCTGATTTAGTTATGAGACAGTTCTAAATGAAGATATAGGCCACCTAATTTAGAAACAGATGCTTTAATGAGCTATAATTTGAATTCTTGGGATATTCACCAAATTTCATAACTTATTTTTCTAGCATTGCTCCAAGTGTTTCAGGTAACGCATCATCAGATCCAGAAACAGAAACTCAAAGAACAAGTGATTCTAAATAAATATCTTTTGCACAATCTGAAATAATTCATCAGTGAGATTTCAAATAACCAAACAAAATAATGCTATGATTTCCAAAGCCTGCAGAAGAACTACTTTTCTTGGACGTAACATAAAACCAGTTACTTTAGGTGGATGTTGTTTTGCAGCGAATTGCAATTCAAGTAGGAAAAGGATTGTGCTAAGACTTTTTCTTCTCTAAATGGTGTCAGAATTTCACTTTCACAGTTTTTTTCATTACTCTCTGAAACTCAGGAAGACATTAATTCATACCCTTGGTGCTCTTAGTACTTTCCTTAATCCCGCAGCTGACTAAAACTTTTGTTTCATCTGACAATTACATAGGAGGTCAAGTCATCTGAAAGTTATGTCTTAATGGTTATCTGATTTAATAACACATCAAGTAACCTGTTCTTGAAAATTCTAAATCTGTTGCACCTCATGTAGTATAATATGTACTGTCATCCATTAGGAAGCTCACTTATTTCTAGCCATGAGTTTTGTGAGGAACCAGATGCTACTTTATGGATCTTTCAGCTTTTACTGAAAGATTTTTTTAATGCTTTAATTATAGTTTTTTTGCTTTATTTTAAGTTTATCTAAGCCTTTGTTTTTTAGAAACCATTGTGTTGATTTTGTGGTGAAAGTGCAACTCAAATCATTATCTAATATCTCTCATGTTATAGACAAACAATGTCTATCTTAGTTGACATAGAAGTTCTCTATTTAAACTATTGCCTGAACAGTCTTAATTCCATTAGTTTTTCTAACATTTTTAAAGTATTGTCTTCAGAGATATTGTTCAGAAGGAGATGCATGAATATACATTTTAACTAAGAGTTTTCATCAAGTAAAATTCCCTGGGTTCCTCATCTACTTGCTTATGTGACTGTCTACAAGTCACTTAATTTACCTTAGTCTGATTGCCTTCTGTAAAGTGGGTTGCTATAGTCTTTACCCAATATGTATATTACCTTTTTTGTAATAAACAGTATAAATATGAGAAAATTAAACAGATGCCAATTTTAGTTAGTAGATGGCCAGCTGTATTCCCAAGATTGAAAAGTGATTACAACTTCTTTTTAAAAATAACACCTGTTTTTGAGTGCCCCCGGGAAACATAAAACCTTTTTTTCCAGAAACTCAGGAATATTTGATTAACGGCCAGAGATTTTAAGTAACTAGTTTCTCAGCTCCTAACATGTACTATCTTAATAGAAATGTGTTTAATTACAAAGGAAGTGTTTATCTTCCTTATATAAAAGAGATGTGTTTGTGTGTGTGTGTGCGTGTGTCTGTATGTATATGTGTGTTGTTCCTTAGGCTATCATTCTTAATAGTTCCCACTGTATTTTTTTACCCAGTGCATTTTTCTTATAAAATTGCTAAAAGTTAGGGGCTTTGGTCCCAAAAGACTGCTTAATTTTGCCTTATCAGTAGGGTAATTGTAACAGTTATTGTGTAAGTTATTGCTGTCTGATAGTAAGAATGAAGTTTCTCATTTATAATTTAGTATTATACTGCAAAATAGGGCAGCCCTTTCATAAAACCAGGAAATAGTGAGTAGTAGTTTTGCTTTGACTGACTTAACCCAGGGGTCTTGGTTAAATAATAGGATTCAAAACGCCTAAATCACCTGTTCCCATTAATCTATAATAAAGAAATATTTTATTGCAAAAAATTATCCTCCTAATTATGTAATAAATTCAGGCATACATGTTTTTGAAACTTGTACTGTATTAGAGTTTCTTCACTTTGTATTGTTTTTGTTGTTTCCTATGTTGTTATATTTTAAATGACTTTATAAATGTAGTTAAAGCTATTGCCAAAAAAGTGTAAATTTCCATTTTATGCAATTCTTCTAACGTTTTATTCTGACATTAACATTGTTTGCCAACCTGTTATTCTTTAGCCTGTTCGTCCTCTGCAGTCCTCTTCACAGCCTGTTCAGTACTCTACAGCCCCTTACCCATCCCCGCTCCTGCCAGTCTCACCCACCCAGCAATACGCCGTGGTACTATATCTCTATTCACCTCCTGCGTTGTTTCTGTGGGTGGATGTGTGATGAATGCTCAAGAGTGTCATTAATGTAATACGATCTTTTGTGATTTTTTTGAGTCAGGTTTACATATGTATCTAAAAAAAAGTATTTCTAATTCATAGTAGAAATAATTTATTCTGTTCCATAAAATATTGGTTATAGTGGCTTATTATGGTGATTGTTTAATCTTTTCCTGCTTTTTCATAATGAAAGAATTTTCAGGTTGATTATTCTAGTCCTAATACGTTTCAGCAACTTTCTCATTGAGACCAGTGCAGGATCTGTGCTGTCCTGGGATGGTAGCTTTCATCTGAGTTTAGGCGTTGTATTTTCTCACCAACCCTGAAGGTCCAGTAGACTCAGTACCAGTTCTTAGGGCGAGTTGTAGCTTACAGCTACAGAGGACTTCTAAGTGTATTTTCTAAGAAGATTTCTGGATATTTAATCTGTGACTATAAAGTAATGATACTTTCTTCAATCCAAAGTATGCCCCCAATTTTTATTGGAATAAGAAAATGACTTTTTTCCAAGGTTACTTTGAGAGTGGTATACAGTTATGGTACTTCTATTAACAATATTTGATCATATAACATTGAAATTACAGTTCATAGGTACATTTTTTTCTTTTTGAAAGCATTCACTAAGTTAGGCTAATAGTGCTAGAGTATGTCAGAGTGACTATTTGGGAAGAGAAAAACCATATATTTTCAATCATTAAATCAGGCGTCTCCTTTCAGTCTTTTATCTTCTCCATAGCCTTAATTTTCTTTGGAAAATCCAGTAGATCTAGAAACTGCAGACATGGCAGCTTTGATCTGATGACTCAATTGCCACAATTTTGTGTTAACCTTTTAACTAAATGTGGTATATTTTGTTGCCAGTCTGTAGTTTCTTGGGAATAGGGAGCATTTTAACCCTATGTCATTATTTCAGTTATATTTTTCTGGAACAATAAGAGCTGGTCCTTATCCTGTTGAATTAGAGAAATGTTTGTCAGATAGCACATAAATCATAACCCTTGTCTTGGTAGGGCACCATTTAGCAAAAGCATAGGAAACTATCATTTGAATTACATTTGTCAAATTATCTGACTTCCAGAACAGACTGAAAAACACAAGGGAAGAATGCAATGTATGGCCAAATTATTTCTGAAAGATTAGAGAAAGGACTGTGTAGTTGGATTTTATGTATTTAATTTCTACAAGTAATTTTCATGGTTAGGGATACAAAAATGCATAGAATTTGAATTTTGCCTTCTAGGAAGAGGGGAGATAATTTAAAGCAAATACTAATTAGTACCTTGCTCATTGCTTGGTCTTTGAAGTCCTTTCAGAAAATACTAATTGTATAATATGAACATGGCCAATTTCACTTCTACATTCTAATGTTAACTTTCATCTTCATTTAAATAAATGTCTTCATGTTTTAATGTGAAATGTTGTACCCTACTCTTTTCTGCATGCTGTACATCCCCATTAGATATATTTTTTAAATAATTTATAATGACAGCATTGTAATATTCAACAATAGAGTTTTCATTTTTTTGAAGCTTCACTCTGTTACATTATTGCTGTTGTAGAGATATATAATTTCCATAATATGTACTACTGTACCTTATTTTAAAATAGGAAGTATTTTTCTTTGATAAGTTTGGCCTATGTGTAGAAGGCTTACTAATTTTTGACTTGTTCCTTTTTTAGCAGGATAACCTTGGGTCTCAGTTTAGTCACATGAGTCTTGCTCGCCAGCCATCTACTGATGGTTCTGACCCTCATACCACCATGTTCCAGTCCACTGTGGTTCTTCAGTCTCCACAGCAGTCTGGTTATATCATGACAGCAGCCCCTCCACCACATCCTCCTCCACCGCCACCACCACCACCTCCTCCTCCTCCCCTACCACCTGGGCAGCCAGTCCCTACTGCTGGATATTCTGCCTCTGGTCATCCTGTCAGCCAGCCTGTGCTCCAGCAGCAGGGATATATTCAGCAGCCATCACCACAGGTATATTGCTTTTTAACCTTTTCTTTCTTGTGGAAACCTCTCACTTAAGATCAGTTTTAACTTCAAATAACTTGTTTTTAAATTCTCATGAAGAGAATTTGTCAGAGTATATAAACAAAGCATATAGTCATCTTTCCTCCTCTGGAGATTTTCATGCACATGCTAAGCAACCATATGACAGGTAAATGCTCCAGTTGGTTGGTAAAGTATGTGAGCTTTAAGGGTTTTTTTTCTGACTGAGAGATATGGGTTTCTAAAAAACTAACCTAAGGGAAACACAATAAAGTGTAAATCCACTGTAAAAATAAAATGGTAAGGCAGGGCACAGTGGCTCACACCCGTAATCCCAGCACTTTGTGAGGCTGAGGCAGACTCACAAGGCTGGACTTGAGCCTAGGAGTTGGAGACCAGCCTGGGCAACATGGCGAAACTTTTGAATGTTTAACTGACTTTTAATTTCTGAAACAGACTATCCTTATATGTTGTGGGATTCAGTTTGCTGATATTTGTTAAAGATTTTTGCATCTATGTTCATGAAGGATATTGGTCTGCAGTTCGCTTGTAGTATTTTTGGTTGTACTCTCCGGGTGGTACTAGCCTTAAAATGAGTTGGGCATTGTTCCCTCCTCCTTTATTTTCTAAAGGTGTTTGTGTAGGATTGATGTTACTTCTTCTCGCATGTTTGCCAGAATTTATCAATGAATTCATCTATAACTGGAGATTTTTTGCAGGGAAGGTTTTTAAATTACAAATTTAATTTCTTAGTAGATATAAAAGGATTCCAGTTCTCTTTTGTCATAATTTGTGTCCATTTCATGTTTCAAGCTTGTCATAACATTGTTCTTAATATCCCCTTATGCTTTTAATATCTTTAGGATCTTAGTGGTGTTCTCTCTTTATTTCTTGATATGGGAATTTTACACTCTCGTTTTTGTTTATTAATTTAACCAGATGGTTTATCAGTTCTTTTGATGTTCTTTAAAAAAAAAAAAAAACGGACCGGAGGTGGTGGCTCACGCTT